>NC_051080.1:52703438-53025029 GCF_004664715.2 Peromyscus leucopus | reverse complement strand
TAAGTTCTACTCTCTTTGGTGCAGGAAGGTACTCTGTATACTACTGAAAGATACCCAGATGGGAATAGATGCAGAGACACAAAATCAGACATTATGGAGAGTTTAATTTGAGGGTCTCTATCAGATCCTTCCCACCAGTGCTCAAGGAGTTCTGAAAAAGAAGAGGTAGAAGGATTATAAGAGTCAGAGGGTAGGGAGAACACCAGGAAAGCAAGACCTACTGAATGACCTAAGCAAGGTGCATATGAGCTCACATAAACTTATGCAGTAAACACAGGGCCTACAGGGGTCTACACCAGTTCCTCTGTGCATGAATTGTAGCTATCAGATTAGTATTTTTATTCAACTTCTGACAATGAGAACAAGTGGGTCTCTGACTCCTTCTTCCTCTTAGGACTCTTTTCCTGCTTTTTACGTTGCTGTGCCAAACTGTGATATGAAAGTTTCTGCTTTATCTTATTATAATTTATTCTATTATGTTTGGTTGTTGTCTCTTAGGAGTTTGTTGTTTTCTAATGAGAAACAGAACGGAAATAGGGGATTGGAAAGAGTGGAGGGAGGGGGTATATGTTATATGAGAAAGACAGTATTTTTTATTTTATTTATTTGTTTTTGTTTTCAATATATCTTGATTGAAGTTTCTTCGCCCTCCAGTCCTGTCACCTCCCCTCTCCCCCAGATCTACTCCTCCTCTGGTTCCCTTCAGAAAAAAAGCAAGTCTCCCTGTGATATCCACTGAACATGGCATAACAAGAAATAATAAGACTAGGTACAAACCCTCATATCAAGGCTGGGTGAGGCAACCCATTAGGAGGAAAAGGGTCCCAAGAGAATACAAAACAGTCAGAGACACCTCTACACCCACTGTCAGGAGAGAAGCAGAAACACTAGGGTAACAACCATAACATATATGCCGAGGACCTAGCACAGATCCATGCACGATCCATGATTGCTGCTTCAGTCTGTGTAAGTCCTGTGAGACCTACTTAGTTAATTTCAGTGGGTTATGTTCTCCTTGTGGCCTTGACTCCTCTGGCTCCTACAGTTCTTCCTCTTCTTTGGGTGCCCTAGTTTCAAGGGGAGAGTGCCATTGGAGATCTCGAATTTGAGCGCTCTCTCTCTCTGTCTTTCTCTCTCTCCCTCTCTTTCTCTCTCTCTCCCTAATGTTTGGCTCAGGGTCTCTGAATCTACTCCCATCAGCTGGCAAAGGAAACTTCTGCTGATAAGTGGGCTAGGCATCTATCTATGAGTAAATAAGAATATCATTAGGAATTATTTTAACTACCTACATGTACCTCTAGTGAAAAATTAATTCTTAAAAAAAGATGTGGTACATTTATGCAATGGAGTGTTACTTAGCTGTTAAAAATATATCATTTTTGTAATTTTTAGGCAAAATTTGTAATCTAAATGGATAGAACTAGGAAAAGCCATGCTGGGTCAGGCAACCCAGACCCAAAAAGACAAATATGGTATGTACTCACTTGTAAGCAGATATTATCTGTTATGTAAATGATAATCATGCTATAATTCACAGACCCAGAGATGCTAAGTAGGAAGGAGGGCTCAAGGGGAAATATAGGGAAGGTGAAATAGAATAGATTCTGTGGGTGAACTGGGGGCATTGGGGGATAGGAGCACATAAGGTGATGGACAGAAC
The DNA here is from genome assembly GCF_004664715.2 of Peromyscus leucopus. Taxonomy (NCBI): domain Eukaryota; kingdom Metazoa; phylum Chordata; class Mammalia; order Rodentia; family Cricetidae; genus Peromyscus; species Peromyscus leucopus. Next base: position 53,023,369 of record NC_051080.1, on the reverse strand, counting down.
GAGAAAATTCATAGAGACAACTAGAATTCTAGGGCAATTTTGAGGCAAATGTGGAAATCTAGTGCAGCAAAAACTCCCAGGTTTCTACCAAGGTGACCCTAGAGAGGACTCCCAGTAATGGAGGATTTGGAGCTTGAGCTGGCCATCCTCTGTAACCAAGCAAGCCTTCTAGTGGTGGGACTGGAACACCAAATCAGCCTACATACAAATTATCCCACCTGCAAGATGTGCTAGGGCAATGGAGGTGTAGAACTTTGGAAGTGGCCAGCCAATGACTGTTCTAATTTGAGGCCTACCCTGGGAGAGGGAAGCCATGTCTGACACTGCCTGGATGACCAGGAACCAGAGGCTGGATAGCCCAGACACAATAGAAAAAAAAAAATAAAATGATTCCTAAAAGAGAAAATAATCAATTTATAATAAATAAATTACTTTTAATTCTTAAGTGTTAGTTTGTCTCTTTACAATGGTAATAAACTTAAAATAATAGCAGTAAAGCATGCTAATGATTTACTTTCTAGCAACTTACTATATCTCATAGAGAATGGAGACTATCTTAATAAATGTAAAATTATTTTAAATTCATCAAAAGATTTGTATGTAAGGAGTAGATGTCATATTCTGTTTTCATTAACTTATTTGATACCTATTATTTCATATAACATTAAAATACCATGGACCATATCAGAATATATTAATAGAATGTAGTTCTATGACTTGATGTTCTATTTACTGTTTCTGCAATCCACAGAAATAACTATGTGTGGGGGAAAATGACAGTTACATATTTCACTAATTCTCTATAATGTCAGAGAAGAACTCATTCATTATGCAAGATTTCTCAATACAATATTAGTTTGAGAGACCAATTTCCAAAGTAATGAGAACATGCTCCCTTCTAACTACTAGAGCATATGTGGAATAAAATTAACGTTATCAATTCTAATTACTGTGATTACAAAACGCCATCATTCTAAACATTTTCAAAATGCTTTAGCTGTGCTGTGTGCAAGTCTGTGCATATTTATCTGTATCTGTATCTTCCTTTGGTCAACTGTTAACTCCTGGGGAGTAAAAAGCCTATTTGAAATTGGTTTGTATGCATTTGTAATTTTTGTATGGTGTCATATATGCTTCAACTTTTATACTTTTAAAATAGTAATAATGTACCTATTATACATCTTGGTTTTTACATTTACATATGTGGGGCTGAGTGTGAATACATGCAAATGCTAATGCCTATCCAGGCAAAAAGTGTGTGTCTCAAGCTCTGGAGCTGGAGTTATATGCAAATAAGTTGCATCCTACTTGGGTATGGGCAACCAAACTGTTTTCCCCTATAAGAATACTAAACATTCTTAGACACTTAGCCATCTCTCCAGTCCCATTTTATATATATATATATATATATATATATATATATATATATATATATATGCATATATTTTTAAAATATGCTAGGTTTATGCAATCTGTATAGAAACCAGGGGATGCTAATAATTATTAACATTTAAACTAAGAGTCCAAAAATTATATCATTTGTAATCGGAAGTTTCTTTGGTCCTGCCCAGCCCCACCATCCCTCAGCTGCTTATAAAATAATCATTCTGGACTTAATATTAAATACCAATTTTATGGCCTATGGCAGGCTTCTTAGTAACTAGCTATTATAACTTAACCCATTTTTATTAATCTATAAGTTACCACATGGCTGTGGTGTTACCAGTCTGCTGGCATCTTGCTTCTCCTTTGGTGGCAGCTGGCATCTCTCCCTCTTCTCCTTTCTTCTCTCTGTTTATCTGCTTGGATTTTTTGCCTATCTCTACGATGCCTTACCATAGGACAAAGCAGCTTATTTATTAACTAATGGAACAATATATATTCAGAGCATACAGAAAGACATCCCCAGCACTTCCTCTTTTCTGTCTAATCAAAAAGGAGGGTTTAGTTTTAATATAGTAAAATTATATATAACAATTATCAATCATGAATTACAGTTGCAATATCTAGTCTACTTGTATTTGGAAAAATCAAAGAAAATATTCAATCCTATATTTGTGAGTCTAAAGTTTCATATCTAATTTATCTTTTACCATAACCAAGGGAAATTATAATTATAGCTATTTAGTCTTCAACTACATCAAAGACCCCAGGAGGATATAATATTACCTAAGTAAGCAGGAAGTGCATTGTAAGCAATTTTCAAAAATCTAGAGTGACAGAGAAAATTGGCTGCCTGGACAGTCACCCGAAGTTCAACTGCAATGTTGGGGCATCCATTTTCAGCCTATAGGCCTAGAGTCTCTCAGTCACTTCTCCATGTCCTGCACAATGTCTGGCAGTGCCTCTGTGAAGTAAGAACCTGAAGGACCATCTCACCTTGCTTTGGCAATATTTAGTGGTCATTTTTTCATGGGTCCTAAATGTCCAGTTGGTACAACAGTTTGTCAAGCAGTCTGGGCAGGAAGAGTTTCTTGACCAAATGACTAACTTTTGCCATAAAAAAAGCAAACTCCATATGGAGGTTCTTCGATGCTCATCATCTTTTTTGAAGTAAATCAGTGCTGTCAGGAGCAGATATGTGTCATTGTCCAGGAAGGTCTAAGTTTTCAAAACATTTTAAATGCCTCATTCTGTAGGTCTTTGAAGCATTTTAAGATTATCTACCTAATTGAAATATATCTATGTATACCTAGAAAACTTATTTAACATGACTATAAGCTTGATTATAATGGATGACTATTAATCTGTATTTCTTCATTATACATTACAGTTTCAAATGAGCTGTACAAAGATTATACCTTAAATAAGAGTAGAAATATACATATATTATAACAAAGTTAACTTTAAATTTGTATCAATAAACTAATATTCATAACAACATAAAATATTTTAAACAGATCATTGCTCTTTAAAACTAGATTTAATAATCTACCCTTTTATCCTATCATATCTATACTATCCCCTTTTCTTTTTTAGAAACACATTGTATTTATAATCAACCCCCTTTAAATAAAAATAAACATTTATAAACAATATTTTGAAAATTTGTGCATAGCTTCTCATACCACTTCCTGCTGTTTGGAGGTGCTGGTAATCTTATGGGAGTCCTGAGAAAATTAAAAATTATAGCTAAATCATGGCTGTAGTAGTCTGTGAAGGCTGGATAATCTCAGCTTTGAAGTTAATTTGGGGTGTTGGATCATCTGGGTGATGGTATCATTGGAGACCTTTCTGGTGGTCTTGGATGATCAAACCATATTAGCCTGGAAGCAGTCCACAGGTTCTCACCTTCTGTGAAAACAAAAGCAGAACCTTTTTTCCAAAGCAACATATCCTTAGACACAAATTTTGAAGTCCATACCTTTATAATGTATATATTGACTTAACTCAGCAGCCTTTACAATCAAATGTCTTTCTGCAGTTAAAAATTGCAAAGACAATATAATCCAGACTCTCTGTGTAATTTCCATCTTTATGTGGCTTATGTTTTATATTACTTTTATTGTCTTGTTAAAGACTTTATTTTTTGAAATTATCTATTTCTTTATATAACTATCTAGCCTCCTTTTGCTCTCTCTTCCAAGTCTATGTATATTTTTACACATAATGTAAACCATTTAGATGTTTATTCCATCTGAATCTGCCTTTTATGTATCTATAATCCTTTTTTGATCATTGCAAACTGCAGTGTGGCTAAGATTGCAGTGGCAGCCCTGGCTGCTGACTCCACCCATTTTAGCTTTTCAACAGGGTGGAGGTACCCAGGAGAGTCACATTTATCTTGCCAACTCTGGGATCCATGCTGCCACCAGGTAGCATTCATCTGGCCCACAAACCCTTTTTATTTGTATGAGCAAAGGCTAAATCCAGCATGCAGTGTACTGTGCAGCTTGGAGACACCTCTGTGTACCAAGGCGTGAATCTGCCATGCTGTACTCATAAATCCAAAAGCTGCACATCTCAAGGCCCTCATGAGACATGAAGTAGGAAACTGTTTTTGGCTCCATTTTAGAATCTCTTATTAAGTTCTCTCAGGTTGTAGGTGGAAACTCGTGTCAACACATTGGGCAGGCAAGTGTAGTCGGAAGTTTCTCCAGTCCTGCCCAGCCCTGCAATCCCTCAGTCACTTATAAAATAATAATTCTGGACTTAATATTAATTAATAATTGCATGGACTTTAATAGGCTTCTTGCTAGTTAGCTACTATAACTTAACTCAAATCTACTAATCTATAAGTTGCCACATGGCTATGGCATTACCAGTCTGCTAGCATTTTGATTCTCCTTTGGTGGCAGCTGGCATCTCTCCTTCCTCTCCTTTCTTCTCTCTGTATATTTGCTTGGATTTCCCACCTGCCTCTAAGCACCCTTGCCATAGACCAAACCAACTTATTTATTAACCAATGGGAACAATATATATTCACAGCATACAGAAAGACATCCCCCAGCAATCATTTTTTTTTGTATTGATAAGTAAGGTTTATGTGAAAAGTACCTTGTTCATATAGGAGCAAAATGATATTAGATATATGAAAAGAGATCTGAATTTTTTAAGAGTCCACACACTAATGAAAACTTTTGGAGAATAGATAGACTCCATTCTTTATTTGTGTGTGAATTTGGTCAAGGTGTAAAATCAATTATCTCTGTCTCTTCACATATGAAGGATAAATAATAACCCGCATTAAGATAATTATTTTACAAGTGCCTTGAATTCTCCCCAAATCCTTAGAGAAATGTATGTATGAATATACTCTACATATTTATTCATTTATCATATCTTAGTCCAGTTGATCTTGCTATATAAAAATTCACATGATGGCTACATTATATTAAGCAGTCTCTGATTAGTGCCCTCTTAGCTGCAGAGAAGCATGCAGAAGACTAAATAACAGTTGTCATGTCAAAAGTTAGAAGTACATGCAAAGGACTTCCTTTATATCAACTTGCTGTCCCAAGAACTAACCAGGGTCCAGTGACCACTATTTGACATTTTTATTTTTTTAAAATTATAGTATGACTACACAATATCCCCCTTTCTATTTCTCCCTCCAAAACTTCCATTATGGCCATTCTTCCTGGCTTTCAAATTCAGTAGTAATTTGCTAACCAATTGCTGTGCCCTTTCCTGGGGAAGACTATTTCTCTTGCTCTCAACATTAATTAGTTTTCTGTAGTTCTTTATGTAGGGCTGAGCTTCTTTGGCTCCTTTGTATTCCCATCCATGTTAATGTGTCTATTTCTGGTGTCCCTGTTTAGGTTGAATTTAAGCAATTATGTTAGTAAGACTATATGAGTATAGTTTCTGACATTTCTAGGAGAGACAAGTTTATTTTGAAGAAAATATCCTCATAAACTGAGGGTCTTCCTATAATTTAAATCCCTTCCCAGGAGAGAAATAAAGCAAGGTCTAATCTTCCACCAAGGGCCCAAAGGCAAACTGAGGCTTGAATCCACAAAAGTTCATTCAGAAAAACCCATGAATGATAGGGCTTCCTTACAGAGCTTTGTTAGTGGCGACTTACATGGATATGGGACTCCTTCTCCATCCAACTTCACCTGAAAAACCTCACCCAATAAGAAAGAGTGCTTCTCTAGTAACCATATAGGAAGACCTCTCTATATTTCCTTGTGGTAGGGAACAGATATATATTTAAGCAAGAACCATAACAAAGGCGCACTACTCCAGAGCATCAAAGAGTGAATGCAAACCCATCAACCAGCCAGCCATCCTTTTGCAAGGATGACCCAGATGAACACAAGATAACATTTGCTTGGTCAGAAGAACAATCCCTCATGGAACTCCCAAAAGACAGCCACTTCTTAAAACTCCACCATCTCTGAAAATTGCACCATTAAAGACCAACCAGGTAACATATTATTGTTTATGGGATTCACTAAAAACCAATATATCACAAGAACTATAGAATCTACTTGGGATTTTAATGTTTGGGTATACAATATCCAAAACAATGTCTTTGCTACAAGTTCCACTATAACACAGTGTTCAAAGAATGGGCTTTTGAGAAATGACTGGATCATGAGAACTATGGTTTAATTAGTAGATGAAGCTACTGGTTAATTTATCATTTTATCACATTATTGGTATTTGGTGGAAAGTGAGAAGAGGGGACTGCTAGGGAAGTAAGCTACTAATGTGAGACTGTAAGAATATCCTTCCTCATCCCCCATTTCCTTCCTGCCTTTCATGATTGACACTGTCTCTCTTCCATAGTGATGCTCTATCTTGCCATAAGCTAAATATATTCTAGCCAGCCTACTTTGGACTGAAACTTAGACCTGAACTATATCTTTCCCTCTTGTAAGTTATTTTGTCTTATCACTGAAAATTAACTTATTTTATATACTGGTATATAGTAAGTATTGCCTGTATGTTAATGTTTAGCCTGGTTAAAAAAAAAAATGTGTAGCTCGTGTTTTCCTGCCTTGCCCACAGTCAGGACAAATCTGTCACCTGCCAGTCCCACAGCCGCTCAGACCCAACCAAGTAAACACAGAGACTTATATTGCTTACAAACTGTATGGCCGTGGCAGGCTTCTTGCTAACTGTTCTTATAGCTTAAATTAATCCATTTCCATAAATCTATACCTTGCCATGTGGCTGGTGGCTTACTGGCATCTTCACATGCTGTTTGTCATGGTGGCAGCTGGCAGTGACTCCTTCTTCCTTCCTGTTCTTTCTTTTCTCCTCTCTGTTAGTCCCACCTATACTTCCTGCCTAGTCACTGGCCAATCAGTATTTTATTTATTGACCAATCAGAGCAACAGATTTGACATACCGACCATCCCACAGCAGAAATGCATGGATCTCCTTGTAATTTCTGTTTTTATGTAACTCCTCATGTGCTTCACATGGCTCTCTTAGTTTATGAAGGTGATGGTTTGCTTAAGTCCTTTTGTGGACTATTATTAGTTTAAACTAAGTAGCATTCTCTTACTGGTCATGGTGGAACATACTGGCAACTGAATCTGCCTTTGAAGAAAGTCAAGCGGATCAGTAGCTCAAGACTCTTTGTAGTAGCATGAGAATATTGAGACCAGCTGTAATATGTGAGACTTTGTCTTGAAAGCCAACCAAGAAACTTTTTCTCATAACACTAGAAAAACACTTATTATTTACCCAGTTGTATATTCTATTGAAAATAGACATTGTTGAAACTGATTTTCAAGACTGCAAAGAAGACACATACAGTATCTTGACTATTATAAATTGTACTGGTATATAAATTTTCTCTGTATTTGTTAAGCTCTGCTTATCCATAAAATGAAAATAGAAGAGAAATATACGGTGCATGAATTGAATTACTAATGTTAACATTGGTACATGATTATATTTCTATCACAATAAAACTTATCTTGCAAGATTGTATACATCTGGGTTTTATAATAAACTTGCCAAATAACTCTGTTTACTTGGCTTTATTATATAAATTAAATCACATTAATTGATTCATGTTTTAGATAGTTTGGGGATGATATCACAGAATACATAAGTCTGGGTACTTGGTACAGAAAGGTTGTTGATTTAATCACCAAAATGTTCATTAAAAAAAAAACCAAGGTACTCAATCTCATGCTTATTGTTAGGGCCTCGTTGAGATTGGCACCAAAATGGTGAGAATGTGAACAGAAGTGATCAATCCACATAGCAGAGTAATTCAATGAAGGAACTCGCTCTCTTCTAACATTTATTCTTTAGGGAACATATTCTGCACTAATTTCTTCTCAGCTTCAAAAACTATGACCTAATTAAGTTCCATGAATCCCTACTACTTAACTATTCCATCATCTGAAAACTACCCCATTGAGGAACAAACTTCTAGCATTTAAACTTTTGGGGAACTTACCTCTCATATTCAAAATGCTGACAACTGCATATAAAGAGTCTTTATGAAGGCTGTATTTATTAGTTTTGCCAAAATAACTTTTGAAGCAAGTATATATTTTGCAGTATACTTTGATGAATTCCCAACATAAACGCAAGCTCAGTCCTCATAATGTCAATTTAAAGTTTGGGATCCATTTAGATGGGATTATAAAATGGGATTTCAGAATCAAAGTGCATACGTTAAACTAATATGTGACCCAGATAATACCCTATTGTGAAATGAGAATGAATGTAGGATCTAAACTCTAAAGGCATACTGTGCTCAGATTTGATTTTTAACTCTTCCAGTTTCAATCTATTTTACTTCGAGAATATTATTAGATTTTTTTTGAATCAACATTTTGTTCTACTTTAAAATAGTAATAGCAATTATCATCTGTCACATTTCTGAGCACTGATTGATATACTCTATCTAAAATGCCCAATGCAATGTTTGGAATATATATAGAAATGTCAGTTAATATTGATCATTACTGATGTTTTTCTATACCAAATGTATTAATGACTTGCCTTCTTGTTAGATTTTTTTTTAATCCTGTGTTCACTGGTAAGATTAGAATAGTAAACATTGACATTTTTTGATCCTTTGTTGTGTTTTGACACCTTTCTTAGTTAGGGTTTCTATTGCTGTAAAGAGACACCATGACAATGGCACCTCATATGGATATCATTTAATTGTGGTGGCTTGCTTACAGTTCAGAGGTTCAGGACATTATCATCACGGTGGGGAGCATGGTGGAATGCAGTTAAACATGGTGCTGGCTACATCTTGATCAGAAGGCAACAGAAAATGTACTATGACACTCAGTGAAACTTAAGGAAAAGAGACCTCAGAGTCTGTCTCCACAATGACACACTTCCCTTAACAACGCCACACTTACAACCACAAGGCCACACCTCCCAATAGTGCTACTCCCTGTGAGCTTTTGGGGGCCAATAACCTTCAAGCCACCATAACACCTTTGACTTCCTCTTTTCTATTTACTCATAAAATGTTACATAGTTATTATGGATTAGAGTCAACCCACTGAGCTGTCCAATATCGGGAGTTGCTTTATCAAATTGTCTGTAGTGATCATTATCCATTTGGTTTTAGTGCCTATTATCCTACCATTCCATACTAAATTTCCATGTACTTTTACAGATCTCTATTTTATACTTAAATTATAATATCACAAATAACAAATAAGGTGTTTTATGCAATGCTATTGGTTACCGTTATATGAGTATATGTTCTTGTAATAATTTATCATCTTTATTATGTTATTACTATGGTAATAATTCTCTTATTTACTCATTCATTCACATATTATAAATATTTAATAACTAGTTATTGTTCTTTTATTTATATAGCATAATTCTCTATTAATTCTTTGGAAATTTTACATGTACCCCAATCCCATTCACCTCCCATTCCCTCTATGTCTGCTTCTCACCTCTGCAGCAATTCCCCCCCAAAAGAAAACCCAGAAAAAATTAATTCAAAACAAAAGAAACAAAAAATAAAATCAAAAATTCACCTGCTCCTTAGTCTTTCTTGTCTCTCTAATACCTCTTCATGTTTCCTGGTGACATTGGAAGCTGTGGTGTGTCACACATTATACCCTTTTGTCCAATCAGCCCCACCTACAAATGTCCATTGCAATGAATCTTTGGTCTGTTTCAAGACCTCTGACCTCTGGCATACCATCATCATCACTGGACCCTCACCGAAACTACTTTCAGATATCCCGCTGTTGCCCCAAGTCTTGAAGATCCAGTGGCTATCATTCTGCAGGACCTTCACAAGCTCCAGCAGGTCGAAGATGGAGTTTATGTTAAGATGGGCCAACCCAAAGCTCAGGATGTGAGTCTGGGTGGTAGCTGAGCTGGTCAGTCCGGGCCACTGGGACCACTCCCTTAAGGCAAGGGGTGGAGCCAGCTCTCCTAGGCCCATGCCTTGGGGGTCATCACTACTGAGTGCAGGGAGAAGGGAGCAGCTCTCCAATGAGGGTAGGGGCCAGCTCTCCCACTATAATATCCAGCAAAAGGCAAAGCCAGATATCCCAGAGCCAGTAATGGGTGGGGTTGGCTCAGATGATCCTCAGATTTCAACATGAGTGGTTCCTATGAACCCCTGTGGTAACACAGGCCATGGACAGAAACTCAAGAGTCCAACTGCAGCAGGAACACAGACATAGCCCCCACCAGCTGCTCCAGTCCTGATGTTACGATTGCCCTAGGTGGCAGCAAAGGCCACCCAAATCAGCATAGCCCTGGCAGCAGCATACCTCTCAGACATTAGCATGGTATCAGGTATCTGACCAGACAGACTCCCAGCATCCTCATAGCACTCAGTGGAAACAGGAGCCATGGATATCAATTCTGACTCTGGCTGCTACAGGGCTATATAACAAGACAGCAGCTCAGCCACAGATATTATCATGGCTCTGAGAGGCAGCATGGCCCCAGTGTTGACACAGCCAGCCAGCCCTCTTACATCAACATGGCCATAGATGGTGACTCAGATCCCAGGCATCCTTGTCATCTTTGGTGGCATCATGGGTCATGAATCAAGTGCAGTAGGACCATGGACCCAGACTTGGCCCTTGGCAGCATCCTAGGGAATGGATGTCTCCCTGGCCCTAGGTGGCAATCAGGTCACCCACATCAGCCTGTTTCTCACTCTGTGCCTTCAGCTCTGCCTCTTTCCACAGCACATAAACCAATCTACTTCTCTTTCTCTCCCATTTCTCGGCCATATATTTGCTCATCATGGCACCTGAGATGCCAGGAGGGCCTGTATACATCTTTAGTCAGCCCTGACTATGAGAACCCAGGTGTTGTAGAGAGGAATCTCTCTGGTCCTGCCTTGCCCAGTAGTCCAGATGAATATCTCCCACCAAAAGTCCCACAGCTGCTTATAAAATAATCACTCAGAGGTTTATATTAATTACAAATTGTATGGTCTATGGCTTAAGTTTCTTACTAGCTAGCATTTTCATCTTAAATTAACCCATTCCTATTAATCTATATGTTGCCACATGGCTGTGGCATTACCAGTCTGCTGGAGACTTGTTGCTCCTTGGGTGGCAGCTGGCATCTCTTTCAAATGCATCCTTCTCTCTGTATCTCTTCATATATTTCCTGCCTAGCTGTGACCTTTCTTGCCATAGGCCAAAACAGCCTTATTTATTATCCAATGGGAGCCATACACATTCACAGCATACAGAAAGACACCCCATAGCACTTCCCCTTTTCTGTTTAGTCAAAAAGAAAGGTTTTAACTTTAACATAGTAAAATTATAAATAAAAAAAAAAAAACGTTTTCAAACAAGAATTACAGTTACAATTTGTAGTCTATTTGTATTTGGCAAAATTAAAGAAATATTCTATCATCTATTCTATTTTTGTGAGTCTAAATTTTTATATATAATTTACCTTTTATCATGACTAAGGAAAACTATGATTATAACTATATAGTCTTCAACTCCATCAAAGACCCCAGAAGGATATAATATTACCTGAGTAAATAGGAAGTGCATTGCAAGCAACTTCCATAATTCTTGAAATGATGGAGACATGTGGCTGCCTGTACAGTCATTCAAAATTCCTATGTATTGTTGGGGCATCTATCTTCAGCCCACAGCCCTAGAGTCTCTGGCATAACTTTCAGAGAAGCAGTAAATTTTAAAGACTGTTCTGGCCATTCTGGCAAAGTTTGTCAGTCTCTTCTCCCCATGTCCTGTAGAATGTCTGGCAATTTCTTCTGCAAACCAGGAAACTGAAGGACTGCTTCACCTTGCAAAGTTCAGTGGTCATGTTCCTATGGGTCCTGCATGTCCAGTTTATACATCATCCTATCAAGCAGTCAAGGCTAGGGCACTTTTATACCAAGTGGCTAACTTTTTACAAAAAGAAAGCAAACTCCATAATGAGTTTCTTCGATGCCCATTATCCTCTTTGAAGTAACTGGTACTGCCAGAAGCAGATGTGTCTCACTTTCCAGAAAAGTTTAAGTTCTTAAAACAATTTAAATGGTTTAATAATTTATGTGCCATATTCTGTAGGTCTTTGAAATGTTTGGAGATTACCTAATTGAAATATACCTGTGTATAACTAAAAAATTAACTAACATGACTATAAGTTTGATTATCATAGATGACTTATTATTAATCTATATTTCTTAATTATACATTATAATTTTAAATGAGTTGCATAAATATAATACCAAAAACAAGAGTATAAATATATATACTTTATAAAAAAATTACCTTTAAGTTTATATCAATAAACTAAAATCCATATAATGTAAAACATTTCAAGTAAGTTGTTGCTCTTTAAAAGTAGACTCAATAACATACCCTTTCATTCTATCATATCTACACTTTTCTTCTTTAGAGAGAGATTGCATTTATAACCAACCCACTTTAAATAAAAATAAACATTCATAAACAATATTTTGGGCTTTGGAGCATAGCTTTTCACACTACTACTTCCTATTGATTAGGGGCACTGGCAATCTTATGGAGATCCTGAGAAAATTAAGAATTATAGTTAAATCTCAGTTGTAGTAGTCTGTGAGGCTCTATCATCTCAGCCAATTGCCTTGAAGTGGTTTTGGATGCTGGGTCATCTGGGCCATGGCTCTCATCAGAGACCTTTCAGGGTCTCTTGGTTGACCAAACTATATTAGCCTGGGAGCAATCTTTAGGTTCTCATCTTCTGTGGAAACAAAAGCAGAACCTCTTCCAAAGCAACGTATTCTTAGTCACAAATTTTGAAGCCATGATACCTTTAAAATATACATATTGGTTTGACTTAGTAACCCCTACAATCAAATATCTTTCTGCAGTTAAAAATCATAAAAACAATATAATGATATGCAGTATCCTGATTCTTCCTGTAATTTTCATCCTTATGTGATTTAACTTTCATATTATTGTTACTGTCTCTTTAAAGACTTTATTTTTAAACTATTTGTTTATATAACTGCCTATATTCCTTTTCTTCTCTCTTGAAAACATATATATATATATATATATATATATATATATATATATTGTATACCATTTAGAAGTTTTGTGAATCTGTAATCATTTTTTGACCATTGATTGAAACTGCAGGGTGGCTAGGACCAAAGCAGCAGCCCTTGATGCTGACTCCACCCCCCTCAGCTTCCCAATATGACCAAGGTATGATTACCGCCAGCTCTGGGAGCCATGCCCACTGCCAACTCTGGAGAGGCATACATTCTATGCCTCTATCAAGCAGTGTGTAGCCCAGAAACCTTTTTATTGTTGTTGTTGCCAGTATTAGCAAAAGCGAAATCCAACATGCAGTGTGCTACATGGCTTGGAGAGACCTCTGTGTGCCATGGCAGGAATCCTCCATGCTGTGCTAAAGCTCAAATGCCAGAATGTCTCTGTACAGCAGGATCTCTGTACCACAGCCCCCATGAGACATACAAACTGGGAAGCTACTCTTAGCTCCATTTTAGTAAGATTTCTCAGGTTTTAGGTGGACACTCTTGCCATCATGTTTGGGCAACGAATATAGATGGAAATTTCTCCAGTCTTGCCTTGCCCAGCAGTCTGGAAGAATCTCTCCCATCCGTGATCCCACAGCCACTTATAAAATAATCAGTCAGAGGCTTATATTAATTACAGACTCTATGACATATGGCTTCACTGTCTTGCTAGCTAGCTCTTTCATCTTAAATTAACCCATTCCTACTAATTTATATATTAAAACATGGCCATGGTATTACCGGTCTGCTGGCATCTTATTGTTGCATAGGCAGTAGCTGGCATCTCTCTTGACTCTGTCCTTCTTCTCTCTGTATCTCTGCTTGGATTTCCACCTGGCTGTACGCTTTCTTGCCATAGGCCAAAAGAGCTTTATTTATTATTCAGTGGGAGCCACACCTATTCACAGTATACAGAAAGACATCTCACAGCAAGGTGTTTTTTATCTGCCTGAGCAAAATGGCATCAGGCAGGCTTGTGGGTGCCTTCAACCTGCCTCAACTATGAGGACCCTTGTTGGCCATGGGTGTCTTTCACTCACCTGAGCCATGTGGCTCCAGGCAGGCCTGTAGATGCTTTCAGACAGCTTTGATTGTGAGAACCCATAGGCTAGCCCATAAATGTCTTCCACTTGACTGAGCCAAGGAGCACCTGTGGAGGCCTTCAACCCACCTGGACTCTGAGGACACAGCTCATTATTCTATTCTTATCAATATGTATTCATTTACTTCTGAGTATTTGAGATTACAAACTCACTTATATACTTTCTTTTAAGATTTGGAATTAGGCCAGGCAGTGGTGGCACACGCCTTTAATTCCAGTAATCGGGAGGCAGAAGCAAGTGGATCTCTGTGAGTTCGAGGCCAGCTTGGACCTCAGAGTGAGTTCCAGGAAAGGCACAAAGCTACACAGAAAAACCTTGTCTCCAAAAACAACAAGAACAACAACAACAAAAAAAGATTTGGAATTCATAGTGAATGATGGATAGCAATAACTGAGAAAGTTAAAGGAGGGACTAGTAAGATGTTACTCAATGGGTATAAAATTTCATTAAACACTAACAATAATAACACATAGTGACATATTAAAACTACTTTAAGATTATGTGTGACTTTAATATCAACACTTTATTTACAATAGATGCAAGAGGGATTTTTACAATGTTAAGCACATCTCAAAGTCAAGATAGCAATGATTAGCATCTATTTAATTTATACAAGTCTGGGATTTATTTTAAAATTATTTATTAACTTTGCTTGATATTTTGGTATTCTTCTTCTAACATTTATTCTTGTTATTTCCTTACTCATGAGGCTACATCTTCCTATAAATTCCATTCCTCTTTGAGATTTAGCGTATCTCTTTTCCCATATATATTTATTTAACCCATAAATTCCCTTTAAGCATCTTTTTAACTGGGAAACATTCTTTAAGAACTAAGTTGAATAAAAAAAATGGAGAGCTCTGTAGTTGAAAACTTTCTCTACATCACTCCTTTCCCTTCTTCCCACTTTTTTTTAACTACTCCATTTCCAAATTTAATGATTGCGCTTTAATTATTTCTATTGGGTTTACACACACACACACACACACACACACACACACACACACACACACTGACACACAAACACAGGAATAGATGCACTTGCACACACATACATACAACAAACTGAGTTCATTTTGTGTTATCCATGTGAATGTGCCCAGGCCTTCGGATTAGATAGTCTATATAATAGCTCATCACTAGAAGAAACTACTTTTCTCAGCAGCCACTGACAACCTGTAGCTCTTCATATAGAGTTGGGACCATGTGAAACTTGACATGTCCACACTGGTATGTGATAAAAGGAAAACAAAATGTATATAAGAGCATGAGTTCAACCTTTGGACATTGAAAATTCAACAAGGAATGCTTCAGTTTGCATGTCACCATGGCTCTACCTTTTGTAAACCAATGGTTCACAGTTTTTAAAAGAAAATGTGATGCTATGTGTCATCTCTAGCTATTGTTTTTGAGTGTTTAAGATTGATGTGAATGAGTCCATTCACACAGTGATATTTTACTGACTGAGAGGATTATATTTAGAAATAGATATGCATGTATATATGCATCATACATACACTAGAAATTAATGAAAAAGGAGTTTATGAATTTGAAAGAAGGCAAGGAGGGATATATGGCAGGGTTTGGAGGGAGGAACAGGAAGGGAAAAATGATGTAATTATGTCATAATTTGAAATGTTTGAGGAGTTTATAACTTGACCACACCTCCTTTGAAAAACAAAACTGACTGACTGTCTAGAGGATAAAAAAGTATTCTTGAATGAATCTAAACAGTACATTATTTTCTGCAGAATCTCTGTTAGTACAATGTGTCTAGTTTGTCTGGACTGCTGTGAGCAAACCTGCAGTATATAGTGATGTGCAGAAGGTTGCCTAAAAAATAGGGATGAGTGGTGCAGTTTTACCTATATTTAAAGACATGAAAACTCAGATTCACAAACGATATATTCTGTTGTCTGTGTTATACAAGAGAGTAAAGGTGTCAAAGAGGTTAATGCTGCCTTTTAACATTTTACTTTGTCAAAAACATCTCATTTGTAGTAGCAGAAATCCTTTCAAATTTATGTAAATAAAGTGAAGTTGAATTTTAAACTCATTTTTTAAAGCAATGTTGTAAATAATATTTTACAAATCCAACTTTAAGGAATACTGAACAATGACCAGAGTTGGTTTAACTCTGTTGGTAAATTATCCAATATCATATGCATTGGAAAACTAGACATTAGCAAAGAGCTATGAAAAGAAAAATATTTAACAAACATACAAATAAAGTATTTTATACCATTTCAGGATGACATGAACTTCTCTACTGACAATTAGTTTAAACCAAATACTTAAATTTGAATCTATACCTGGCTCACTTTCCTTGCCTCAAGGTGAGGATGGAGTTGCTTTATTAAAACTTTATCTTTTCATGGGGTTCCCATACTACTTATTATATTGGAAATGGCATTTAATATTATTTCTCTGAACTTTCTCCTTTCACTGTGCAGACATTTAGTTATTATATTTTAGCATATTACAAGGGATATTTCTTATGTCTATGACACAGATTCTACAGTGCCTCAATTATTTAATATTTAATATAATAAAATATACTAAAAACACCAAAGATTTGCCTCCTATACATTGAAATGCATCAGTCTTGCTGGTAGCATCCATTGCTAGCAGGTTTTAGTGGCCATGAAAAGTTTGAATTGAATAGAATTATTTCAGTGGCATATGCCTCAAGCAATTTAGTTCACTGATAACATTTTCTGTTTATGATAGTTATCTAAAAGTAAAAATTCCAGGCTTATGTTGATTTTATGAACTGAGTCCTCTCTTCTAAGAGCACTCATGGATACTTTATCTGAGTCCTCTCTTCTAAGAGCACTCATGGATACTTTAACATTCTTTTCCAATAATTTAACATATATTTATCCCAGTAGAGGTTTTTTTTTCCTCTTGCAATTGAATACAGTACAATGTAAAGAATCAGAAATATTCATTTGGCTAGAAAGATATGATAATAACAGAAAACTGAAAAGGCTACAAGAAGGACATGGACATTTCTAAACAACCCTTTTCTTCATTTTAATAAGGACCCTGACTTTCCTGAGTGGTCAACTGCCATTACTTCCCACACAATGGATAAGGTAATAAAAAAAGTTGTGCCTCTTCTTCTACCCTAACTGTAAACACATCACAAATCAAAATAAAACATGGCAGCAACAACAAAAATGATGTCTTCTTTACTTGACCTCAGAACCCTCTAACCTGTAGGCACTTGTAAAAGTATAGGAAGCTTTAATTCTACCATACTGCTTACCAACAACAACTGTGACAGCAAAGCTCAGTCTCCTTACTCTCTGTTTAAAACTGCTTTGATATCAGGCTGGCAAATATCTGTGTTCTTCTCAGAATGCTGCATGGTGTGGTGCCATCAGTTTTGCTTCCTGAATCCAGTATGATTCGTTGTCAGTGTTTAGTTGTGGATCTTTGCATCTGCCTCCATCAGTCAGTGACTGGATGAAGGCTCTCTGATGACAACTAGGATAGCCATCAATCTGATTACAGGAGAAGGCCAGTTCAGGCACCCTCTCCATCATTGCTAAGAGTCTTAGTTGGTGTCATCCTTATGGATTTCTGGGAGTTTCCCTTGCACAAAGTTTCTCCCTAATGCAGAAATGGTGGCCCCTATCAAGACTTCTCTTTCACTAATCTCTGTTTCCATTATGCCCTCACCCTACCCAACCTGATCCCTCATGTTTCCTTCCCCCCAACTTCTGGTCTCCTACCCTCCCCATCCCAGGACAAGCCCTGGGACTCCTGTTGAAGAGAGGTTGGAGGTATTTTATGGGCCAGGGGTCTAGGTCATGACAAAGTAACAAACAGAAACAGCTGGCCTGAGTTCCTGGTAGCTCAGAGACTCTGGACCCACAGCTAGGGAGCCAGCTTGGGACTGACCTAGGCCCTTTGCATGTGTGTGACAGTTGTGTAGCTTGGCCTGTTTATGGGTTACCTAACAGTGGTATTACGACTTGTCCCTGGTGCTTAAGCTGACTTTTGGGCAGATTGCTTACCTTGTCCTTACTGGTTTGCCTCACCCAGCCTTGATTCAGGGGGAGGAGATTGGTCCTACCTCAACTTGATGTACCATGTGTTGTTCAAGCCCATGGGAGGCCTGCCCCTTTCTCAATGGAGGAGTGGATGGTGTGTGGGGGGGGGGTAGATGGGAGGTGGGGGAAGGGAATAGGAGGAGAGAAGGGAGTGGAAACTGTGGTCAGGATATACAATAAACAATAAGTTTAATTAATAAAAAAATCAAAAGATTCACTGTCATTTCATTAGTAACGAGACCTGTCATTTTTAGGGGAATAAGTGAAAACTGACACAAAATCACTGAAAAGAAATACAGAAAGATGAACATGGCTATCACAGGTAGAAGGAAAGAGTTTCTAGAGCATTTTGTCTGACAGATATTCACAAATGTCTGCCCTTAGTCATAAATGAAAAATAATAAGTTTATAGTTTATAGTCTATTCTGTTAGTTACTCAGGATTTCAACAGCAAGCTGACAATAAAAGATGAGGGGAGGGTGAAAGGGAGGAAAAAAGGAAGGAAGGAGTGAAAGAAGGAAGGAAGGAAGGAAGGAAGGAAGGAAGGAAGGAAGGAAGGAAGGAAGGAAGGAAGCAAAAGAGATTGGTTATGAAGCTTTTAACCCAGAAGCCTTGGGAGCTAACACAGCTAAGCAATAGTAACATTTTAAAACTACATTGACACTATAAAATGCATTATAATATTTTATTAGCTGTGTACATATCTTTTTATGAAGATTTATTTCATTAAGAGGAATAATTCTTTGAAAACTATATTTGATAATCAGTTCTATTTTGTATCCATCATTATCACAAGAATTTGATTTCTTTCTTTCAAAATCTTTGTTTCCATTTGTTAAATTAAAAATAAAAAATATTTTCCTATTGAAAAAGTAAAGAAGACACAAACAGAGGGAATGCTGGAAATAGAAAACCTGAGTAAAAGATCGGGAACTTCAGATGCAAGTATAACCAACAGAATGCAAGAGATGGAAGAGAGGATTTCTGGCATTGAAGACACAGTAGAAGAAATAGTTTCATCAGTCGAAGGAAACACTAAAGCCAAAAAGTCATGAACCAAAATGTCCAAGAAATTTGGGACACCATGAAAAGACCAAACCTACGAATTATAGGGATAGAAGAAGGTGAAGAATACCAACTCAAAGGCACAGAAAATTTATTCAACAAAATTATAGAAGAAAACTTTCCCAACTTAAAGAAGGAAATGCCTATGAAGATACAAGAAGCCTATAGAACACCAAACAGACTAGACCCCCAAAAAAAGTCCCCTCGACACATAATAATTAAACAACTAAATGTACAGAATAAAGAAAGAATATTAAGAGCAGCCAAGGAAAAAGCCAAGTGACCTATAAAGGTAAACCCATCAGAATAACACCCGACTTCTCAATGGAGACTTTGAAAGCCAGAAGGACTTGGACAGATGTAATGCAGACACTAAGAGACCATGGATGTCAGCCCAGACTAATATACCCAGCAAAACTTTCAATCATCATAGACGGAAGGAACAAGACATTCCAAGACAAAGCCAGATTTAAACAATACCTATCCACAAACCCAGCCCTACAGAAAGCACTAGAAGGAAAATTCCAACCGAGGGAAGTCAGATACACACTCGAAAACACAGGCAATAGATAAAGCTACAGCAGTAAACCCCAAAGAAGAGAAGTACACACATACTACCACCAAAAATAACAGGGATGAAGAATCACTGGTCATTAATATCCCTTAATATCAACGGATTAATTCACCTATAAAAAGACATAGACTTACAGAATGGATACGAAAGCAGGACCCATCTTTCTGCTGCATACAAGAAACACATCTCAAATTCAAAGACAGACACTACCTAAGAATAAAAGGCTGGGAAAAGACTTTTCAATCAAATGGTCTTAAAAAACAAGCAGGGGTAGCCATCCTGATATCCAACAAAATAGACTTCAAACTAAAATCAATCAAAAGAGATCAAGAAGGACATTACATCCTCGTCACAGGAAAGATCGACCAAGATGAAGTTTCAATTCTGAACATATATGCCCCAAACACAAGGGCACCCACATATGTAAAAGAAACATTACTAAAGCTTAAACCACATATAAAACCCCACACATTAATAGTGTGGAGATCTCAACACCCCACTTTCACCACTGGACAGATCTCCCAAATCGAAACTTAACAGAGAAATAAAGGACTTAACTGATGTCATGACCCAATTGGACCTAATAGATATCTACAGAACATTCCATCCTAACAAGAAAGAATATACTTTCTTCTCAGCACCCCATGGAACTTTCTCTAAAATCGACCACATACTTGGCCACAAAGCAAATCTCAACAGATACAAAACAATCAGAATAACCTCCTGTGTTCTATCAGACCACAATGGTTTAAAGCTAGATTTCAACAACAACAAAAACTACAGAAAACCTACAATCTCATGGAAACTGAATAATGCTCAACTGAATCACCAATGGGTTAAGAAAGAAATAAAGAAAGAAATTAAAGACTTCCTAGAGATCAATGAAAATGAAGACACCACATACCCAAACTTAAGGGACACTATGAAAGCAGTGTTAAGAGGGAAATTCATAGCACTAAATGCCCACATAAAGAAGTTGGAGAAATCCCACACTAGTGAATTAACAGCACATCTGAAAGCTCTAGAACAAAGAAGCAAAGTCTCGCAGGAAGAATAGACGCCAGGAAATTATCAAAGCGAGAGGTGAAATTAATAAATTAGAAACTAAGAGAATAATACAAAAAATTAATGAAACAAAGAGTTGGTTCTTTGAGAAAATCAACAAAATAGACAAGCCCTTAACCAAACTAACCAAAAGACAGAGAGAATCCAAATCAACAAAATCAGAAATGAAAAGGGGGACATAACAACAGACATTGAGGAAATCCAGAGAATTATAAGGTCATATTTCAAAAACCTCTACTCCACAAAACTGGAAAATCTAAAAGAAATGGACATTTTTCTGGATAGATACCACATACCTAAGTTAAATCAAGACCAGATAAACTATTTAAATAGTCCAATAACCCCTAAGGAAATAGAAACAGTCTTTAAAGGTCTCCCAACCAAAAAAAGCCCAGGACCAGATGGTTTCAGCGCAGAATTCTACCAGATCTTCAAAGAAGAGTTAATACCAATACTCTCTAAATTGTTCCACATAATAGAAACAGAAGGAACATTACCAAACTCCTTCTATGAGGCTACAATTACCCTGATTCCTAAACCAAACAAGGATGCAACAAAGAAAGAGAACTACAGACGATCTCCCTCATGAACATTGATGCAAAAATACTCAATAAAATACTGGCAAACAGACTCCAAGAACACATCAGAACAATTATCCACCATGATCAAGTAGGCTTCATCCCAGGGATGCAAGGGTGGTTCAACATACGAAAGTCCATCAACGTAATACACCATATAAACAAACTCAAAGAAAAAAACCACATGATCATCTCACTAGATGCAGAAAAGGCATTTGACAAAATCCAACACCCCTTCATGATAAAAGTCTTGGAGCGATCAGGAATACAGGGAACATACCTAAACATAATAAAGGCAATATATAGCAAACCAACAGCCAACATCAAATTAAATGGAGAGAAACTCAAAACAATTCCACTAAAATCAGGAACGAGACAAGGCTGTCCACTCTCCCCATACTTATTCAATATAGTACTTGAAGTTCTAGCCAGAGCAATAAGACAACATAAGGAGATTAAGGGGATTCAAATTGGAAAGGAAGAAGTCAAGCTTTCCCTATTTGCAGACAACATGATAGTATACTTGAGTGACCCAAAAGATTCCACCTAGGAATTGATAAAGCTTATAAACACCTTCAGCAACATAGCAGGATACAAGATCAACTCAAAAAAATCAGTAGCCCTCCTATATACAATGGACAAAGAAGCTGAGAAGGCAATTAGAGATACATCACCCTTTACAATAGCCACAAATGACATAAAATACCTTGGGATAACACTAACCAAGCAAGTGAAGGACCTGTATGACAAGAACTTTAAGTCCCTGAAAAAAGAAATTGAAGATGTCAGAAAATGGAAAGATCTCCCATGCTCATGGATAGGCAGGGTTAACATAGTAAAAATGGCAATCTTACCAAAAGCAATTTACAGATTCAATGCAATCCCCATCAAAATACCAACACAATTCTTCACAGACCTGGAAAGAATAATACTCAACTTCATATGGAAAAACAAAAAACCCAGGATAGCTAAAAGAAACCTGTACAATAAAACAACTTCTGGAGGCATCACAATCCCTGACTTCAAGCTCTACTATAGAGCTACAGTAATAAAAACAGCCTGGTATTGGCATAAAAACCGACATGTGGACCAATGGAATCGAATTGAAGACCCTGACATTAACCCACACACCTATGGACATACAATTTTTGACAAAGAAGCCAAAAGTGTACAATGGAAAAAAGAAAGCATCTTCAACAAATGGTGCTGGCATAACTGGATATCAACGTGTAGAAGGCTGCAAATAGATCCATATCTGTCACCGTGCACAAAACTTAAGTCCAAGTGGATCAAAGACCTCAACATAAATCCAGCTACTCTGAACCTGCTAGAAGAGAAAGTAGGAAATAGTCTTGAACGCATTGGCATAGGAGATCACTTCCTAAATATAACACCAGTAGCGCAGACACTGAGACAAACAATCAATCAATGGGACCTCTTGAAACTGAGAAGCTTTTGTAGAACAAAGGATACGGTCAACAAGGCAAAGCGACAGCCTACAGAATGGGAAAATATCTTCACCAACCCCACATGTGACAGAGGACTGATATCCAGAATATATAAGGAACTCAAGAAATTAGACATCAAAACGACCAACAGTCCAATTGAGAAATGGGCTTTAGAATTAAACAGAGAATTCTCAACAGAGGAAACCCAAATGGCTGAAAGACATTTAAGGAATTGCTCAACATCCCTAATCATCAGGGAAATGCAAATCAAAACAACTCTGAGATACCACCTTACGCCTGTCAGAGTGGCTAAGATCAAAAACACTGAAGACACTGTAGCTAGAGTTTTTCTGCCTTGCCCACAGTTAGGACAAATCTCTGTCACCCGCCAGTCCCACAGCCGCTCAGACCCAACCAAGTAAACACAGAGACTTATATTGCTTACAAACTGTATGGCCGTGGCAAGCTTCTTGCTAACTGTTCTTATAGCTTAAATTAATCCATTTCCATACATCTATACCTTGCCACATGGCTGGTGGCTTACCGGCATCTTTACATGCTGCTTGTCCTGGTAGTGGCTGGCTGTGACTCCTGCCTTCCTGTTCTTTTATTTCTCCTCTCTGTTAGTCCCGCCTATACTTCCTGCCTAGCCACGACCAATCAGGTTTTATTTATTGACCAATCAGAGCAACTTGACATACAGACCATCCCCCAGTACAGCCAAGTGCAGACCATCTTAGACACCTGCACTCAGGCCCATGGTCCTAATCATCCTCTATGCAGACCTGCTGGGTAACGCCACAAGGAACCCAAGAAGGGCTCCCACAGGACATACATTAACATCCCACAGCACTTCCCCTTTCTTTTTTTAAAAGGAAGGTTTTAACTTTTACACATTCCCAAAGTCAGCTTGGTATATTTGGGAATTTGGGCGTAGCTTCTCTTTACTACTTCCTGCTGAAGGGGGGCGCCGTATCTTATGGGGACACAAAGAAAATTTTAGGATCATGGAGTAGTCCGTGAGACAGTATCGTCTGAGCCAGTTGCCTTGAAACGATTCTGGATGTTGGATCATCTGGGCCATGGTGTCATCGGAGACCTTTCAGGTGGTCTTGGCTGGTCAAACCTGATGTATCTTAATCTGGAACAAAACCATAGCCTCTGGCTTTCTGTGGGAACAAAAGCAGAGTCTCCTTTCCAAAGCAAAACATCCTTAGACATAAATTTCAAAATTGAAATACCTTTAAAATATACACATTGATTTAACTGAGCAGTCTTTACAATCAAATGTCTTTCTGCAGTTAAAAATCCCAAAGACAATATAATCCAGACTCTCTGTGTGATATCCATCTTTACATGGCTTATTTTTTATATTACTTTTACTTTCTCTTTAAAGACTTTATTATTTTAAAACTTTCTATTTCTTTATATAACTATGTTCCTTTTCCTCTCTCTTCCAAGCCTATGTACATTTTTACTCACATTGTAAAGCATTTAAAGTCTTGTTCCATCTGAATCTGTCTTATTGTGAATCTATTGCTTTAAACTGCAGCATTTGTAAGACTAAAACGGTGCTATGGCTGCTGGCTCCACCCACCTCAGCTTCCCAACATGGCGGTGGTACATTCACTGCCAGCTCTGGGAGCTATTGAGGGTCTGTGCTTTTATCCAAGCAGCGTGTAGCCCAGAAACCTTTTTTGTTTTGTACTAGCAAAGGCTAAATCCACCACACAGCTTAATGTGCCACTTGCAGAGGCCTCATTCCCACCATACTGCAGGTCGAGCACACACAGTAGGAACCTGCCAGTAGCTCAAACCGGCAGCTGCCGCTCATTTGAGAGACACAATTAGGAAGCTGTTTTTAGATCCATTTTAGAATCTTTTCTCAGGTTTTAGGTAGAAACTCTTGCCCTCTCGTTGGGCGCCAAGACACTTTATGCTGGAGAGGATGTGGAACTAGGGGAACTCTCCTCCACTGCTGGTGGGAATGCAAGCTTGTACAACCACTTTGGAAATCAATATGGTGCTTTCTTAGAAAATTGGGAATCAATCTCCCCTAAGATCCAGCTATACCACTCCTGGGCATATACCCAAGAAATGCTCAATCATACCACAAGAGCACTTGCTCAGCTATGTTCATATCAGCATTGTTTGTAATAGCCAAAACCTGGAAACAACCTAGATGCCCTTCAAATGAAGAATGGATAAATAAATTGTGGCACATATACACAATGGAATACTACTCAGCAGAGAAAAACAATGACATCATACGGTTTGCAGGCAAATGGATGGATCTAGAAAAAATCATCCTGAGTGAGGTAACCCAGACTCAGAAAGACAAATATGGTATGTACCCACTCATAGGAAGATGCTAGATGTGGAACAAGGATGACTGGACTGCTACTCACATCACCAGTGAGGCTACCTGGAAAATGGGACCCCAAAAAAAGACATGGAGAAATGGACAAGATCTACATGAACAGCCTGGTCATGAGTGGGAACAATGAAGGGCGACGGTCGAGGGAAAGAGAGTGGAAGATCCTAGCTGGACCAAGAAAAGAGAGGGAGAACAAGGAATAGGAGACCATGGTAAATGAAGACCACATGAGAAGGTGAAATGGGGAGGAAGCAGAGAGCTAGGGAGGCCCACGGAGATCCACAAAGATACCCCCGCAAAAGACTGCTGGCAATGGTCAAGAGATGGCAGGAACTGACCTACTCTGGTGATGGGATGGCTAGACACCCTGATAGTGGTGCCATAAACCCCATCCAAGGACTGAGGAATCTGAATGCAGACATCTATGGCTGGGCCCCTAGTGGAGCACTGGGAGTCTAATTAGTGAGAAAGAAGATGGTTTATATGAGCAAGAATTGTTGAAGCCAAGGTTGGATAAAGCACCGGGACAAATAACCAAATGAATGGAAGCACAGGATCTATGAACCAAAGGCTGAGGGGCCCCCAACTGGATCAGGCCCCCTGAATGCGTGAGACAGTCATTTGGCTTGATCTGTTTGGGAGGCAGCTGTGCGTTGGTGCCGGGTCCTGGGCTCGTTGCATGAGTTGGCTGTTTGAATCCTGGGACTTATGCAGGGACACTTGGCTCGGTCTGGGAGGGGGGGAATGGACCTGCCTGGACTGAGTCTACCAGGTCGACTCCGGTCCTCGGGGGAGACCTTGATCTGGAGGAGGTGGGAATGGGGGGTGGGCTGGGGGGAGGGGGGTGAGAGGGGGAGAACAGGGGAATCTGTGGCTATTATGTTGAACTGAATGGTGTTGTAAAATAATAATAATAAAAAAATGGAATTGAAAAAAAATATTTTCCTTACCAGTGTAAGTTATAAAAATAATTGTCTTTGTGAGTTTACTATAGTCTACATGAGTTATTGTTTTGAAATTCTTCATTAATTAAAAATATTTAATATTTTATCCATATATTTTCATACATAATTGTCATACAATTATACTATTTAACACTGGAACACATTGTTCATTGCTACGTTCTCATCTCAGAATAAATTAAACCTCAAAATCACCACATAAATAGTCTTAGGAAAAAAAAATATGTAAAAGACTTGGACTCAAACTTATTATTCAACAATTATTTATAGGGAATAATAATTGTAGGGATCAAAGATAGGAAATGAAAATATATATTATTGAGCTAAGACTGAGCTCCACATTATTTCACCAGATATATTCCAACTATATAGGTCTAAAAATAAGCTGTTGTAGGAAACATTATTTCAGCTAATATTTAGTATAATACCAAAATCAGTGGAATATCACAAAAAAGATCTAGTCTGATAATAGAAAATAAGGGATGTACTGTTTTCATTATTTGTGGAGTTGATTTTAAAGGCAAGTGAAATTTTAAATAATTTAAAAGATGATTAAAAATAAAGCTGAAATTAAGACAATCAAGAATATATAAAGTTTCTTAAAGGACATAGAATTTGACTAGACTGTGAGCAAGTCAAACTGAGCTGATGTTCATGAATATGATAGGAACATTCAAGACTAGAAAAACAGGCTGAGCAATGAAAGCACAAAACAGGAAGAATGTTTGGCTACTTAAGAAACATGGTAAAGTGGATGGGACAAGGCCCAGAAGGTTTCAATCCTGTACAAAAAGAATGGAAGCAACTAAATTATGCTGAGAGCAGGAGATATAGATTTCCACAGGAGAACATACCAACTGGTTTTCTGATATAAAATGGTCAACCCTGAAAACATACCTGCAGGTGACATTATATAGAGCAAGCAGATTATATTTAGGAATATAGAGACATATCTATGTGGGGGTGGATATGTGTATAATAATTAATGAGAAAGGAGAAGCCATAATTTTAAAACAAAATAAGGAATGTTTTATGAGATTATTTGGGAGTGAGGAAAGAAGAGGGGGGAATGATGATCCTCTAAAGGTGATGGTCTTTGAGCACACTTCTATGGTTTTGGAAACATTTTCCATGGCATAATGGGATGTTTTCAACTATATTTTACAGAATATTGATGATATGAAAAAAAAATAAAAACCAAAAAGTAAGTAAATAGTTTAAATGGAGGTAAAGACACAGATAAAGAAAAGAACTTTGGGGCTGGGCAGTGGTGGCTCATACCTTTAATTCCGGCACTCCAGAGGCAGAGGCAGGTGGGTCTCTGTGGGTCTCTGTGAGTTCGAGGCCAGCCTAGTCTATAGAGCAAGATCCAGGACAGTCACCAAAACTACACAGAGAAACCCTGTCTCAAAAAACCAAAAAAAAAAAAAAAAAAAAAAAAAAAAAAATTGAATGTGGATGGCATCATTAAGGCAGAAGATGGCAATAGTCATCATATAATCATGGTGTATACACTGGGAAATACTCCAGTTCAGCAAAAATTTTAGATGAGTATAGCAGGATATTATTTGCACTGAAGTTGGATTATGAAGTAAAGAACAGACTGAACTCAGCTTCACGATGTTTTTAGTTCAAAGGAGAGGAGGATTGGAATGGGAGCAAAATTGGAAAGAAAAATATTGATAACCTGTCTCTGATATATTATTAGCACTAATATATGTCTTAGAAGCCAAACTACACAAGCATACATGAATACAAGCATACATATATAAATGTCCTTCCTTGGAAAAAATAGTAAATTGATTAATTTCAACTTGAAATCTTCAGCTGAGGGCTTGCATCATTTAGTAATGATTGTGAGGAAGAATACAGGAGCCTGACAGATCAAATCTATATACCTCAGCACTCACTATTAGGAAAAGGGAAAGACATACAGAAAAAGAGAATGAGTTAAAGCTGAGATGGGAGAAGCAAGCAAATCTTGAGGACATGTGGTGGAAGGAAACTGTATAAAGTTGTTAAAGGAGAACGAGGTCAATTGAGAGAAGGTCTCAGCACATACAAGCATTGAAGAAACATGCGACTCAGAAAAGACATGTGCGGCATATGCCCTTCCTATCTGAAAAAATAAGCAAAAGCCAAAAAACCAAAACAAGAAATCCACAGATCTATAATAAAAATATAAAACTGAAACAAAATCCTGCAATAAACGTGGAGTTCATTTTGCTTTGGGGAACTGCTCCTTTGAATGGGCCTAGATTTGAATATTGGTGAAAGAACATGAAGTTGGGTCAGAAGGGAGGTGGGAAGGATCTCAGAAGAGTAAAGTGAGTAGAAAGAATATTATCAAAGTATATTGTATTTTTTCTTTTATCTTTGAGCTCATAATATAATTATATCACTTCTCCCTCATAATATAATTGTATCACTTCTCCGTTCCCCTTTGTTTCTGCAAACCTTCCAATATACACCTCCTTGCTCTTTCCAATTCAATTCCTTTTTTTTTATTAACTGTTGCTACATCCATACAGGTCAACAAGCACACACACACACACACACACACACACACACACACACACACACGTTACTCTTATGTAAGAGCTAGCTAAAACCAGCAAGTATGCTGAGAAATTGTGTCCCGATGACATGAGAATCTACACCTATAAAGCCTCACCAACATGACTGTCTAAACACGAGCTGAGTGACAATAACAGATTTCCCAAAGTGGAGGGGGAAAAACCACAAGTACTCAACACTATCTGAAGAACTATGGGCAACTAAGGCATGCTGGGAGTGGGAAAAATAGTCTTACGTAGAGAAGAGCAAACCAATTATTTATTAATTACAAAATGATCAGCCCAGAAAAAAATGTAAATAAACAAAGAAATGTATGTAATATAAGAAATGACACTTAGCTGAAATTAGTCCAAATTATAATACCTAAGGAAATACTGATAATTATTTTTATATTACTACAGAAGGAGTTAAAAAAATAAGTAAGACTTGTTTCATATAGGTGGTAAAGTCATTTTATCTTTTAAAAATGATAATGTTGACGTCATACATAATGCCTAGTAAGAAGGCAGTGTCTCGGTAAATGTGTGACATGATGATACATGGGGGAATGGATTAATTATAGTAGTCAATTATTGGATGTGATAAAATGATGCAATCCCATGAATGTGTGATTTTGGGGCTTGGGTAATATAGGAATTTACTGTCTGTAATAATGAAAGGCTATGAATCTGACAAAGACAGAAATGCTCTCATCAGTGTGCAACAAATGTGCAATAGTTTTGCAATAAAATAAGATTTAAGCTCACTATGAATGAAAAATAATTTGTTTTGAGATTGTTTGTTTTTAATACTAAAAAAGAAGATACAGGACTGAAAGGGTCTACAGGGAACAAATGTATAGAGTAATTAGGATTAGCAGGATTTTATATTTCTTTCCTATCATACTCTTTGGAGGAGTATTAATTGATATATAAGTATAGAGAATTCTGTTTTACAATCTTAATGATCTTTGAAGGCAGAGAAGAAAGGAGAGTATATGAGTTATATATACAAAAATGATCCCAATGATAGCTGATATAAGTTTATTAGTAAAAAATGAAATAGTGCATTTTCGTAAAGAGAGACAAGTTGATAGTGTTAGTACATGATAGAATTCTGTGGGGCAAAAGGTTTTGGAATATACCAAATCTACACAAACATAGTCCCTATTTTCTGATAAATACAGTCAATATGAGCTAGGTCAGGACAATAGAAATTATAGCTGAGGCAGGATGAAAGAAAACACCTTTAAGAGGAATTGGCAAATTAAGAGACTATAATGAAAGATGAATCATGCCATTAGATGCATTAATGAACATGCTACTAAGTGATATTTATGACAATAACAGACTGAGATCTCACAGATTACTTTCTATAATGGCAATAACCAGAAAGCTACATGAAAACATTTTTAAAGTCTATTTGCAGATTTTGGGTAGCTTTTCAGTCAAAGAATAAATAAGATCGGTAATCCAAAGCAGTAAGAGTTAGTGAGGCAAGATCAATGATTACAAAGAATCCTATGACATCACTGTTTCTTGTTATGTAATGACTAATTTGTGTTTCACTTGTGTAGAATGGGAGATAAAAAAAAAAAAAAAAAAAAAAAAAAACAGGGGCAGGTATTTGCAATGCAGCTTACTTTTAAGATTTCAACGCCAAGAACAATTGCAACATGTGTAGTGGATAGCTGTTAGCTGTTCCAGCTTTGACCTTGAAGCACCTCTCCAGTGAGGCAGCCAGTAACTGCTATGCCTTCCTCTGACTGCCCCTAGGGCATGGCTGAGACAAGAGACCTTAAGACCAGAGATCCAAATATGCTGGCCCTCTTGGCTCCTTGTGATCCCGGATGCTGGATTGGAGACCAAGTGAGAGTTCTCAAGAGAACCCTGCTAAACTTCACCTCACCTCTCCCAGATCCCGTAAACAACCCCTTTACTGGCTGTAAGTTACCCCAAAATAAACCTTTTAACTACCAGATAAATTACATGGAGTTGACTTGTTAAATCCCCACATTACCCGGCACTAATGTGGGGCACCTGTCAGGTTCCATATAGCCAACCACTTGCAGTGCAGGCACCAGGGAGCACCTCCATGGTGAGTCTGGTTTCATTCCCAATGCAAGAGAGCGGCTGGGCTGAGTATGGCCCCAGGGTAAGCTTAGCCCCCAGACAGGTGAGAACCGATGTGACCCCCAGACAGGTGAGAATCGATGTGAGTGAACTCCCCACCTCCCTGCCCCGTGCTGGCTCCCACCTGAGCCCAAGGCTTCCACCATCTCACCAACTCTCTCTGAAGCTGCTCTGAGGCTGCCTAGTTAAAATAGATGCTGCCATCTGCACAGCCAGCTCTCTGAGGGTGCTTCCCCTGTGGATGCTCATAAGTGCTGAGAGGGGCTCTGGGCCACGGCTGCCAGCCATCATCCTTGCTGCCTAGAGCTCTCTGCACCCTGAGCTCAAGCCACTCAACCCCACCTGCCAGCCTATTGGCTTAGGGAAGGACAATGAGGGGCCAAGCAAGCTATGAAAGCCAAGCCAGGCCCTGAAGCTCCAGGGAGACGCAGGAAGATCTACCTCTGCCACGCTGCTGCCACGGCTTCTCCACATGAGCCCATGGGACTCTGCTCCAGCCTGCAGCTACTGCTAGCCAAAGTCTTCAGTGGAACCTGCTTTAGTGTTACACCAGTAACATCTACTGGCTGAAAAGTGCTGCTGCACCTCAAAAACCATTGCAAGGATGGTAAGGCAAGCAAGCCAGTGTTACATTTCAGGTAAGAGTACTTGATACTTTTACACCTTGAAATTGATTAACATATTTTGAATATTTCTTATAATATGGTGGAAAATATTACTTCACAAGATTTTTTAAAACATTTTTGCCTGTATGATGAATGACATTTTACTGGAAACATACAGCCTTCCGGGGGCATATCTGGCATGTACCATTTTGGCATTTACTGTAATAATTCACACAGCATTCAAATACTGGTTTAATAATAATAACAAAGATGAATCATTATTGGGACTAATACAGACTTTACAATATAGCAATGAAGGATTACATAAAAAGATTCTTTCTCTGGAATCTGCTAATCAGGATCTACAATGTAGTAATAAAGATTTACATAACAGGCTCCTTAGTTGAAATCTGTTAACTTATTACAAGAACTTCAGTCCATTAATAATAAATGTACAGCCAGATTTTACTTTATTGATAATAAATATGAATACTTAATGGATAGAACAATAAATCTCCGGGGGGGGGGGAGTTGTTGCTATTCAGACACTTTATAAGGAAGAAAGATTATCATTAACTGAAAAAATAATCTCTATAGAATCATATGTTTCAGAAGAACATAAAAGGTTGCATGATTCCATAAAATGTCTGGAATCTCTTACAACAAAGGAGGTTCATTCTCTAGAACAGACCCTAGGTGCTCATCTGCAAGCCCTAGAAGAAATTCTCAGTAAAGATGTCAAGGGACCTAATAAGCAAAAGGGCAAGACCATACAAGTCATAACATCTCCAAATGGCTCTCATACAATAGCTTATCCTGTCACCATCCATGAGAGGCCAGCAGATGATAGACATCCTGAGCTATAGGTAGAATATATATTACAACCTATTACAGTGAGAGATTTTTTTAACATATGAAGGAAACAGTAGTCACCTATGACATGCACTCAACATTTGAAAGACAGATGTTAAACTCGTGGTCTACCTCAAAGATATTCCAGGGACTGCAAGGACATTTCACTGATTTTTTACAAAGACTGACCCCAGTTATAATGAAAGCTCTGTCAGATAAAGGATTAAGACATATTAACCGAGTCCTTGGCATTTAACAATGCTAATACAGAATGCAAAAGAATATTTATGCCATGAAAGGTCAGATCACCTCCCTTGGAAGAATAAATTCAGTATAGTGATGGTGCTGAGTCTCTTCACTGTAGTAATGAGGCTTGGATAGGAGGGGCAATTCCCAGAGGTGGAAGGTGCTGGGGTACCAAATACTTTAAATGTGGTACACCAGGTCATATAAGTTAAAAACTGTACATCAGGTGCTTCTAGAAGTAATACTCCTTCTAGAAATAACTCAAATGGGAGAGCCCAATCTTATGGATTATGTAGAAGATGCAGCAAAGGCCGACATTAGACTGATGAGTGCAGATCAATAATAGATATACAAGGCAACCCTTTACTGTTGGGAAATGTCTCACAAGACATCTCGCAGGCCCCTAAATCGAACATAATCTAAACATTTTCAGACACTGTGGAGGAAATTCCTCTCCAGGACAATTAAATAAACCAGTGTCTAATGTAAAGTGTGATACTGCACTGGATGATAGAACAGCTCTGATAGATAAATCAAAATTTCCAAAGGACATAATAAAATGAATATTTTGGCAGAATTTCATAAATGAAAAAAGGCCAAAGCTAAATATTCAAATTAATGCCATTGTTATGGAGGGCCTGGTAGACTTGATTATAGATGTGATTATAGTTACACCAAAATCATGGCATTTGATTTGGCCTCTTCAAGAGGTAGATGTCCAATTTCTAGGGATTGGAACCCTATCTCAGATAAAACAGAGTTCAAGATTGGTTGAATACATAGAGCCAGTAGGACAGAGAGGAAGGCTGAAGCCATATGTATTAAATGTAGCAGTGAATCTTTGGAGGTGAGATCTGTTACAACAGTGGAATACCCAGATTAAAATTCCTACCTCTCATAAAAAAAATGCAGACCAATGCAGTACCAACAGCCTTACCTTTAAAATGGTTAACTAATACACCTGTCTAGGTTGGACAATGGCCTCTGACAAGAAAGAAGCTACATGCTTTAGAACAGCTAGTTCAAGAGCAGTTAAATACTAAACACATTGAAGAATCTACTGGCCCTTGGAATTCTCCTGTATTTGTTATTAAAAAAATAAAAGTCTGGTAATTGGAGAATGCTGACAGATCTGAGATCTATTAATAAAGTAATTCAGCCTGTGGACTCCCTGCAGACTGGGATGCCCTTGCCTTCTCTGCTACCCAAAGAATGGCCTATAATTGTTCTTGACTTAAAAGACTCTTTCTTTACCATACTTTTACAGGAAAATGATAGAGAAACATTTACCTTCAAATATCTATAACAATTCCCAGCCAGTCAAGAGATATCAATGGAATGTCCTCCCACAGGAAATGTTAAACAGCCCTATCCTGTGCCAATATTTTGTACAAAAGACATTGGAGATAATTTGTTTTTCTACAACCCATAATTTATCATTATATGGATGATATCTTAGCTGATCCATAGTTAGGCACATTAGAAAGCATGTTTGAAGAAGTTAAAAAAGTTTTGCCTCACTGAAGACTTCAAATTGCTCCTGAAAAAACACCAAGAAGAGATTCTATTAATTACTTAGTTATAAGATCAAGCTACAAAAAAATTAGACCCCAAAAGGTACAGCTAAGGAGAGATTGATTGCAGACTCTTAATGATTTTCAAAAATTGTTAGGAAGCATTTTCAACTTAGTAGGTTTCATAGGAATATCTAAAGATGGACTATAAAATTTGACTAAGACTCTAAAAGGGGACAAAAATTAAATAATTCAAGGGAATTATTAGCTGAAGCTGAGAAGGAATTGGCTCTAGTAGAAAAGACAATATAAGAAACACATGTGGATCATGTGAATCCAGAACTTAAATGCATTCTGGTCATACTCTCCTCCAGATATTCCCCCACAGATATTTTGATGAAGAGGGAAGTTATTATATTAGAATAGATATTTCTACCATGTAAACCAAATAAGAAGTTAAAGACTTATGTAGAAAAGATCTCTGATTTGATTCAAAAAGGAAAAATTAAGACTTCGCCAATAGACAAGAATGGACCCAGCAGAAATTGTAGTACCTTTAACTAATGAGGAAATTTCATCACTATGGAAAGACAATGAATACTGGCAGAGAGCCTCCAGTAAATTTTTGGGAGAGATTAACTATCATCCCCAAAGCAAGAAAATAGAATTCAAAAAATGACTGAATGTGTCATTCCTCACATTGTATGACAAAAGCCAATTTCTGGAGTCCTCACATTCTATATTGATGCAAATAAACCAGGGAAAGCAAAATGCAAATCAGAAGACTTAAGTAAAGTGGTACAAAATCCATACAACTCTATACAAACAGCAGAACTGTATGCCATTCTTATGATACTGATGGACTTCACAGAATCTCTCAATATAGTCACTGACTCTCAATATGCAGAAATAGTTGTTTTACATATTGAAACTGCTGAATTTATTTCTGATAATACAGAATTGACTTCATTATTCATACAATTGCAGGAAAAAATCAAAAAATAGAGAATATATATATAAAACATATCAGATTCCATATGGGTCTGCCAGGACCTGTAGCACAAGGTAATGATAAGATTGATCAGTTACTAATAGGTAACTTGCTAGAAGCCTCAGAATTTCATAAGAAACACCATATAAATATAAAAGGTATGAAGAAGAATTAGTCCTTAGGTTATCTAGGTAGATAATACAGATTTTATAGATACCTATGCTTGTCATCTCTATAGTTATATTAGTTAGATTCTCCACACTTACAGAAACATATGTCAGATGGATAGGTAGTCTTCAAACATTTTATAGACCTAGAAAATATAGCATTTAATGTTTTTATAACTTGGAATTTTGTTGATGTGAGACAATGATTGCTCCTGGCAGCACCGATCTGATCCCAAGGGAATGTTGGGCTTCTGAGACATTTCCATTTGAAATTTTGTCTTCATCTTGGCACAAAATAGTCTACTGGGCAAAGAATTGCCCTTGCCTTGACTGCTGACAGTAAAATGATCTGACAGATACGCTAGGCCTATAGCCAATTTGAATGCACCAATGATACTGGGAAACTTTAGGTGACTGTCCAGGCTGCCAGCTGTCTCTGTCTACTCTTGCAAGACTCCCAAAAGTTGCTTGCATCCTTCTCCCGTTTCTCAAGTGTTATTATATTCCTTCTGAGATCATTGATGGGATTAAAGACTAGCAGTTATAGTTACAATCTTCTTGTATCTTAGCTAGAACATATTAAGTATTCGATTCAGGTTCTTTAGGATAGGACACCTTTTAGAATGATCTCTGTAACATGTCATTTACCTATGCTCCAGACTCCTCTGGATTTTAGTATTTTAGTATGTGTCTCTTGTTTAATGTTGTTCTTATTGGTTGTAGTTCTATCTTTTCTATGTCATTATCCCTTATTTCTTCTGGACAATATTTGATTCCTATTGTATATAGTTTTGTATTACATTAAAACTTTCTTATTTATACAAAAGGGGGAGATGTAGTGGGTAGCTGTTCCAACTTTGACCTTGAAGCACTGCCCCAGAGAGGCAGCCAGTAACTGCCACACCTACCTATAACCTGCCCCTAGGGCATGGCTGAGATGAAAGCCCTTAAGACCCGAGATCAGTACATGCCAGCCCTCTTGGCTCCTTGTGATCCTGGATGCTGGATTGGAGACCAGTTCAGAGTTCTCCAAAGAACCCCACTGAACTGTACCTCACCTCTTCCAGATCCTGTAACCAACCCCTTTACTGACTATAAGTTACCTCAAAATAAACCTTTTTTTAACTACCAGATAAACTAC
The DNA here is from genome assembly GCF_004664715.2 of Peromyscus leucopus. NCBI lineage: Eukaryota > Metazoa > Chordata > Mammalia > Rodentia > Cricetidae > Peromyscus > Peromyscus leucopus. The sequence goes on along the minus strand of NC_051080.1, from coordinate 52,987,013 downwards.
ATGGAGTTGCCTTGTTAAATCCCCACATTAAACATAAACATTTAAATAAAAATAGCACCTAAAAATTAATATTGTACTTTGCTACTAAAATTCTACTTATAAAAAAGTGGTTTCTAGCAATCAAAACACTTTTATTTCATATATATGATTGATAGCCTTCAAATATTATTTTTCTCTCTTCAATGGAAATAAAATTCACATTATATGAAACTCACCTCATAATCATTTTACAGTATATAGCTAATTACACTTCATGTACTCACAGAGCTATGTATACAATGATACTCATTGTCTGTCCCAGAGATTTTCATCAACCCAGAAGTTAGTCAGTATTATTAAGCAATTTCTCTTTGTCTTCCCCCTCCAAGGCACAGGAAAACCCTAATTTCCCTTTGTTCTCATGGATTTTTCTAGTCTAAATAGTTTCTGTAATCAAAATCATGAAATACTTCATTTTTTTAATATTTAGCATAAAGATTTTTATTAAGCATTGTGGTTTTTTTTTTTTTTTTGGTTTTTCGAGACAGGGTTTCTCTGTGTAGCTTTGCGCCTTTCCTGGAGCTCACTTGGTAGCCCAGGCTGGCCTCGAACTCACAGAGATCCGCCTGGCTCTGCCTCCCGAGTGCTGGGATTAAAGGCGTGCACCACCAACGCCCGGCTAAGCATTGTGTTTTAATTAATTATGTTGCCCTACATATTACAACATATATCTGTGATATGTTGCCATTGTGGTTGACTGATCTATCCCATCATAAGGATAGATAAATTTTTATCTATCCATCTATCCATGGTTTGGGTAGTTTTCACTCATTGCCTACAGTGATGACTCCCACACATCTGCAAGGATGGCCCCAGCTAAGACTCCTGGAAGCACTGGATGCATAGCCCAAACTAGCCATCCCTTTCTATAGAATTGGTGACTAGCCAGGTTGTCATCAGGGAGCCTTCATGCAGTCACAGATGGAGGTAAATTCAGAGACCCATGGCCAAACATTGGGCTAGGATCAGGGAGTCATGCTGAGGAGAGGAAGTCGGGATTGTAGGAGGGTCAGGGACATCACAGGAAAACCCATAGAAACAGCTAGCTCAGCTCATGGAAACTCACAGAATGTGAAACCAACAACCAGGGAGCCTGCATGGGACTGACTGAGGTCCTCTGCATATATGTGAAAGTTGTGTAGTTGGTCTATGGGAAGCCTGCCCCTTTCTAAGTGAATAAGAAAAAGGGGAAGATTAAGGTGGGCTGGGGAGGAGCGGGGAGGCTGCTGTCAGGATATAAAATAAATAAATAAAAGTTTGCTACAGAGTAAAACTTATATTAATATACAAATCATGTATTATGTATGGTTATAGTAACTACTTCATTGTTACCTAAATACTTTTCAACACATAAGTGAATAAATGAAACTGACTGACTGTATTATACTTTGGGTGAAATCATGCACAAAGAGTAACTTACTCGTATATAAAGTTAAAAACTTTTGGCAGGCCAGCAGTTTTAGGTGAACAGAATCTATGCTGACACTATGATGGTAATCCCAGATAAAGAGTTTTTATTATTATATCTCTCAAAAACATGTTTCCACCATAAGGTTAGAAAATATTAAGTCAATCCCTGATTTATAGAAATAGATCATTTCCTCTTGAAAATTCATTATATTTTGTTTTCTGGTCCTATTTATTTGTACAGAACTTGCCTACTTTAAGAAATACTGTATTTTATTTATAAACTTCTGACATGAGAAAGGAAAAGAGAATGATTGTCACTGTTTAGTTTGTGTTATGTGACAGTAGCTTCTGGTCACCAAGGAAAACAAAATAAACTCAGCAAAATTAAAGCTGATGTATTTGTTTTCAGAATGGAAAAATGTTACAGGATAGGAAAATTATACTATAGTGATTTCATTTCTTTAACAAAATTATTTATCAGGAGGGCTATTCCCATGTTGCTTGATCTATGCTGATAAAATATGAAATCATCCATTGTGCTTTACCTTAAGAATTGAATTGTGATTGATGTAACTAAAGAGTCAAAAACACAGAAACACCACTGTAAAAATTCAGGGAAGCAGTACTCTAGTTTGTATTGAATTTCTGATCATGTGGCATTGCTTATTTTTTTCCATTTCATGCACATCACTTCAACATGTATTTGGCTTTGTATACTATAATGACTTTTTAAGGTATTCCTAAATATAGTTCTAGCAGTAATAGCAATGATTGCAGATGCACAGTTGAGAAAGAGGGACATGGACAGCTTCTGTGACAACCCTAACCCCTTGAACCTGACTCTCCAAAGTAACAGCCTAAACAGGAAGCCATCAAAGAGTACTTTTAAAGATATGATAAGGATACTGAAGTTAGCTCTCCACAATTAATGTTGCTCGAATTGCTAAATGGTCTTTAAAAAAAAATAAAAACAAAACCCAGAGGCTGATATTGGAGTGAATGCTGAAAGACCAGAGAGACAAAGGAACAAGCCACTTCTTACCTCTAGGACTTATCAGCCTGAAAAGCTTTCCTCCACCAAAAGACTTTAGTTCCTGTCTCCTCATGCCTCATATACCTTTCTTTGCCCACCCATATCATTTTCTGTGTTAACATTCCTAGTGCTGGGATTAAATGCATGTGACTCCCAATTATTGGGATTAAAAGTGTGTGATACCACTGCCTGACTCTGTTTCTCTCCTAGACTGAGTCAATCTCATGTAGTCCAGTGTGACTTTGAACTCACAGAGATCCAGATGAAGCTCTGCCTCCTGAGTGCTAGGATTAAAGGTGTGTGCCACCACTGCCTGGCTTCTGTGTTTAATCTAGTGGCTTGTTCCATACTCTGATCTTCAGGCAAATTTATTAGGGTACACAATGTATTACCACAGATGGCTTTTGCCTGAGGGGCAGGAGGGAAATGAGTCAGTTCTATTTAAGGGACAGCCACTGAGAATTAGACCACAAGCCAGAGAGTATATATTTAACACAAAGTGGACTTTTAAAAAATTTAATTTTTACTTCTTTTGGGGGTGGAAGTCACAAGTGTGGGGACTGGACATGGAAGCACTGGGAAATGAGTGTGGTCAGGGTGCACAATATGAAATTGCCAAAGAATTAATAAAAATATTAAAAGATAATTTTAGCTTCTTAAAGTTAATCACTGTTCCTCTTTCATTGTTGTCCTTAAATAAAATATCTATAAATGGTGACCTGTAGCTGACCATAAAACCCAAAATCAAGAGGAGTTATCTAGTAAAGACTCCTGTTTCTCCATTAGTACATTGTTTGCCTTTGATTTTTTTTAAATCTTCTTTCTTGTAATTGACAAGATGTTTTTCTTATTTATAGAGTACAATGGGATAATTCAATGTATATATATATATATATATATATATATATATATATATATATATATTATGTGACCTGATCAAATTCCTCTCTGTAACCAGAGAGGAATTTGTTTTTTTGTTTTTGCAATACTTTTTATTATTATTTCACGGGCTTTATCCAAGTACACTGCCTTTCATGAAGTATTTTGAGAAGGAAGAGGAGGAGAGGAGAGGGGAGCATGGGAGAAAGCTCGCTTGCCCGCTCTGTCAGCCCCATCTAGCAGAAACATGTCCGACTTGGACTAAATGATGTATTTGAAGCTGAAAGTGCTATCACAGGACAGCCGTTTGTCCTTGTATCTCCCACACAAGTCTTGACGATGGGGGCGCTTCAGGTCCATGTGGCGAAGTCTGACTGGGCAGGCGCATCTAGTTCTTTTACAACTTTGGCAGGTGATATCCTCCACTCGGTAGGGGTTGTAAGATTTCTGGTACTCTCGGCAGAACTGTTTGAAGTACACCTTGCTGGTGCCCTGCACACACCACACATAGGCACTCTCCCATCAGGTCTTGTACTCCTTGCAGTGGTAATGTCTTTGTGTAAAGACATTTTGACCTTAAGTCTTATAGTTGCTTATAAAATACATAAGAAACAATTTTGAATTATGATGCTCCCCCATGACATTGAAGATAAGGCCTTAATATTGATACTTTAGTTGCATCATGATAACCATCTTCCCACCTCCCCCCTAATTCATCCTTTTCTCTACACTTCCATATCTTATTCTCTGTCGCTTATTTTAAGGTTAAGGGAGATATTTGGTCAAGTTTGACACATTATATTATTCATTTTCATCAAGTAAGCACAGACACACACACATGCACATAACCCATATAAAAGTGGACAAGGTACAGTATTCCTTAATATTTTCAGTGCAAATATTGAGGGAACCTCTGTGCATTCATGTAGTCGACAATGTGACTTTAAAGTAACTCTTAGTAATAGTTCAAGTTAATTCCTGTCTCATACAACTGTGAATAATTTCATGACGTTTCTTGGTCAATGTAAGGTAGCAGGAAAGACAGTTTACCAGTCTCAATGAAACATACATTTGCCTAGCTGAGTGTCTTTTCTCCAATTGTTGTCCCCATGATAGAAATATGCTCAAGCTATTCTATTGTATGAGAACCTGTCAATTCAGAATAACACTTCCCTAAGAAGGAAAGAGTCTAGATAAGATCAGTCAATACCAGCAAAAAACATACAATCCATAGCTCATGAGATACAGTTAGCATTTATTATTTTGCATTAGTCTTTATTTAGTGGTAAAGAGTATTATTTTTTTCTATAGACAAGTTAAATTTCAATTAAAGTAACTAAAACCATGTTTTTCATAAAAATGAAAATGATTGGGCAAGAATCATGGGAATCATGGGAAAATACAGACTGCTAAAATATAAACAAAATGTCATCTCCATATTTTTAAAATATTTTTTATTATTGTTCATTTATTTATTTTTTTTGTTTATTTATTCTAGAAGGCATAGATCCCTGAAGGATCCTTGAATCTGGTTAGTAAAGGTCCCAGAAGCTTCTCTCTTCAATGAATGAATATTATCACTTTTCCTTTTGTAGATGCACTGTTTCAATCAGAAGACAAGGGGCTTCCTAAGTGGGTTCTTGAATCAAGGTATTTGAGGACATCTTCCTCATTTTATGCAAGACATTAAGGGCTCTGAATGTTGTATGTATTTCCCTTTAGGTTCAATGAGAGTCAAAAGCAAGGCTGAACAGACCAATCCCTACACATCACAGAAGGTATTTTTTTTTTTTTTTTTTTTTTTTTTTTGGTTTTTCGAGACAGGGTTTCTCTGCGTAGCTTTGCACCTTTCCTGGAGCTCACTTGGTAGCCCAGGCTGGCCTCGAACTCACAGAGATCCACCTGGCTCTGCCTCCCGAGTGCTGGGATTAAAGGCGTGCGCCACCACCGCCCGGCAAGAAGGTATTTTTTAAATAGGTGTTGTGTTTGCATCTATGAACGCATATACACCACATGTATCCAATGCCCATGATGGTTAGAAATGGGCATCGAGCCCCTGAAACTAAAGTTACAGATAGTTACAAGCCACCATATGAGTACTATGTACTGAACCCAGGTCCTCTGCCAGAGCAACAAGTGTTGTTAACCACTAAGCTATCTCCCAACCTTCATTAATACTTTTACTAATTCTCTGATAAAATCAATTCTATACAATATATTTTGCCCACATCCATGGCCCATTTCCTCCCATATGCAATCACTTTTCCCTTCTCTGCCTACCCACAAAACTTTTGAGACATTGTTTTCCATTTATTTCCTGTAGTTTCCAGTTTACATTTTTCATCTACACTTAGAAATGTGACATGCCCTGGAATTTGTTCAACTTACCAGTGTCAAATCATTAAAGAAAACTGACCCTCACTCAGCAACTATCAATTGACAATAGTTTCTCAACTAGGGGTGGGATTTGTGCCCTCCTTTCCTCCCCCAAACTGGGATTTTCTTTTGCTTGAATTTGGTCAGGTCTTATGTATGTTGTTAAAAATGTTGAGAGTTCCTATGTGCAACTTTCCTGTTGTGTACATAAAACAGTGTTTTGTTGATATATCTAAAATCTTTGATTCTTGCAATCTTTCTACCTGCTCTTACAAAAATATCCTTGAGGTTGTGCGGAGAGGTGTGGTATGTATGTCCTGTTTAGTGATGAGCACTTTACGGCCTCTTAGTCTCTGCATATTGACCATTTGAGTGTCTCTGCTGTGGATATCTGTATGCTGTGAATGTGTTGCTCTGATTGGTTAATAAATAAAGTGCTGATTGGCCAGTAGCCAGGCAGGAAGCATAGGTGGGACAAAGAGAGAGGAGAATTCTGGGAACAGTAAGGCTGAGTCAGGAGATGCTGCCAGCCACCGCCACCATGAGAAGTAAGATGTAAAGTACTGGTAAGCCACAAACCATGTGACAACTTACAGATTAATAGAAATGAGTTAATTTAAGATATAAGAACTATATAGCAAGAAGCCTGAGCCATTAGGCCAAACAGTTTAAATAATATAAGCATCTGTGTATTTATTTGGGTCTGAGTGGCTGCAGGCCCGGGCAGGACTGGACATGACTCCAGCTACAGGTCTCTGGACTTCTCTGATGAAAACCTAGATAATAATCCATGTTTATACCAATAAGTCATTAGTATTCATTTTAATACTCTACCCATTTAACAGAAGAATTGTGTTAGATTCTCTCATAGGGTCTATGACCTACATAGCCACATATTCTAATTCCCAATTGCAGTGCCAATCATGGGTTTGATCTGATGTAGTGGACCTTAGATCTAATTAGAAAATGGTTAGTTAGTTTTATATCATTCATGCCATCATTCCACAAGTTGGAATATGTTGTTGTGCAGTATTCAGACCTGGGTGAGAGTGATGATTTTTTTCTTTCTTTTTCTTACATATTTTTTAACTTTCTTTGAGAATTGTAAGCATGAGTACTATATTTAAATCAATTCCAATGTCTCCGGACTCTATTCCTCCCATGCACCCACTCACTCTCAACTTTATGATCAACTCTTTAATTATTATTTTACACATATATGTATACACACATACATATATACATTGTGCATATATTAATATAACATGTTAACACCACCTAGTGTTTTGTGAGTATGTGTGTGTATGTGTGTGTGCTTACCACTTGGGATTGAATAACCTTCCAACATTATGAAAGCTAGTCTGTAAAGATGAAGATTCCAGGTGAGTACCAGCTTGATTACTCCATGTTCTGTGACTCAAATATGTTATCTATTCAAAAGCAGGCTCTTGTTATTAAGTTTTAGAGAGCAGCTGAGAATACTGGCCACAGTCTGTAATGCAAGGCATTTATGGTACCCTATTGGAGAAAGTCAAAATGAGTAAAACCACTAATAGTACTGAGGTTTATATTTACTACGCTGTGGTACCTTGTTGGGTATGCTTCCCACATTGAAGGGCAAATGAGGTAAAATTGTGTAATTTGTGTCAAACTATGCAATCTGAAAATTCATAATTCAGCCAACTGCATTTCACATAATTAGGAATTAATAATTTAGAATTATTTTATTTATTATATATTATACATATACAATAAAATGCATATAATAATATATAACTATTTATAGTTAAAATAACAAGAAAAAGTCAATCTTTTCAGTGTCTGTGTTTGTGTGTTGTGTGTTTGTGTTAATACTCATAATACACACTCAGGTTTTTTAAGAATATAGGCCCTTGTTTCTTGTGCTTTCTCTTGGATTCTTTTACTTCTGTTTGTTTGTTTTGTCTTATTACATTTGTTAGCTTTTGTTTTATATCTTATTATATTAGAATAGATTATTATCCCTTAGAAAACTTATTGTTTTTTTTTTCTAATGAGAGACTGAAGTGTGTGGATCCAGATAGGAGTGAAGTTGGAGAGGAAAAGGAGTAAAGAAATGGGAGACAGTACTCAGGATATATGCAAAAAAAATCCATTTTCAATAAACTAAAAATAAATGAAAATATTTCTAAAAAAGGAAATGAAAAGACGAATATGGGATGCACATAGTTATGAAATGAGTAATGATTATTTTTTAAAAACAACTCCATATTTGAAAAATTACCTGATCTCAGCATGTTTTAAAAGCCACTGACAAATCAGTATGGGTTTTCCCAAAAAAGCTGGAAATAGACCTACCACTGTACCAGCTACAACATCCTTGGGCATATACACAAGAGACTATATCCAACTACAGAGAAAGCTGTTCTTCATTGCCCATTATTTCTCTTCAGAGGAGTCAAGGGACTAAAACAGCATAGACATTTATTAACCAATGAATGAATAAAATTTTAAAAAATGTGGTACATTGCCACCATGGAATATTATTCAACTATCAAGAAAATAAAAACTATGAAATTCACAGGTAAATGAATCAATCATTCTGAGTGAAGATATCCAGAACATAAAGAGAAAGACAAATTATCTCCTGCTTTCTCTCATCTGTGGATGTTAGTTTTGAATCTTCATATAAAGTTCTTTTCTTTTGGAATACCCCTATATCTCAAGGATTTAGCAAGAGATAAGGGAGAGTGAACATAGCTGTATAAAGGAATAAATGAGAACAATAGAACAGAAAAGTTAAGGCAACGGATGGGAACCAGGGTAGGTCAAGGAGTAGTCAAGGATAACCAAATCTTAGGGTCTTTTAAAAAGTCTATTACTATGCTCTCTCTCTCTCTCTCTCTCTCTCTCTCTCTCTCTCTCTCTCTCCCTCTCTCCCTCTCTCTCCTCCCTTCCTCCCTCTGTCCCTCTCTCTCTCCCTTTCTCTCTCACTCTCTGTGTATACACATATATACATACATATATATCGTGAAGTTCAGATGAGTTATTTCATTTTTTTGTTGTTCCCAAAAGTGGAGTCTCAAGCAATTACTGGGAAGCAGCAGTTTAATCTATATTAATATTATTCATGAAATATAAATAAAATATTATAATTATACTACAGATATATAAATAATTTTTATTTGTAGATTATTGAACTTCATAGTGTCTTATTTTTTGAAATTATGTTTTTTTCACTTCTAGTGAAATAGTCCTGCCAATGTTCATTGTGTGGATTTTCTGAAAATCACATTTTTGAATATTCACAAATTTCTGTGCTTAAAGCTTGTTATATGGTGAAATACTAGACTTCCATAGATATCAATAAAGTTCAATCAAAAATTCATCCATAATAGGCATCAGCAAAATGTGGCCATAAATGCCCATTTTAATGTGGTCATTACTGCTCATTTCTCACTGATGAATAGTTGTGTAATATGCTCACACTGGGTTTTTGCAGGGACATTCTAATTATGTTTTCCATAGTATGAGTAATAGCCACATAAAGAATAATGCATTGAAAGTGAATTTTATGTAATTTACTTATTTTAATTCTTCTCATCAAAATGATTTATAGTTATGTTTTTCCCAACTGATCAATTGGGCAAAATAACATTTATCTAATCTAAATGTCCATTTTTATTACTTTGTCTCCTCTATTTATCGTACATTGCAATGTTTTTCATAGCGTGAAACTGTCTCTGACTAATATACTATTAAACATTCATTTTTAAGTAAACTTAATAAGCTAACAAAGCCCATTTCAGCCTGAATATTGGGTATTGCATCATTATTTAACAAGGTTTACAGTATGACTTAATTTTTATTTAAAAATGAGTATCATTACTATAATTATTTCTTTTATTGTTTCATATACTATAGACAACTGTACAAAAGAACAAATTTATATGAATGGAGTTTGTAACACTAATTTTAGTTTTATCTTATGCTCCATTTTCATGTTTTATGTAATTTACTTTGAAGGAAAAGTGAAGAAAATGTGCTGTAAATCTCATATTTGATATTATTACTATTGTTATTTTATTGTTGCTGATTATGTTGGAAGTCAGCTCTGAATTTCTATGTGGGTTTATTTCTAGACTAATGAGCTTGTGAAATATTTTATATAAGTTTCTCTCAAATGATGTTTGTCATTTTGAAACATTCTTATTGATTTAAGCAAACTTTTCTAGACCTTTAAGATCACTGATGGAGATTACTTATATTTTAGTGCTTTCCATGTGTCAGCCCATTGCTTTGTAGCCGGCTTCACTTTATGGAAGACATCTTCTACGAAACATTCCTTGTCAAGTGAGTCTGTTTGGTTTGCATCAATATCTTCTCTGTGTCTTTAATTTCCATCACTATTTTGTCCTATGATGTATCAGGGAACAATTTCTTTGACTTTGAATAAATTGAATGTTGTTTGGTTAGGTTTGGTTTGGTTTTTCAAGACAGGGTTTGTCTGTAGCCCTGGCTGTCCTGAAAGTTATTTTATACAGCATGCTGGCCTTGAACTCACAGAGCTCTACCTGCCTCTATCTCCTGCGTGCTGGAATTAAAGGCATACACTACCACTGTCTGGCTAAATGTTTTCATATATAGATCAACATTTGTCAAATTTCTCTTAATCTATTATTTCCTCACACATCTCTCAGTATCACTATCTCTTTCTTTCCCTGTCTCTCCATTTCTGTCTCTTTTTATCCCTGTCTTTCTCACTCTCTGTCCTCTGCCTCATTTTTTTCTAATTTCAAATCATGAATATTGGAGGATAGAAAAATTGTCTATTTGGCTTCTGTTTTTTCTGTGATTTATAGAGTTTATTAAAGCACCCTTTATATATATATATATATATATATATATATATATATATATATATATATATATATATATAACAATATTAAATGATAGCTGTTAAATTTTCCAATTCTATTATGGTATTCTAATTTTATTCTATTTATAATGTTCTATCTCAATTTATATTCATTATGATGGGGTATGTTTATCATAATTATATAATCAATGTTATATTTCTACTTAAAACTCTTGTGCTGGATACTTTGGAATATTTATTATCTAGTCTAACTCGAATGCAGTTCCTCTTACCTTGTTTATTTACCTGTTAAAAACACTTGTCCTTAATCATTTGTTTGACCCATAATTACTTGTTGAAAAAAATACTGACTAATATGCTGTAATAAATGTAGGTTAGTGATGCTTTTCTCTAAATCTCAAAAATTAAATGGAAAACTTCTTATATTTTGTACTTCTACATTTTTATGAATTTGACAGTTGGATAGCATACATTACTGCAGCTCAGATAGTGATATTGTCATTAGAAGAAAATACTTTTGAGTCCTTCCTTTCATAGATCATGCCTGAGTGGCTACACTTACTTGGGATGACAGTGGATTTAACTAAACTATGCTTTTCTTCCCTTGATGTGTCACGCTCCATGGATTATTTGGCATTGTATATATTACTCTAAGCTCCATGGATTGTAAATAGACTGCTTTCTACAGAGCTCCTATCTTACATTGTTTGGATGCAGCTCAATTTAAGCGGGAAGAGTTTTAAAGTATTTATTGTAGCTGGTTTTGACTATAGTATTCCTTTTCTTAATTATTCCATTCCTGTATCATCCTTGTAAGCTGGTTAACTTGTAGTTTATATATTATTTAATTGAGTGGTTTGGTATGTGAGAGTACAATTAGGCTTGCACTTCTCCACCATCTATTTATGTCTTAAGAGGGAGCCTCAAAATATTGCCGGGTATGCCTTATGGACTGCTCTAGGTTTCAACATATAAATGTTAAAAGGGATACAGTTAATTATATAACAACAACCAAAAAAAAGGCAGTCATGTGGAATGTTAACTGTCTCTGAATCCTAGTATCAAATTTAAAAAGATTCTTTGGGAATGCTGATTCCAATCATCTGTGTTTTTATTGAGCATCTCCAACAATGTCACTCAACTGTTTATAATACTAAATAGTCTTTTTTTTTTTTTTGAGAAATTGCAAATTGAAAATCCTTACTATATCATTGACTAATCAAAACAGGTGCTCTCCTGACATTTTGATTTTTCCATTGTAAGATAATTGGTACAAAATTTTAAGGTCAAGACAAAAACAACTGGAAAGAAAATTTTACCCAGCATAGTAAGTAAAGCAATTGAATGCACTACCTCAAGCAAAAGGGGAAATTCTGTCAATTTCAAGTGTAGCTTGGAAGTGATAGCAGGAGCTTCAAGAGGTACTGTGTCTGGCAGTACATGCTCCTAGTGTCAATTTGTCAAATACTTTCTGTCAGAGATCATTCTCTACAACTTGAAAATACCATGACATTTTAGATTGAATTATGAAACTCATTTTCAGCTTACTCCTGGAAATTCTGAGTTTATAGATTGATACAATATATTTCACTTTGTAGTTTTTCTCTGTTGTGTGAATTGTCAAAATGTATTCAATATACAAAGATTATCAGTATATTCTAAGTTATTGTCAGTCTTTTCCCTACAATATTATTGTTTCTGGGTCAAAATTATGGTTGGAATGTATTGAACATTCATTTATGAAAGAATAGTTTAGATAATTAAAATTAGATATGATTTATGTTTTTATTCATTGAACACAGTGCTGAACTTTATACAGTCATTTTCATTCAAAGGTGCCATGTACTTTTACAGTATTGACCCTGGCCCCCATATGTATATATGAGACATATGGATTGCTCCGAATATATATATATATATATATATATATATATATATATATGTATATATATATATATATGGAGAGAGAGAGAGAGAGATTTCTCTGTTCATGTATCTGTATATAAAATTTAGTGTTCACATATGAGAGAAAGCATGTAGTATTTGTCTTTCTGAGTCTGGTTTATTTAAGCTAATACTATGGTCTCTAGTTTTATCTATGCTTCTGCAACTATATAATTTGATTATTCTTTATGACAGAATAAAAACTCCATTACTCCTGTTTAGTAGGCCTTAAGTTCAATAAGATCCATGCTGCTTACCAGCAAGATATGAGTGCTACCCCTGCACCTTTCTACCATGTGGTCATTGTTGTGATTCATAAGTCTCAAAGCAGGGTCAAAACTCCTGAGGGCTTCCCTTTCTTGGAAACTTGTATAGTACCTGATTGTACTATGAAAGCTTATATTAAGGGAAGAAGCTCTGAGGCCAGATCCACACACAGATCCTTTGAAACCAATATCTGAAATCCTTGGTATCTTCAGTAATAGCAACTTATCTTCAACCTCTGAGAAGCATCCATGGGCAAGAAGAGTCTATCATTTTTGGAAGTCTCTTGGACTCCATTGAAGGATTTTTCTATGCCTAGTACTGTAAAATCTATAAAAAGTATTATATACATGTTGGTATTACCTGAGGTTAGTAAATACACCCACTTTTAATCAGTATTGTCATCGATTGCATTCTGATCAGTTCCCATTTGCTATGTCAGTGCTATAGAGTTTGATTTTAATTTGAGTATGATTAGACATTGCTTTGAGATAATGCTCTTGTGCACTGTAAATATTTGTCACTCAAATTGGTTTAATAAAACACTGATTGGCTGGTAGCCAGGCAGGAAGTATAGGCAGTGGGACCAGACTAGGAGAATTCTGAGAAGAGGAAGGGCAGAGTCGGGATTTGCCAGCCAGATGCAAAGAGAGTAAGATGGGAATGCAGTGCTGAGAAAAGGTACCAAGCCACATGGCTAAACATAGATGTGAATTATGGGTTAATTTCAGTGTAAGAGCTAATTAGCAATAAGCCTGAGCTACCAGCCAAGCATTCATAGGTAATATTAAGCCTCAGAGTCAATTATTTAAGAAGCGGTTGCTGGGTATTTGGGGGTTGCTAGCAGGACAGATAGCTCCACCTACAAGACACACACACACACGACATTATATATATATATATATATATATATATATATATATATATATATATATGACATTGTATATATGTATGACATAATATAGTGTGGCAAAATCTGATCTTCTGGCTGTTACAATCTATCCATCCCCTCTTAAGCTATATTCCTTGACCCTGAGGTGTAGGGTTGGATTATAAATGACTCACTTGGAACTCACACCACACATTCAGTTTTTCTTTTCATTTTGACCTGTTGTGGCTTACTGTAATAGTTTCAAAAGAAGAAACAACAATAGCTGAGAGGTATTTCAAAATATTCAAAATTGTTAGCAATTTAGCAAATTCAACTTAAAATTGTTTCAAAATTTAATCTTATCCCTTTGAGAATTGCTAAGAACAAGAAGACAACCAGCAATGAGTACAAGCTAGTATGTGCAGAAAGGAAAACTTTCATTAGATAGGTTGAAAACTGATGCAGCCACTATGAAAGTCAGTGTGAAGAATTCACCAAAAATAAAAATATGTCTACCATAGACCCCAGCTATAGAAACTTCGGCTATAGAAACTCCTCAACATATGCACAAAGTACTTGACATCTTATTCTACAAATATTTTTTCAATGACCCTTGATCATTGTTACTTTGTTTACAATAGGCAAGATATTGAGACAACTTAAATATTTTCCTGCTGTGCAAGATTTGTTCATACAGCTATTCCTTTGTGTCAATAAAGCTACTTTCAATCAAAGGACAAAGTCAGTGACTGGCTGACGTGGATTAAACATAGATTTCTGGAGGACTAATGAGTCTTGATAGAGAGGACAGGAAGAGAGGAGAGGGGATTTCTGAAGGAGGTGGTCAGGAAAAACATGGAAAGAGGGTCAGTCCATTAACTATGTGCTATCCTTGGATTTATCAGGCCTTTATCTCAGTTTCTGACTCCCTCATTTTTATTATATTGGAACAATTTAGATATTCAATATATTGTTCACCTGATAAGTAGATAATAAAAATGTGGTACATATACACATTGAAATACTATTCAACTGTAAAGAAATAAGAAATCATAAAAATTGATGTAGATGGGTGGAAGAAAAAAATATAGTGAATGAGGTAAGCCAGACTCAGGAAACAAATATGTGTTTACTTGTATTCGTGGTTCCTTCTTCAGAACTTTAGATGTAAACTCATTACCTGGAATAACAGCAGATACATAGAACATATAAAGTGACAATAATAGGAAAGAAGGAGATCTAGAGGGAGGTATAGTTGGACAGCTGTAGTATACAGAAATAAATGGGAAAAACTCCAAGAGGAGGATCTACCAGATGAATGAGATGGAGGACAACATAGGGACAGAAGGAGAAGAAGGACCAGATAATTGTAAGAACTTTAGGAAATGCCACAAACCAAATTATTCATGTTCATATATAATTACATATTTGAGTCTATACAAACATGTGTCTATGTGTGTATATGTACAGTTTAAATGCAGTTAAGCCACTGGTGATAATGAGACTCTTCTCAAGAACCATAGGGTAAGAAAAACTCAATGTCAGTCATGGAAAACCTCCTATTGAATTGTTGTTCAGGGTTCAAGAGACTATCAAAATAATAGAGACTATTGTCATTGCCTTTGGTTGCCTCCAAAAAATAAAGTTAAAACTCTATTGCTGAAGACACTATACTGGAACTGACCTAAAATTCTCCTTCCTGAGAATGAGCTTTCATAATACTGAAAGGTGATGTGCAAGTTGCCAAGTGAAAAAGACACCCAATATTCTTACCAAGCTGTAATGACTACCAATAACATTGATCAGAATGGCAAATATCAACAAAGATACAATAATGGCACCTATATCCTGGATGTAACCAGAAACTATCTAATTTGATTTGTGAGCCATTAAATATGAAGAAATTTATGCCAGGAACTGCAAACCTAGCCTATTGCCCATGTCTGATAAGGTCATTGATTGTAGAAGAGAAACAAATATTACTAACCTCAGAAATCAGTATAATATCTGTTTACATTCTAAATATTTACCTTTATAAATTTTCCTACACAGACATGTGTATTTTGAGGTCTTTTAGAATTTTAATACATATTTTAATGTACTAATATATTAGATTCAAATACTATATTAGCCACAGTCTTAGTTAGGGTTTCTATTGCTGTGAAGAGGCACCATGACCACAGAATCTCTTATATAAAAGGAAAACATTTAATTGGGCTAGCTTACAATTTCAGAGGTTTAGTCCATTAACATCATGGAAGGATACAGTGACATGCAGGTAGACATTGTGGTAGAGAAGTAGCTGAGAATTCTATATCATGGCACACAGGCAACATAAAATGCATGGTTTTACGGGAGATCCAAAGCCCACCAAAACAGTGACACACCTCCTCCAACAAGGCCACACCTACTCTAACAAAGCTACACCTCCTAATGGTGCCACCCCCTATGGGGGCCATTTTCTGTAAAACCACCACAGCTACCACAACATTAATGTAAAAAAAGTTAACATATATCATTGTGTGTGTGTCTGTTTGGGTCTGTGTAAGATAATTTGTTTTAGATAATATTCTTCAAATTCAAACTAATGTATGAAAAAAGATTTTTGAAATTACTATTGAATGGTATAATTTATTCATAAATTCTGACATGTCTGTATTTAGGTTTTGAAGTTAAAAAAAGAAAAGGAAAAAACTTATAATAATATTAAACCATTCAAGTCATCTAGAGTTCAATATGTGTCTAAGTGCCTTTTCATGAGTTTCCCTCTTTTCCAGATCATATTTTAAGTCCATGGTTCAAAAAACATGAAATATTACTGCCTATACACCAAGCACACCCAACACAAGAAGTCTTGTTTTTTTTTTAAGAAAAATAAAACATTTGTAGTGAAAAATGTTGAGTTTCAGATATAACATGAATTGCTAAATGGTGTTATTAATAGAAAACCTGGAGTCAGATATTGGGGTGAAAGAAAGACCAAAATTAAAATTACAAATAAATGATATTCTCTTGGAGGGTCTTATAGACACAGGTGCAGACATCACAATTGCACTGGAATCTCAGCATCCAAATTGGCCTCTTCAGGAGGTAAATGTTCAGCTGTTGGGGATTGGAACATTATCTCAAGTGAAACAGAGTTTGAGCTAGGTCAAATGAATAGGGCCAGAAGGACAGAGAGGAAAGTTAAAACCACATGTGGCTAATACAGCTTTCAACCTATGGGGATATAGATTGACTACAACAAAGGAATACCCAGATTAACTTCCTCCAATCTCAGAAACAAACCATAAACTAATATATGTTTCTGAGAAAAAATATTAGAAAATGTTATAAAGAACAGTCACCAACCATCCAGATTGTACACAAACAAGGCACAATAGCTGCTGATATCTCAAAGACACCAAAAGCCCTACCTTTAACATGGTTAACATATAAGACAGTATGGGTTCAGCAATAGCCTTTAACAAAAGAGTAACTACAGGCCTTAGAACAACTGGTACAAGAAAAGTTAAATGCTCAGCACGTTGAGGAATCAACCAGCCCTTTGAATGCTCCTGTATTTGTTATTAAAAAGAAATCTGGTAAATGGAGAATCTTAACAGATCTAAGAGCAATTAATAACATAATTCAGCCAATGGGCTCTCTTCAGTCTGGAATTCCTTTGCCTACTCTGTAACCTAAAGGATGGCCTCTTATAGTTATCAATTTAAGAGACAGTTTCTTTTCAATACCCTTACAAGAAAAGGACAGAAAGATTTGCCTTCATGATGCCTACTTACAATAATTCTTAGCCTGTCAAGAGATATCAACGGAAGGTTCTCTCACAGGGAATTATGAGTAGCCTAATCCTATGTCAATATTTTGTATAACAGCTGTTAGAAGTAATATGTAAACATTTTCCTCAATCTATAATTTATCATTACATAGGCAACATTTTACTAGCTGATTCTATTAATTATTTAAAATATAAAATAGGTTTACAAAAATTAGCCCCCAATTGGTGCAAATTATGAGAAATCGATTATAGACTCTTAATGACTTTCAAAGATTATTTGGAGGCATTTCCAGTCTATAGACCACTACTGAAATAAAAAAATGGTGAACTGAGTAATTTGTTCAAAACCTTAGAGGGTAAGAAGGATTTAAATAGTCCAAGAGAATTATCAGATGAAGCTGAGAAAGAATTGTCTTTGGTACAAAATAAAATACAGGATATACATGTGGATCATGTAGATCCACAGCCTGATTGCATTTTGGTTATTTTACCCTCTAATCATTCCCCCACAGGAATTTGAATACAAAGGGAAGATATTATATTAGAATGGATATTTCTACCAAATAAACAGAGTAATTAAAAACTTATATGGAAAAGATCTCTGAGTTGATTTTAAAAGGAAAATTGAGACTTCATCAATTAGTGGGAATAGACAGCAGAAATTTTAGTACCTTTATGAAATGATGAAATTGACAAATTATGGGCAGAAAGTGATCCTTGTCAAACAGCTAGAAGTAATTTTTAGGAAAACAATAAATATATCAAAATCAATACATTAAACTTGTAAAGAGAGCGAACTGGATCCTGCTTAGCATTGTATGGAAAACACCAATATCTGGAGCCCCTACATTTTATACAGATGCAAACAAACATGAAAAGGCAGGTTACAAATCACAAAAATTAAGTAAGGTTGTTCAAAGTCCTTATAATTCTGTCCAAAAATTGGAATTATATACCATTCTGATGATATTAATGGATTTCTTTTGGAAACTCTCAATAGTTACTGACTCTCAGTATGCTGAAAGAGTGGTCTTACATGTTGAAATTGCTAAATTTATCCCTGATGAGTAAAAATTAACTTTTTCTGTTTATTAAGTTACAAGAAACAATCAGGAATAAGAATCATCTCTTATATATAACTCACATCCGATCCCATACAGTTCTGCCTGATCCTCTAGCACAAGGAAATGATGAGATTGATCAACTATTGATAGAATATGTGCTGGAGGCCTCAGAATTTCCTAAAAACATCATGTCAATACTAAGGGTTTAAAAAAAGGATTTTTCCATAACCTGGCAACAAATCAAGAAAATTATAAGAAAATGTCCTACTTATTCTTTTTACAATCAAAATACAATACCAGCAGCGTATAACCCATAGAGCACTTAGAGGAATGAAATCTGGCAGATGGATGTGTTTCATTTTGTAGAATTTGGAAAATTGAAATATATACACCACACTATTGATACCTATTCAGGATTTCAATGGGCAACTGCTCTGAGTTCCAAGAAGACTGATTCTGTAATCACATACTTGCTAGAAGTTATGACCATCATTGATATACCTGTAAAAATTAAGACTGACAATGCTCCAGGATATGACTCTGGTAAAATGAAACAATTTTTTGCTTATTAAAATATAAAGCATATTACAGGTATACTACACAAACCAGAGGCCAAGCAGTCACAGAAAGATCAAATCAAACTCTAAAGTCTGCCAGGTATGCTAGGCCAAAAATGGATGCTCCAATGTTGCAGAGGAACCTTGGGTGACTGTACAGCCAGCCAGCTGTTTCTTTCATTTCTCACATTTTTTGGAAGTCGCTTATTTGCACTTTCTGTTTACCCAGTTGCTATTATTTCCTTCTCAGGTCTCTAAGGAAGTTGAAGATTAGATAGATAGTTATAGCTATAATTTTCCTTGTTAACAATTTCAGAAAAGAAACTCACTAAAGAGGTATAAAGTGTATAAGTTTGAAAGATATCAAAAGATAGATTTGGGTTGATAATGCAAATTATAAAATTAGGATAGAAGGTGAATTAGATACAAACCTTTGGATTCACAAAGATAGGATAGATAACAGAGTATTTTTTCTAAATTTGTCAAATGCAAATGGATTGGACATTGTTAATGTAATTCTTAACTGTATATATTTTATATAGTTATTGTACTTGTATATAGTTTTTCTTATACAACTTTCTTATACAAGGTTAAAACCTCCTTTTATTATTTTAGACAAAAAAAGGTGAAACGTGGTGATATATTGTGTACCCCAATAAAGCTTGTCTGGAGATCAGAGGACAGAGCCAGGCACTAAATTAGACACAGAGATCAAGCAGTGGTGGCACACATCTTTAGTTCTATCACTCAGGAAGCAGAGATCCATCCGCATATCTGAGTTCAAGGCCACACTAGGCTACATGAGAGAAACAGAGCCAGGCAGTGGTGACACACACCTTTAATGCCAGGAAATAATATGACAGGGCACAGAAAGGTATATAAGTTGTGAGAAAAGAGGAATTCACTCTCTTGAGGCTGAGGATTTCATAGAGGTAAGCTAGTGGCTGGCCGTTATGCTTCTCTGAGCTTTCAGCTTTCACCCCAATATCTGGCTCTGAGTTTTCTATTAATAAGACTGTTTAGCAATTTGTGTTACAAAAAGCCTGCTACTAGAATTTATATATGCATATGCAAGTTAGAAAGCTTATAATGCAACTTCAATAATAATACAACATTTTTGAGAGGCTTAAGAAAAGGGATATAAAGTTTAAAACTGTAAGGGAGCCATGCAGCCTAGTCTCAGATCTGCATATGTTCAACATATTTCTTTGGGCAAGACACCTGTGGAACTGGATTTTCAGTTGGCTAGGACAAGTAGTCTTCCAAACAGTGTAGGAATTTGCAGAATTCATGCAGCTTGCAGGCTCTTTTCTCTCTCATTATGTTGTTGATTCTTTGTGCAATTTTTAGTTTCAACTTTGTCAGTCACACAAGCACCAGCTTTAAGTTTCCATGGAAATTCTGTTCCTTCTCAAATATTTTCCCCTAACCTTCAGCAGGGGGTTAATGTTTCTTAAATTGCTTATTTGGAATTACTAACTACAAGCCTTATTCTTGGAAATTTTTCTGACTCAAGTGTTAGATACATATGAGAAAACAACACTTGGAACATTAACCACATTTCACAGTTCTGGAAAGGTGAGCAGGGCATGCATACACAGAGTAGGGAAAAGTACTAAGCAATATACATAGTGCCAGCTGTTGAGAGTAAGTTCCCTGGACACCAAGCATAGAATCATTGGTAGGATCTGTTATGTTCCAAGAGGAAAAAATACAATGTAAAAAATGTGGAGTGGTTAGGTCCATCTTTACTATATATAGGAGCTTATATTGGTGGAAGAAGTATGGTATAGTGATATGGAAAAAGAGTGCTTTATCAAAGTCTGCCTTTCACAGAGAAATTGAGACATGGGACCCTCTTGTGGAAAAGGGACTGTATAAAAATATATTTTGCATACAGAAATGAATTGAATATTGTTGTCCCTAAAGCATTGTGCCCATGTCTATTACTTTTTAACATTGTAACCATAGATAGCTGCCAGATGACATAAGTGCTTTGAGAGCAGGATGTGTCTGGCTCGATATTTAGTTAAGCCTGCAAAAATGCTGAACTCTGTCTAGAACAAGGTTATGCATGGAGTGGAAGGATGTATATGGGAAAGCAGTAAGGGAAACAATGGAGGCTTTCATAATGATCACGATGTATTCCTTAAATTGTGATGTATTTCTTAAAGTCAAAAATAGAAGCAGATAAGAAAGCTGTTCATGTAAAATTCTGTTAAGTATAAATAAAGGTGTCCTGAGCTAATCAGGGCCACTTGAGTGCATTCCACTCGGTGGTCAGAAGTTTTCCTTGTGCTGATGCCCCTTCTTCACCTCAGTACCTGAACCGGAGCTGAGGCTTGGCCCTAACACAATCATTACTCTTATAATAGTCTCAAATATTAAGGAGCAGAATTTTACAATGTGCTGAAGCATGTTGAGACTAAGGGGAGCATTTATCAAGAAAGCTCATTACCATACCAATACAGGCACAGAACACTAAGATGAGCTGCATCTAATATTTATTTCTTTATTATGATGTGTGATTTCAGGTACTCATTAAACTGGATTATAAACACCACTCTTGGTTTAGTAATCCTTCAGGAAATAAAGTAAAGGGATTATATTTACACCTGAGGCAAGTGTTCGAAGGCATTTGCATGGAAATATCATGAAAATTTAGCTATGGGAAATAACAAGAATGCTCAAAGAACTCTTGGGAGTAAAAATGAAATGTGATAACTAGGTATGTCAGCACTCTCAGAAACAAAATAAACAAATGTGAGTTAAATTAATACAGAATGCAACTTAGTGTTGGAATAGGAAAGCAACTCACAGAAATAAAAGGTCCAGATATTAGAAATGAAATTATTAAAAGATAAATAATAAACACTCCATGACTGTATGTGTTCAATTAGAAATGTGCAGCATGACTAAAAGTCCTTTAGGAACCAATTGTATACATCAGGTTTGATGAACAACACATACATAGTATAAATAGAAAACTATACATATATTAGTAAAATAATGGTTATCAAAAAAAGACACTAAAATTTTCTTAGATGAGTGAAATCATTTTTAACTATAGAAACTAAAACTGATAGATGATAAAAATTAGATGGTGGTCAAAACAATTTTGTTTCTTCTAGACAGTGTATAAATCAATGCATAATGATTTTCATAAGGTAGAAATGAGTCTCCTAAAAGTACAGTATCTCTGAGCAAGAGTTGTCTGAGTCAACCTGATTTAAAACAGTAACAACCTTAAAGAAATAACATACCAGTCAGAGAGTAAAGCAGATTTCAGCACAGAATAGCATTTTCTCAACAAAAGAGTTGTCATTAGCTTTAAATGAATGTTATGGAACCTCAACCAAATACTTTAGAATCCCTGCTAGACTGACACAAGTAAAATTTGCTGTTCACTCATCCATCACGATCTATGATTCATAACTTCCCAGAATATCTGTTAGATAATATTTGGTAATTTGTTCTCCCATGTATCTCTGGTTCCTGAAAAGGATCATGGGGAAGTCAGTTTTCCACAATCATTGCAGCATCCTTTACTATCCATGCACCAGACATCGGTATTAGTTGATTATGAATGTAACCAACACAAGATGAATAATGTCAGTGAGCATCATGTAGGATTCTGATTATTCAAAGTAAAACTTGAATTACAAAAGTGCTGGCACTTCTGAAGCTACCTGCAGAGAGTCAACCATCCTTCTTTGGCAAAACCTGTCACTGTCTTTGAGTCAAACATCACTGGGGACAAGGTCCTGGGCTAAGCAGAGAGGGGTTGTAATTGTCATGAATGAAAATCCATGAGAATCCATGAGGATTAAACTAAGAAAGTTCCAAAAATGAAAACTTTGAGTGACTAAAATGTTTCAGATTTGATAATTCTTTTATTTTTGAAATATTTTCTTGTACATTATAAGTTACTGAAATTATGGAGCTTAAGTCTAAATATAAAATTCACTGACACATGACGTAAACCTTAGTGACATGAATTGCAATTAATTTTATATATTTTCCATTTAACAAAAATGGCATTTTTAGAAGTTTCTTAGTAAGGAATGGGAAGTGTTTATAATTAATTGCAACAAAAACTCAGTCTTTAAATACACTTCTCTCCCAACTGTTCCCTGAAAGTTCAGTGCAAACATTAGCCTCTCTTGAATTATTTTTTTCTACCCAATAATTGCAAATCTCAACTTTTCTCTTGCTTTCCCTACTTCTCATTCACAGACTTAGCAATTTTCTTCTGCTTCTTTTATCATTTAGGTATTTTCTTATTATGTTTGCATTTTTACTTTGAATGTCTCTAGTTTTATAATTATAAAATAGTTTCATAATATTTTGGAAGAAAGTAAATTCTTAGGATATCTTGGGGATTTCTAAGTGAGAAATTTTAAAGTGCACTTTAAAGTAACAAACATAAACGAGAAAGCCTTTATCCATCATTCTTCCATGTTCAGTTGGTCTTGGTGAAATACTGTTCTCAGTCCTCAGCATCCTGCATCAGGTATCCTTTTCCACGGATACTGTAGAACAAGTATAGATCCTCTTCACTCTGTTTATCCTTATCAATGGCTGATGTTTGCAGTCCAAGAAGGATATTATTGCATGGTCAAACTTGTTCAAGAAAACATTCTGTACCCCATCCATGAACAAAGACTTCAGATATGAATTGTTTCTTGATATGACCAGTTGATATTCCTGAAACTGTAGAGTAAATCTACAGGGCAGTGAGGGGATAATTATGGCCATCTATCTGCAGGTGATGCTGATCTCATTCTAGTCCATAGAAATCCTGGGAGATATCCCAGTCTATAGATATTTATGTAGAAAAGTGTTCCCTAAAACAGAATAGGTTCTGTAATCCACACAGAGAATGAAAGCCTAAAAATTAGGAAAACATAGTTTCACACTACTTACCTGAAAATGCTTTATTCAGAATATATCTGAAGTGCTTATACTCAATAGCAAAAGTAAAGGAAAATACTAAAAATTAGTTAATTATTTGAATATTTTACTTCCAGTCAAGATACACAAATGATCATAAAAATGCTCAATGAAGTTGAAAATGATCAATATGATCAAAATATTACAACAAAGTCACACAACAAATTGCTGCTAACAAAATGACTAAAAAGTGTTGATGAAAATATGAATAATTTTGAGCTTTTGTACATGCAAATTTAAAAAGGTTTAGCCATCATATGGAACAGTTTAGAACTTTCTCAATAAATTAGTGTTTATTGTTGTATGCCTAACAATTCCACTTCTGAATATAAAACTCAAAGACCTACAGTCAGGATTTAAGATGGATATAGGCACTCCCATGTTTATGGTGGAAATGTTCACAATGTTCATGCATTCAATTGTATTTGGGTATATGAATTAGTAAAATGTAGTATGGGCTTCTCAGATAAGATAGCAAATACCTTTCTCCAGGGCAAATGTTACAGGTAAGAAAAGCACTGGTAACCAATAAGAAACTATTTCAAGAGACAAATAGGAGAAGCAAGAGAATCAAGAAAGTGTTGAGATTAAAGGTAACATAAACAGGGATGTAGAAAAGTGACATTAGCAAAAGTGAAGAAGAGTTCACACCTCCAATTTTACCAAGCCATGCAGAGTGTAACTCAAAGTTGCAACTACAAGATAAAACTGGAAAATAAGGGTTGCCCGATTGACAACAGACTTGCAATCCTTGCTACAAAAATTGTATGAGAAATTCAACAAAAGACAGAGAAGAGAAGGAAAACAGACAATACATCTTAAAAATGAAATTCTCAATCAATCAATAAGAGAATGAAGAGGCCGGGCGGTGGTGGCACATGCCTTTAATCCCATTGGAGAGGTAGAGGAAGGAGGATCTCTGTGAGTTAGAATTTAGATGTCTACACAGAGTATTCCAGGGTAGCCAAGGTTACAAAGGGAAACTCTGTCTCAAAAAACAAAAAACAGAGAGAGATGGGGGGGGGACTGAAGACAGAGTTCAGGAATTATCACAGATATATATGTTTTATATATTATATGTTATATAATTATACATATAATATACATTCCCCTAAATGAATAAATCTCAAGCTTCTTCAATTATTATTAAGAATTGTACATGAAACATGCATATTTTTACCTGGCCCATTTAGCTTTCAAACATTAAAATACTTTTTAAAATATTTCAATCTTTAATAATGAAACTGTACTTTCCTTTTAGAATATGCAGATTGCCTTTCGGTGGTTTATTCATAAAGCTTCCAGTTTCACCCTCCACTTTTTATAAATTTTGAAGTTGAATTTCATGTGCTAAAAATAAAATTTATCAAACTAATTTTAAAGTAAATATTAAGTGCTAATTTGCAACTCTAAGAATCCTAAATTTAAGCCCCAACATAGTGATTTACATCATAATGAAAACATTAATTAGTACATCCCATACTCATTATTCATTGCAGCCCTAAGCAGTTTTAATTTTCAACTATTTTCCCAGAACTGAAGAATTTGGATAACTGAGACATAAACAAAATGACTTAAAACACTTTTTTGTTTATGAAATAGGATAGTTGACTTTAATACCTTTTTTTTCTTAAGTAGAATGAAATTGAAGAACAGAATAGCATAGATTACAGTTTTGTGAGCACTGTTTTGAGTTATTTTAAAGATACAAGAAATTCGTTTTCATTTGAGTATGCTTTTACACTGTTTGTTTTCTATATGGAGCACGAGGAGATATAGTGAATGACCTTTAATATATCTTGGGTCATTTTGATATTCTGATTCCAGAAATTTCAACACATAGACTTACTATTTTGAATAATTTATTCATCCAACTTCTGGATCAAAAGAGGGTTAAATTAATAACATCCATTGCTATCCAATACTGTTATACAAATTATATTTATCTGCTTTACTCTCAATAAAGACTTACTAAATCTATTATCAAGTAGCAAAACTGATTCATTTATATGTATTTTAGCTTCCTTAATATTATGTATATGCTAAAAGAGGTATGTGGTGATATTGTGTTTTCCAATATGCTGTGCACCCTAATAAACTTATCTGGTGTCAGAGAACAGAACAGCCATAGATAGATATGGAGGCCAGAAAATGGTGGCACATAAGCCTTTAATCCTAGCATTCAGGAGGCAGAGATCCTTCTGGATCTCTGTGAGTTCAAAGCCACACTGGAAAGAGAGAGGCATGGTGACACATACCTTTAATCCCAGGAAGTGATGGCAGGAAGCAGAAAGGTATATAAAGACCAGGAACTAGAGTCTTGTTAAGCTTTTAGCTTTTAGCAGCAGTTCAGCTGAGATCCATTAAGATGAGGACACAGAGGCTTCCAGTTTGAGGGCACAGGATCAGCTGAGAAGCTGGCTAGGTGAGAATAGCTGTGGCTTGTGTTCTGTCTCTCTGATCTTCCAGCATTCACCCCAATATCTGGCTCCCAAGGAGTTTTTTTATTAATAAGACTCTTTAAGATTCATGCTACAGAGGCACTAACTAGCAATCAAATGCCTGGACAGAAGTGTGATGGGGTGAGGTGGGGGAGGTAGAGTCAAG
Source organism: Peromyscus leucopus (assembly GCF_004664715.2). Classification (NCBI taxonomy): domain Eukaryota; kingdom Metazoa; phylum Chordata; class Mammalia; order Rodentia; family Cricetidae; genus Peromyscus; species Peromyscus leucopus. The sequence goes on along the minus strand of NC_051080.1, from coordinate 52,960,380 downwards.
TGAAACTATCATACCAATGGTCACCAGTAAAGAGACATCACAGACTAGTCTTTTTTTTTTGTTTGTTTGTTTTTGTTTTTCGAGACAGGGTTTCTCTGTGTAGCTTTGTGCCTTTCCTGGGACTCACTTGGTAGTCCAGGCTGGCCTCGAACTCACAGAGATCCGCTTGGCTCTGCCTCCCGAGTGCTGGGATTAAAGGCATGCGCCACCACCACCCGGCTAAGACTAGTCTTTACATACTGAGCAAGTTATTATTAGTCCATAGAAACCCTTAATGGGGCCAGGTGGTCCTTCCAGAATGCGGTTATGCAGGGAAATGTATAGTGTTCATTTTTACTATTTGAGAAATGAGACAATAAGGGAGGGCTTGAGAATGAACCATGTATGTTAATTATTTCAGACCATGGTATAGAAAGAAAATATTTTGTTATAAGATTGCACATAATGTAGTTCTGAGCTTTTTTTCTATAATATTTAAATAAAAACAACTGATGACTTGAAATGTGTAACACTTGATTTTGAACCATTCAGTAAATATAAGAGCATGTAATTCACAAGCACTAATCTAATTTACTGAATTTTCATCTTCTTCATTAAAATTGTCTCCACTGCATTTTTTTCAGAATTCATTCAGCATATAAAATGTAGAAAAGTCTCGTTTCCCTAAACATTAACCTTGCCAGTCATGATCTTCATTTTATATTTTCTTGCCTGAATATCAACCATATAATCTATGAATGATTAATTTCTGCTTATATTATCTTTATTCTGAGTACCTATATCAATACTTTCCCTAAAAGCTTTGTGCAAACTAAAAAACAATCATTTTGCCTTTTAAAGTCATGAAACGTAGAATTTTAAGACTATATTTTCCAAAGTTGTCACTACTTCAAAATTCATAAAATGTCTTGTTCTTTATAAGCTGACCTGTGATCATCAAAAGCGTTGATATTTGTTTTATGTTATATTTATTAAATTGTACTGAAATTATATCTAAAAGTACAGAAAAATTTGTAATGTACTTGAGAAACATAACAACATAGGTTGAACTAAATATAATGAATAAGACACATCTATTGCTAAGAAATTTAGTTGTATCATCAACTTTATGATATAAATATATGATAATATAAATATAATGAAAGTACATAATTTTATACATTAAGCCATTATGCTTTGGGATATGCCATATTATTATATATTAGAATGTCTTAATAATATTTTTATAGGGAATAATCATTAAATCATCAATTATCTCATTTATGGGCAAAATTATCTTCCCTTAACACATGTTAAATATTCTTTTTTTTTTGTTTTGTTTTGTTTTTCGAGACAGGATCACCTTTCCTGCTCACTTGGTAACCCAGGCTGTCCTCAAACTCACAGAGATCTGCCTGGCTCTGCCTCCTGTGTGCTAGAATTAAAGGCGACCACCGCCCCGCTAAATATCATTCTTAAACATATAAATTTCCTCTACTGGCTTTGAAATATATATTCCTTTTTGATATAGTGAATCCTTAGTCAGAATGTAAGTTTTGTTCTCTCTTTATTTCAAAATGGATTTAGGTTAATTTTGTTATCCATTACCCTTCAATATGCATACTACTTGTAGTGATTTCTTTTCAATGGGATTTTTATGTTCAAAAATAGAAAGATACTCTTGTGTATTTAAGATGTGTACAATGTATAGCACTTGTTATGGTCTGTTTTATAAATTACATTAATCAGGATAGAACCTACATTTACTCAACAAATACAAATGCAAAAGTACACATGAAGTTTAATTGTTCAAGTGATCAATGTATAAGTTAATTTAAATAAGACAGGTAATTTAAGGTAATATGAATGGACCTAAATTAATTAAATGTGAGCTGTGTGAATTATACTGTGCTTTCTGTAGGAAAAAAACAGTACATGTAGAGCTAGCTTTTCAGTTCTTGACTGGTTGCTGGATTTCAACTTGTGCAAACAACTCCAAATTTCATAAGCTGATTTCTTTTAATAAATATTTTACTATACCTCTCTGCAGATTTGGTTTCTTAGGTGTAACTCTAATTGGTTCAACAACATTTCCCCTTCAGGCTTTACCAGGAACTCTCTGTATATACAAGCTGTTAGAGTAAGCTAAATCCCTTCTATGTTCAACTTCCAGTAAATTCTTATTACACTGTGCAATGTTTTTGTTTCTTCAATTCTCAGTTCCAATAGTTACTTCAATGTCTTCCTCTGACTCTATTCATGTGGATAATGATAGAAATTATATCCCATGGGAAATCATGTGGTTTTCCCAGCTCTTTTAAATTGGGCACAAAACCTAAACCTAGAGTCCCAGCTACTCTGAATGAGAGTAAACTCTAATTGCTTGAAACCAAATAAGTATATGGAAAACAAAATTAAACACAATAAATTACATATGTTTTTTTTTACAAAGATACATTTTCTACAAAATCGCCATCAATATTTAATTAGAAAATGTTGAAGTTTATTGGGAAATTGATGTAGCTCAAAGTAGCACTGAGTGTGGTCACTAATACCAAAACAAACAAAAACAAAAAAAGAACAGTGATAATAAAACTACAAATATCAGAAACAACTCATGCCAAGAAAGCTAATCTGTGTCTAGGATTGAGGGCCCATTAAAGTTCCTCCTATCGTATCAGTATACCCTTATGTAGCCCATTTTGGGGTCTTGTTTCGGTAGCCATGTTGATGAGACTTCTCTGACATTGCTAGGAAATGAAATCCTCCCATTCTGTTGGCTTTTAGAATCTTTCTGCACACTCTTTAGTTATGATCCCTGAGCCTCAGAAGCAGGAATTTTCTTGTAGATGTATCAGCTAGGTATGGGACCAAGGTGATCACTTGTTTCCTGCATTATAAAGCACTGTAGTTTTTTGTTTGTTTGTTTGTTTTGTAATGATGTCCATATGTTGCACAGAAACATTTCATTGCTGAGGAGTGAGACCTATACTTAAGTGTTGGTATAAGAATAAATGTTTAGATGTGGTTAGGAATTATGCTGGTTTAGTAAAGTGGCAATAGTACATTTTGCTATAAAATCTGTGATATCACAGCTTTTGGTAGTTATCTAGGTTAACAGTACCAGGCATGATTTCCCTCTTGTTAAACAGGCATTTATATAGCTGTTGGTTTTCACCAAGTTACTATCTTTCATGTTACTATCACACTCTTTTTTCAATTTTTTAAATATTTTTATTCCTTTTATTAAAAATAGATTCCTTTCTCACATAATATATCCTGATATATTTCTGCTCTCTGTACTCATACCAATTTTTCCTCCCCTCCCCTCCTCTCCTGATCTACTCATTTTTTGTCTCTCATTAGAAAAGAATGGGCTTCTAAGAGCTAACAACAAAACATGACAAAATAAAATACAATAAGATAAAGCAAAAGTATCATATTGGAGTTGGATATGGCAACCCAACAGGAGGAAAAGAGTCCCAAGAGCAGGCCTGAGTCAAAGACACACTCATTCTCACAGTTAGGAATTACATAAAATTACTAACCCAATGGCTATAATATGTACGCAGAGGACCTTATGCAGACCTGGGTAGGCCCTGTGCTTGCTGCTTCAGCCTCTCTGAGCTCATATGCACCTTGCTTAGTTGATTCAGAGGCCCTTGTTCTCCTAGTGTGCTCCATCTTCTCTGGTTCTTACAGTGTTCATGGAGTTCCCTGAACTCTGAGGTGAGGGATTTGATGGAGACCTCCCAATTAGACTCCCTCTCCACATACTATCTAACTGTGAGTCTCTGCATCTCTTCCCATTGGCTGCTGGCAGAAGCCTCTATAATGATGACTGGATAAGGCACTGATCTATGAGCATAGCAGAATATATCAATGAGTCATTTTTATTACTTTTGTTTGTTTGCTTGTTCATATTTTTGTTTATCAGTTGCGTTTGGTTTTACCCTAGGTCTGTAGGTTATCTAGTCTCTGGTTCTTGATTGCCATAGCAGTATTATATGTGGGTTCTTTTTTATGGAGCAGGCCTTAAAAGAACTGAGATACTGATTGGCTTCTCCCACAAGTTATGTGCCACTATTGTCATAGCTTATTTTGCAGATTTTTTTTTTTTATGTCTGGGTTGGTGTCCTTATTTCTCTTTCAGTAGTCTGCTGAGTACCTTCTAGAATCAAAGACATTGGAAAGTAAGGGTGAGAGTTCCATGTAGGCACTGGCTTGCCTTCTCCATGTTCAATTGATTGTGCAGATGTTGTCCTTGATAATGGGGCACTGCTTTCAGTTTGCAGAGCAGCCTTCTGTCTTAGCAACAGCCTGGGTTATTTGAGGGATGTCCATGGGCCCCTCGGCCAACAATAAAATTGCATCCAGAACAGCCCTGTACCTGGAACAGGGATTTTCCACTGCACTAGATTTCCACTGTTTTCCTACCCTAAACCCCACCAATTCTAGCCATCTCTGCTTGCAATCTCTCGCTCCATTTCATCCACCCATTATGTAATACCCTCATCCCTACCTGCTCCCAGTATACCAAGATAATCTACTTTATTTACTATTTCCCCCTCACAGGAAGATCCACATATCTCCCTTAAATCCTTCCTCTTTACCTCACCTCTCTGGGTCTGTAGACTTTAATGAGACTATCATTTATTTAATGGCTAGTATCCACTTATAAGTGAATACATACAATATTTGTCTTTCTCGGTTACAGATATCTCACTTGGAATGATTTTTTTCTAGTTTCATCCATTTGCCTGCAAATTTTATAATGTAGTTTTTAACAGCTAATACTCCATTGTGTAATTGTACTACCCATTGTTTATCCATTTCTCTGTTGAGGGAATCTATGTTTTTTTTTTTTTCCAATTTCTGGATATTATGAATAAAGCCACATGAACATTGATTTGTAGAATGGAGTAACCTTTAGATATTTGCCCAAGAATGGTATAGCTAGATCTTAAGGTAGATTGATTCCAAACTGTAATACTAATTTTCATTGTTGCTATATTGGCTGTACAAGTTTGTACTTCCACCAGCAGTGGATGATTTGGCTACCAGCTCAACATCCTCAACATGAACTGTCACTTGTGTTATTGATCTTAGTCATTTTTGTAGCTGTGAGGTGAAATCTCAATATAGTTTTAATTTGCATTTCCCTGATGGCTAAGGATTTGAACATTATGTTTCTCAGCCATTTGAGTTTTCTCTATGAAGAATTCTCTGTTTAGGCCTGTACTCCATTTTTTTAAATTAGTTTATTTGGTTGTTTGATATCTAGTTCCTTGAGTTCTTTATATATTTTGGATATTAATCCTTTGTCTGGTATGGAGTTGGTAGAAACCTTTTCCTATTCTGTAGACTGCTGGTTTATCAAATTGATGGTGTCCTTTGCCTTACATATACTTTTCCCATTTATTAATTCCCATTTATTAATTATTGCTCTTAGTGCCAGCATATTGGTGTCCTATTCAGAAACTCATCTCCTGTACCAATGCATTCAAGGTTCTTTCCCAATTTCTCACCTATCAGGTTCAGTGTTTCTAGTTTTATGTTGAGACCCTTGATCCACGTGGACTTGAGTTTTGTGCAGGGTGATAGATAAGGATTCATTTGCATTCTTCTGTATGCAGCCATCTACTTTCAGCATCACTATTTGTTTAAGATCCTCTTGTTTTTCCAGTGTATATTTCTGATTTATTTATCAAAATTAAGGTGTCCAAATGTGTGTCAACAACCTTTCTGTTTTTATGCAAATATCATGCAGTTTTATTACTATAGCTCTGCAACACAATGTGCAATCAGGAATGGAGTGATCTCCAAAAGTTCTTTCATTACTTAGGAATGCTTTAGCTATCCTAAGTTTTTTTTTTTTTCCCTTACATATGAAGATGAGAATTGTCTTTTCAAGGTCCATAAAGAATTGTGTTTGAATTTTGATAGTTATTATATTGAAACTATAGATTGCTTTTTGTAGGATAGCATTTTACTATGTTATTCCTACCAATCCATGAGCATGGGAGATCTTTCCATCTTCTGTAGCTTCTTCAATTTCTTTTTTCAAAGGCTTGAAGTTTTTGTCATATGAGACTTTAATGTGCTTATTTAGGATTACCCCCAATATATTTTATACTATTTGAAGTTATTGCACAAGGTGTTCTTTTCTGGATTTTTTTCTCGGTCTGTTTGTCATTTGTATTTAGGAGGGATACTGATTTTTTTCTGAGTTAATCTTTTATCCATATACATTGCAGAAAGAGTTTATCAGTCATAGGAATTACCTGGTGGAATTTTTAAGGTCATCTATGTGTACTATCATATCATTTGGAAATAATGATACTTTGACTCTTTCCTTTTCCATTGGTATCCCTTGGATATATTTTAGTTGTCTTATTGTTCTAACTAAAACTTCAAGTATTACATTGAATAGATATGAAGCAGACAACCTTGTTCTGTCCCTGATTTTAGTGAAATTTCTTTCCATTTAATTTGCTGCTGGCTATAAGCCTTTAATGGTGGTAAATCACCTTTATTGTGTTTGAATGTGTACCTTGTATCCCTAATTTCTCTAAGACTTAAAAATGAAGGGATGTTGGATTTTGTCAGGTGTTTTTTTTTCCTATCAGTTTGTTTATTTAATGGGCTACAATTACTAATTTTTATATATTCAACCATTCATCTTCCTCTGGGATGAAGTCCATTTGATCAGTCTGGATGATCTTTTTGATGTGACCTTGTATTCATTTTGCAATTATCTGAGTATTATTGCATCTATGTTCTTAAGGGGAATTTGTCTGTAATTCTCTTTCTTAGTTGAGTCTTTCTGTGGTTTGAGTATCAGGGTAACTGTGACCTCATAAAATGATTTGGGCAGCATTCCTTCTGTTTCTATTTTGTCGAATAATTTGAGGAGTATTGCCATTAACTCTTCTTTGAAAGTCTGGTAGAATTCTGCAATAAAACCATCTGGTTCTGGGCTTTTTTTGGTTGGGAGTCTTTTAATGACTACTTGTATTTCACTATGAGTTAAAGATCTTTTTAAATTACTTACCGGATTTTGGCATAACTTTTGCAAGTGGAATATATCGACAGAATTATCAATTTCATTTATATTTTCCCATTTGCTATAGAACAGGATTTTAAAATATATCCTTATGATTCTCCAGATTTCTTCAGTGTCTATAGTTATGTTCTTCCTTTTGTTATTGATTTTGCTAATTTTGACATTTTCTCTCTGCCTTTTAGTTAGTTTTGATATAGATTTTGCTATCTTGTTGACTTTTCTCAAAGATCCAACTTTCTGTTTCATTGATTATATTATTGTCTTTGTTTCTATTCTATTGATTTCTTCCCTGAGTTTAATTATTCATTGTCTTCTACTTATTGCCCTCTTGAGTGTAATTACTTCTTTTGTTCATTAGCTCTCAGGTGTTGAGTTATATTACTAGTATAAGATCTCTTCAATTATTTTAAGGAGACACTTATTGGTATTGACTTTTTCTTAACACTCTTTTTATTGTGTCTGTTACGTTGGGATATGCTGTGTATTCAATTTGTTAAATTCTAGAAAGTCTTTAATTCCTTTCATCTTTCTTAAATCATTTTTCTTTTAATAGAGAGTTTTTCAGTTTCCATGACTTTGTAAACTTTCTGAGGTTTCTGTTGTTGATATCCAGCTTTAATCTGTGGTGGTCTGATAGTATGCAGGGAATTATTTCAATTTGTTTATATCTGTTGAGACATGTTTTGTGTCTGTGTATGTGGTCAATTTTGGAGGAAGTTCCATGAGGTGAAGATATATTGTTTTGTGTTTGGGTGAAATGTTCTATAAATATCTGTTAGTTCCATTTGGTTTATAATGTCTGTTAGCTCCATTATTTCTTTCTTTACCTTTTCCTGGATGACCTGTCCATTGTTAAGAGTTGGGTATTGAAGTCTTTCACTATCAGTGTGGGGGTCAATATGATTTAAACTGTAGTGCTGTTTCTTTTACAATGGCAATTGAAAATTTACTGGGTATAGTAGTCTGGACTGGTATCTTTGATCTCTTAGAGTCTGAAGCAAATCCCTCTAGGACCTTCTGGATTTTAGTGTCAACACTGAGAAGTCAGGTCTAATTCTAATAGGTCTACCTGTATATGTTCCTTGGCCCTTTTCCCTTGCAGTTTTTAGTATTCTTTATTTGTTATGTATATTTAGTTCTTTGATTATTATATGGCTAGGGGACTTTCTTTTCTGATTCAACCTATTTGATGTTTTGTAAGCTTCTTGTACCTTTATAGGCATAGGCTTCTTAAGGTTAGGAAAATTTTCTTCTGTGATTTTGTTGACAATATTTTTTGGGCCTTTGAACTGTGTTTCTTCTTCCATTATTCCTATTATTCTGAAGTTTGATCTTTTCATAGTGTCTCAGATTTCCTGGATGTTTTGTGTCAGGAGTTTTTAGATGTAACATTTTATTTGACAGATGTATACATTTCTTCTATGGTATGTTCAAAGCCTGAGATTATCTCTTACCTTTCTTTTATTCTTTTGGTGAAGTTTTCCTTTGTAGTTCTTGTTTGAACTCATAATTTTTCACTTCCAGACTCTTCTCCATGTGTGTGTGTGTGTGTGTGTGTGTGTGTGTGTGTATTGATTGTATTTCCATTTTCAGGTCTTGTAGCAAATTTCTAAACAATCTTAATAAAACAAAACAAAACAAAACAAAAACAAAAACAAAAAAAAAAAAAAAAAAAAAAAAAAAACCTCAGTGCCAGTTATTGGGGCAAACGCTGAAAGAGAACAATCCACATCTAACCTCAACTTGCCAGTTCCTTGGCTGATCTTGTTTCCTCAGACTAAAAGCCTCTGCGTCCTCATCCAAATGGATCTTAGCTGAACTGCTCTAAAAGTGAAAAGCTTAACAAAGGCTCTAGTTCCTAGTCCTCATGCCTTATATATTCTTCTGCTTCCTGCTGTCACTTCCTGGCATTAAAGGCATGTGTCAACATGCCTGGCTGTTTCCAGTGTGGCTTTGAACTCACAGAGATCCAGATGGATCTCTGCTTCCTGAATGCTAGGATTCAATGTGTGTGTGCCACCATTTTCTGGTCTCTGTGTCGCATCCCAGCTCCGTAGCAGGAAACCAGCTGCACTCTCCCTTTCCTATCTTACCGCACCCTCAACAGAGCATAAAAATCTTCGCTACCAATCCTCCTTGCCCAATGCATCCTATTATCTCAGCCTCCAACATCAGCAGGCATTCACTTGGGACACTTCAACACAGCAGAACTCCAGCAGACACCCCCAAGCTACACACAAGCCACAAATGCCAGAAAACAGGGTAGACTGCAAACAGACCTTCTCTTTTCTGTTATTCCAGCTCCTATCTCCTAGCCTCATCCCCAGTCCCACAGCAGAACACCTTTGGCAATCTGCTTCCCACCTCTGATCTCCTTTGCTCCCCACAGAACTTCCCACTTCTAACCTTCCTCCTACAACTCGACTCGTTGCTTCATTCCAGACCCCAACCCCAGCAGCCACCCTCTGCTCACCCAAGGAGTGCTCCTTCAGGGCAACAAGTAGGCTGAAATCTGACCAACACCTCTCCTACTGCTCCTGAGGTCCAATCTCCCCAGTTTCATCCACAGATCTGTAGCAGATCTGTAACAGATCTGCTCTGTTCTCCCTTTTCTCTTTGACCCCATTCTCAAGGGATCACAAAATTTTCTCCAAACTTGCCTCCCCAAACTATTCCCAGCATCCCAGGCTCCAACCAAAGCAGACATTCTCTGTGAAAACATCAGCTGAGTAGGCCAGGAAAAGAGGAAATGCATAGCATTCACACGCCAAAAAAACCAGGGAGGAAATAGAAAAAAAAAAAAAAAAAAAAAACCACAAATGAAACTAAGTCAAATCTAGAAATTAGTACCTATACCTACAATATTCCCAAATGCAGAAGCCAAAATACTAGTCTAAAACCAAAATCAAGAACAGACAGAACAATCTATGATCACAAGAGCCCATCTATCCTACCACAGCAGGCCTTGAACATCCCAACAAAGCTGAAGCACAAGAAAAAGACTTTAAAACAGTTGTTATGAATATAGTGGAGTTCCGTAAAGAAAAAATAAAGAAATACCTTAAAAGAATCCAGAAAACACAAATAAACAATTGGAAGAAATTAATAAATTCCTTAAAGAAAGCCAGGAAATCACCCCCCCCACCAAAAAAAAAAAACAAACAAACAAAAACAGAACAAAACAAACACCCACCACCTCCACCAACAAAAATCTGATAGAAATGAGTAAATCTGTTAAAGAAATCCAAGGAAACACAAACAGTTGAAGGAAATGAATAAAACTGTGTGAGACCTTGTGGTGATATTGTGTCCTCCAAAATATTGTATAACCTAATAAACTTATCTGGGACTAGAGAACAGAACAGCCACTAGATACAAAGACTAGAAAAAGCTCTGCCTTCAGCCTAATTGATGCCTTGGAAGAAGAGGTCCTTGGGTTATCAGACGATGCCTGCTGGAGCTGGGGTCTGTGGCAGAGCTATGAGTGGGGAGGAAGGTTAGAAGAGGGAAGATCTGTGGGATCCATAGGAGATTGGAGGAGTGGGGGATGCCAAGGGTGTTCTGCTGCAGAGCTGAGAATAAGTCTAGGAGGGTTAAGCCTGGGGAAACAGAGTTACTCTCATACTCTTAAGATTACTGAACCATACTAGTCATTGATTTAGTTCATAGGCATCACACCTGCATAGAACTATTGCCTGCTTCCCAGTCTTCAGAGTTTGCATGACTCATTCTGGTAACACGAAAGCTGGTCCTTGGGAGATGCTCTCAGTTCAGAACTAGCTTGGATCCTCTCATGTTGGAAGAACATGGTTTGTGTAGCTATAGGGAATCACCTTCAACTTCTGGGAGGCACCAAGCACAATAGCAATAGTTTATGTCTTAGAAATCTCTTGGACCTCCCTGATTAAAAACTCAAAAATGGGCTTCTTTTCTCTGGGTTGGGAATTTTGTAAAATATAAATAATTGTTTAAGCTATATATGTGTATAACCACTGAGATTGGGAGAAATAGTATTCTCTAAAGTAGTACTCCCAAACTGGTTATTCAATACCAAGTGGTCAGCCTTGAAACTGTAAACATTCAAGTAACTTTTTTTTTTAACTAATCAGGCTGTATTTATATATTTAGGAACACATACACATATAGGGGTGTGTGTGTGTGTGTGTGTGTGTGTGTGTGTGTGTGTAATAACAACTAAAGAAATAGAGGCTTAAATTTTGAGAGAAAGCAAAGGAAGTACATGGAAAAGAATAGAGGAATGAAGTATAATGTGAAAGTGATGTAATTGTATTTTAATAAAAAAATTTAAAAGAAAGAATTATACATTCTTCCTAAGACACACTAGATTTCTGTTGTTTACATTAAACATATTAATCTCAGTAGCCAAGGGAATTAGATAAATAGCCAACAAAAATGAAAAACAAATATGCTGTGGATATCGCTCTGTATAAATAAACACTGATTGGCCAGTAGCCCGACAGAAAGTATAGGCGGGACTAAGAGAAAAGAGAATTGAAGGAACAGGAAGGGAGAGGGAGAGACTGCCTGGAGCCACCGCCCGGACAAGAAAAATGTAAGGTACCAATAAGCCATGAGCCATGTGGCAAAGCATAAATTAATAGAAATGGGCTAAATATAAGAGTAAGAGCTAGACAATGATAGGCCTGAGCTAATGGCCAAGCAGTTTAAATTATGTAAGAGTCTGTGTGTGTTTACTTTATAAGTGGGCTCCGGGACTGGTGAGACTTGGCGGGAGCTGGAGAGAAATTCTCCAGCTATACAAATACACAGGAATTTAAATTGTCATAGATAGACTGTGTCTTAGTCAGGGTTTCTATTGCTGTGAATAGACTCCACAACTGTATCAACTCTTATAAAGGAAAACATTTGACTGGGGCTGGCTTATAGGACAGAGGTTTAGTCCATTATCATCATTGCAGGAAGCATGGCAGCACATAGGGAGACACGGTACTGGTGAGTAACTGAGAGTTCTCCATCCCCATCAGCAGGGAGCAGAAAAACACAGTGGCACTGGACCTCACTTGAGCATTTGAAACCTCAAAGCCTGCCTCCACTGACACACTTTCTCTCAGAAGCTCACACCTACTCCAACAAGGGCAAACATCTTAATCCCTCTAACTCCTCTCCCTATGAGCCCACAGAGGCCATTTTCATTCAAACAACTACAGAGTGTTTTCATTTCTATAAAGAACTTACTGTTATTAAATATTAAATATTGATTCTTGTATGAAAAATAAATTTTAGTGATTGGATAATCAAATGTTAAGCTGAAAGAGATTTACCATTTTTAGAATATTCTCAAAGGAATTTGCTTTCGTGAATTGCCTCCTTTTATTACTATTGTTCTTGCTATTAGAACTGTAAAGAATCAAAAGTACCTTCTGTTACAATTCCTAGCCACTCACCCAGCTATATAACTATGTGTGTGCTGTCCAGTAGTCAGACAAGATGGTTAATCATCCCAGGGCCTTATGTCCTACACAGCCCATGTGCTGCGTGATCATGTAACTTATGAGCAGCGTGATCACATAATCTATGTGAATTCGTGGCATAGCTATGTAAACCCATGTGCACATGTCTGGGGGGAACCTATAAGAGAGGGTTCCACCTATTCCCCCTCCTTTCTTCCTGCAGTCATTCCATAGGCCTATGCATACCCCTTTTATTCTCTTCCCTTAATAAACACTTATAGTGGGTTTTGTTGTACCTTGTGGCTTTTCTTGCATGGTAAACTGTGACACTTAATAAATAACATTGGTGCCGAGACAAAGAAGGCCCTCCTGGTGCTCTGTGTCTGAGACCCTGTACTGAGGTTTGCTCTACCTACAGCTGCCCACTTTTCTATTTGCCCAGTCACGGAACCACTTAACACAACAGCGGCTGCTCAGATTGGTGAACCTGTGGGAATGACCATAGATTGTCCCTTCTCTCGCTTGATAAAGCATTGAATGACTTGTGCCTGCCACTGTTGGACCCTTGTCCTTGGGCTACATATGCCCCAACCCTCATTCAACCCTCTGGTTTGGTGAAGCGTTGAATGACTCATGCTAATCGACGATCCTCACTTGATCTCGGGGACACCTGAGATTGTAGTCTTGGATCATGTTTATTTCTTTATTTTTTTTTTCTCTCTGCCTTGGTCATGGAAAATAAAGCTTCCAACTTTATTAGTCCTACCTCTCCCCTGGGAGAAACTTCTAGAAACTCGTAAGCCTCTCATCTTAATCCCTTACTTAGAGACCTCTAAGCTTGTCTGCTTTTGCACTAAAAAGTAACCTAAATATCCCTTAGATAACAATAAAAAATAGCCATCTAATGGCTCCTTGGACCTCAATATTTTACAGGAATTATCTAACTTCTGCCATCGAATGGGCAAATGGAAAGAGTTACCTTATATCCAGGCTTTTTTTTTAAAACCTCAGTTCCAAACCCCACCTTCTCCGGACCCTGCACATGAGTCTCCGCCTATCAGCCCTCCCGCTCCTGCTCCTCAGGTGCTGTCCCTTCCACTCCTCCTCTAGCCCCCTCCTCTTCCTTCACCCCTCCTATCACTCCTTCTCAAGCTGCTAAGGGATCCAACTCTGGCCAAGCCAAACTGACCATGCTCCCTTTGCCAGAGGTGGCAGGGGTGAATGGACCAGTTAAGTTTCACAACCCTTTCTCCCTCATGGAACTTACTCAGATAGAAAAAAAAAAAAAAAAAAAAAAAAAAAAACAGGGCTCTTGTTCCTCTAATTCTGCTTCCTTTATTAAACAATTCCAATACATTACTTCATAAGACTGCCCTCAAACCAATAAACTATGAAAAGCTAAAAACATAATTCAGGATAAGGAAGAAAATACTTCTCATTTTTAAGAATGGCTTGACAATATACTAGTCTGGATCCTGAGAGCCCAGAGGGCAGACAGCTCCTTATGACCCACTTTGTCTCACAGAGCTTCCCCAACATTAGGGCTAAACTTAAGTGTCTGGAGAGAGGGCCTCTGACCCCCAGAGCAGAAGTCTTAGAGGTGGTATTTAAGGTGCACCATGGGAGAGATGAGAAATCCCATAAACAGAACTATCAAATGCTGGCAACACTATCCAACTGGCCAACCAAAGGCCTCCCGGTCCCTGTTTTAAGTGTGGTAAAGAAGGCCATTGGGCTTGTGCCTGCCCTGCCCCACAAGGGCCACCATTGGGGCCTTGTCCAAAGTATCACCAAGAGGGAAACTGGTCAAATGACTGCCCCCCCACCCCGTGCACCTTGTGGCATGGGGACATCAAACAAAGACCACCCTGTTCCTGACCTGACCACAACCATCTCTCACGGGGAACCTAGGGTAGCCATTACAGTACTGAGATGATCCATTTCCTTCCTTCCTTCCTTCCTTCCTTTTGGACACCAGAACAACTTACTCAGTCCTAAGGGAGTTTCAGTGTCCTGTCACTCCTTCTCGTCTCCCTATTGTTGGGGTAGAGGACAGCCTTACCTACCTCACCGGACCCCTCCACTTAGTTGTATTTTCAGGAGTAACCCTCTCACCCACACATTCTTAATTGTGCCAACATGCCCTCTGCCCCTAATGGGAAGAGATTTTCTAGCTAAGGTAGTAGCTTTTATTTCATTTGCTCTCGCCATTTGCTGACTCCAGATTCACCTGCAGATCCTCTCCTCCTCCTTCTAGCCACCCAGCCTATTAGCTCTAACATTTCATTTCCCTTGCCAGCCTCTCAGGTGGACCCCAAAGTCTGGGATACCCAGAACCATTCTATTGCTATGCACCATACCCCTATTATTATCCAGTTGCAGGACCCTATCAGGTACATTACCCAAGCTATGTATCCTCTCTCACTCCAGTGCCTTAGGGGACTTAAGCCTATCATTTCTGACCTCAGAAAAAAAAGCATGTTCCAGGTTTCTCTCTCTCTCTTTTTCTTGTTAACACTAACCAATAAAATTGTGATAGCAGCGTACTAAACATTATAATATCATGGCTACCAGCTCAAGATTTTAAATTCTCTGTGACTGCTTCTTAATATGTTTAAAAATTCTTCCAAGCTCCAGAGCGTGCTTGAATCCACCAGGACAGGTCAGATCCACTTCAGATAAGTATAATTCAAACTTTTCTTCTGCCTCACCAGCACCTTGTCAGACCCAAGCAGTCACAGAGCCTGAAGCAGAGGAAGACAATGGACGATGCCCAAAGCAGTGGAAGACAATCCACTACCTCAGGATGTCCAGCTACCCCAAAAGCCCCCTTTCCTTCCCCCAAAAGTTACCAGACGCCCACAAAGTCAGCTGGAAGCAATTTTGGGAGACATGGCACCCCCATTCCCATTTAACTGCTATTTTAATAAAAAAAAAAAAAAAAAGAATCTGGAATGTCAGAATCCCTAGTCACTCCCCCAGCTACATGACTACATGTGCACTGTCCAGTAGCTAGGCAAGATACTTAGTCATCCCAGGGCCTTATGTCCTACACAATCTGTGCATGGTGTAATCACATAATTTGTGAGCAGCGTGATCACATAATCAATGAGCATGTGTGGTATAGCTATGTAAGCCCATGTACTGCATGTGTGGGAAGAGCCTATAAAAGCGGGTTCCACCTATTCCCCTCCTTGTCTTCCTGCATGGCCATTCCATAGGCCTATATACACCCCTTCTATTCCCTTTTTTTTAATGCACTCTTATAGTGGGTTTCATTGTGCCTCCTGGCCTCTCTAACATGGTCAACAGCACCACTTTATCAATATCACCTTCCTCCTTCACTATTGTCTGACTAGATTGGGAAACAGTGTTTTCTACAAGCTCATTTTTTTTTAATACTACAAAAACTCCAAAATTAGTGAGTGCAACAGAATACTTAAAATCTCTTATCTCAAACATTTTCATGTTGTAAGTTACGTTCTCACAAATCAAATCATTTTCCATTATTTCAGACCCTTATTGTGCTTATGTGCCCACATTGCTTCCGGTCAGACCTAGCAGCAGTGAGGCAGAATAGGGAGATGCTGTATGCTGCTAGTTAGCACTGTAATTTCCACTTCATTTGTGTGCCAGTTGCACTAAATAGAAATCAATGCTTCCATCAAACGTTACATCAAGGAAGTAGTTAGAATTAATTTACTGCCGTGGTGACAAAGGGGCCAATAAAGATACACAGGAAGTTAAAATTACACCTCCCTTCCTTGACAACCAAGTAAGCCAATGGAGAATTTTGCTTTGCCGGTTTTATTTTTGGTGGGACTCAGTTGATAACTGGTTATCTATGCACAATCATTTTTTTTTTTTCTTTTTACTTTTTTTTTTAAACAGGGGAGAACATGAACGTAGTTCCCCACTACCACAGATTATGGAGTCAAATTTCCTGCACTTGGGGAAATCTCAGGGGTCAGCACATCTGGAGTGCAATGGATAAGCTTCACTCTGGGAAAAACCACCTTCGTGATCATGTCCATACCCAATCTTCATCTGGTGTCACACTCAAGTATATCGCATACACAAGAAATGATCAAATAATATTTAGATTTCTTTTAGCAAAGTATAGAATTTCTAAAACATTATGGAAAATTTTCTCGTTATTTAAAACAATTGATTTTTTTGGGGGGGAGTAAACAATTGATAAATGCCTAAACTGAGATAGGTAAGATTTGATAAATATATCCAACAAAGATTTTTAGAACATAATCCCATGATATTGTGAACAAATATGCATGAGAACAACTGAAAGATGTAGCAACATATAAAGACTCATTTACATTAACCAAATTAAAAATAGGAAACCCAAACTTCCCTGGTATTCCTAACTGCCAGGGCAGATAGTTAAGGGCTCCCCAGAAGACAGAGGTTATTAAGAGAAACTTGAAGTACAAGGCATAGGATACCTCCCTCCCCATTATAGGCCCAGGAAGCTCCAGAGCTCCACCAAACAGTACAGGGTATTGCCACTGCTCTTAGTTACTCACCGTAACTTCATGGTAAGATCCTACTGTTGAAGACATCTTATACTTTGGCTTCAGGATATAGAGATATGAACCATACACTTATCAGGAAGCTTCCTCCCTCCTACCCAGCTTTCACAATGATAGAAAGTTCTATGTAGATTCTTGGAGAAAGAAAAGAAAATGATCTACCCAGCAGCACTGGATTCTGCTATCTGCAATATCAACCTGCGAGGCAAGATGTGCCTACTGAGTCAATAGGGGAGGAACTGTTATGAGGTAACTAACAGCTTTCTAACTGTATTTGAGGTCCACCCTACAGAATATAATTTCATACACAGGACTCCAATCCTTGTCCAAAGCCCATGGCTGGGAATGTTCAGTGCTCTAGACTAGAACCTTCTATAATTATTTTGCTAAATGGTTGTACTAAATATTTAAGTTTATACACATAAATATTCTCATTCTTGGTCAAAGAAGCTTCCTTTTGAACCGGACAGCAATCCATATAAAGATGTATAACTGGTGAAAGTACTGAAAATAAAGACTGTGTGCTGACCCATAAACTGGATATTTATATTAGCCTTTCTTCACTCCAAGGATCTTGAGACATCTTGAAGGAGGATCTTTCTTCCAAGGCAGAAAGTATGTAAAAATAAAAAAGATGAGGAGAAGAGTTACAAAATGATTAGAAGACAGGAAAGGAAGTAAAGACCTGGATACAATAAATCAGTCATGAAGCAAAGTCCTCAGTGGTGGGGTTATCAAGCACCAGGGATACAGTCTCTTGCAGTTCAGGAGATCTAATCCTAGTTCCATCCTTATAAATTCAAATTTCTCACACAGGTTTGATTTTTAGGAGTAAACATGGAGCTGTGCTTTTTACCCATTAAACAAACAGTCCTGCAGGCACTTTGACATTCTTATTTACATCTACATAAAAGTTCCTGAGTGATATGAGTACATATTTATATGCCCTTTTCAGATTCTACTTTTTATATAACAGCCTCCAAGATCTTCTCTCTATTTAGGATTATAGGCTAAGTTGGTTTGAGTCACCAAAGCACAGTAGTGTTATATTTGATAAGAATCGTATCAAGAAATGATGTTACCTGAAGAAGGGATTCACACTTATAATCACAACCCTCAGGGCAATAACCAAGAGTGTGAGGCCAACATACATTAAAGAGTGAGAATAGGAAATTACATATTACAAGGTCTCACCTTAATAAAAGTGGAAAACAAAAGAGAAATAAAACCAGTTTACAAAAACAAAGGTAACATCAAACACAAGTAAAATTGTATAAAGAAAAGATAAGGAGAGCAATGACATTAAAAGTTTATTTATAAAAAGATAAAAGCATAAATTTCTAGAAAGCTTAGCATGAAATATAAGAATGGACAAAAATCACTAACAGTCACACTAAAATGGAGAATAATTTACATATATATGTTATATATTAAATGCACATTATAAGATAATGTCAACAGCTTTAGCTCAATATTTGTATAAGACAGACCAAGTGAACTCTCAAGTTCACTGTATGAGAAGTGCAAAGTACAGGTTAGCCAATATGAAATGAATAACTGACTGAAAATGAAATATTACATAAAATATGTAATCAATATGGAGCAAATTAAATCTAGAAAGCTAAAAATATTATTATGAATTAAAAAAACATGCACTTTAATTATTTTAATTCTGTTTAACATAACCATAGCTATCTAGGCAGTACCTAATTGCCAGAAATAATGACAATGATCCATGGAACATAGAGATCCTGAAAAAAAATATAATCTCACACCATTTGGATATTTATAGGCTAAGACAAAAAAGGGAGGGAGAGGGATGGAGGTAAGGGAAGCATAGGGGAAAGGTTAACAGAAGGCAAAGAGGAAGGAGAAAGGATGGAAAATGGAAGGGGGGCGAATTTTATTCCCTCAGCTTTCCATGAAAGCCAACTCAAAATGGATTCTAAATTTAAAACTAAAAAGTGCCACAAAATTTCTAGATACAGATTGGATAAACTCAGGGTAATACAGGGACAAACAAAATTATTATTGGATGTGACATTAAACATGATGCAAAGTCAGCTGACATACTGTTCGCACTACTTAAAATTTTCATTCAAAGCCTGTTAAGAGAAAGAAAAAGAATTGATTCTTGAATATTCAAACAGTCCTCAAAATTCAGCAGATAAAAAAAAATCGTATAGCACAGTAAGAGTGTAGATGAAAGACATAAATGGATATTTTTACCAAAAAGACACTGTGGTAAGAACATGAAAAGAGAGTCAGCATTCTTAGCTGTCAATGGAAGTGCAATTATGAAACCACAGTGTGGTTCACATACTAAGATTGGCTAAAAATTGTAAGAAAAATCCTTGATCTCTTAAACTATTACCTATGGTTGAGTATGCACTCATGGTGTGTGAGTGTGTGTGTGTGTGTGTGTGTGTGTGTGTGTGTGTGTTTATGCATTTTAAGGATTGTCAACCATAGTCTCAGAAATTATCTGACAGCTGAAGCTGTAGTAATTTTTAATATCTACAGTAATTTGAGTTGTCCTCACGATAAACATGAATGGTCAATAGCAAGGTTATATTACTCCTTCTATCCCTAGACTGCTGCCTCTTGCTCAGTTCTGCCTTCTGAGGCAGGCAAAGCAAGCAGAGCTTATCTCATCCTCTGTGACAGGTGAGGAAAGTCAGTTTCCCACTATTTGTATTTTGATATCTATATAACATGTCACCATTAAAAGAGATTTAGGGAAGATTCAATGGTATTTTCTGTAAGTTTTGTATCATTTTAAGAATCTACATTTCAGGACAGAAGTTTAAAAGATCACATACTTGTGAACTGGCATCATTATTTGTAAGTATCTACATACAGGACTTTTTTGTGTTTTAAAAAATGATAGATTTCAATTTCTCATCATATATTATTGTTCATATGTAACTATTTCAATGAAATTTAATGATCAGAAGCAGTTTGAGCCCCAGTACAATTAAATGATTTCTCAAATAAGAATTCCATTAATATTAAATATAAATATAATGATGAAACACACTATGTTATTACTGTATATTTAATTTCACTATTGAAATTATGATTTGTCTACTTGTTATTTTAATATGAAATGTAAATTATTTATGATTTGTTGCATAACAAAATTTACATATCTTTATACCCCTCATAATTCATTTTAAGGATTTTTTTTTTGGGGGGAGGGAGAGTATTCAGGATCCAAATCATTTTCCTATGAAGAATTCCCTGAAATCTTTGTCTGAGATTATAAAAGTGAGATTGGTAGGTTAGATATTGAAGAACTAAATTATAGTACAGAGACCTATCCAGTGATGTGAAGACTTCTAAGTAAGGATCTTACCCAATGTCTCTGATTTCCCTGTGTCCTAAGGCAGTATTGAGCATTAAGGGCTGGCTTTCTTTCCTTTGGAGGGGGTTGGTACGGGTGAGAAAACTCCGAACTTGGCAGTCGAGGTACTGGGGATTAATGCTTTAACTTCCTCTGTCACAGTCTCCCCCCAGTGATCCATCCAAAACCGGTTTATCCTCACCCTCAGAGCTCTCAGTGTCATTTTCTGCTGAGGTTTTCTGGGACTCAGCCCAAAGACTAGCCTTCTTCTTCTTGATGGTGTCATCTGTAAATGCTATGGTTACCGAGTTTTACTTCCAGCAAACAGTTACGCGGTTTCCATCTGCTTTGTATCTTGTGGATAGTATTAGAATCTTTTGTCTCCCACTTTCACTGTATCCATTACAGCTTACTTTTCTCTTCTCTCCTTTTTTAACCACATTATAATTGAGTCCCAGAACAAAGCAAATACATGTGCTTGCAAATGATTTTCAAGTTATGGGAAGTATGTTATTTGGAATTCAAAACAGGTAAATATACAGAGCAACCATTAGTAGCACCATAAATTTTTTCCTATGATTGAAAACATTGCACTACATTGTATTCCCAGAAGAATTAGGTAGTTGGGGGGTTTGAGAAATCAGTAAACAAATGAGACCTGGCAGCAAATACTCACACACATTAACATAACCAGTTCAGGAAAGAAATTGAGATACACCATCATCACACTGTCCTTCTCGACATAAATTCATCCCTACTACCTAAGATACAAGTGTCTCATAATGTTGCCAAAATTTACATTCATGCTTCTGGATGAAAGTTACATTTATTCATTTCAAACAACAATAAATAAATAGAAAAGGAATATTTTCATTATAATTATTTTATAAACAGAAAGTAGCAATTGTTACATTTCTCTTCATTTTGTTCCTTCGGGATTAAGAATTTGCTCAATAAGAAAAGCAAAAGTTGCAGAATAGAGTGAAAAATGACTGCAGTGCAATTCATGACTCTGGAATTTTGTCAGTTTTATACAGGGCTCTTATCCTGTTCAAGGCCCTGAGGCTTTTGCTATCTTTAAGACTCTGGATAGAAATGCTGAGTGTGTTCAGGCGTGACTGCACGCTCAATTAGGCATGGAATCCTCAGTTTCAGGCAGCAAGTTACACCCATCTTTCCTAAAATGGACCCTCCATGCCCTATATTCTGAGAAATTTTTATGGCATCCTAACGCCTCACACAGAATGGATCACTCCACAGCTGTATCATGAACTTGTACAGTTGTGAGATATAAAACATAAGACATAAAAGAACAGAAGGACTAAATGAGAGAGAGAGAGAGAGAGAGAGAGAGAGAGAGAGAGAGAGAGCAGAGATTTAAAATTCTTGCCCTTGGCAAACCATTCACAAATGGAAACTTAACTTCTACTATAAAACTATTAATCAATTATTTGATTATTTATAATATTACGATAGCCTGACAATTGAATTTCAATATCCATAAGTTAATGGCAGTAGAATAATTTTAAAATATCCCTATAGAAATATTCTACTCAGTATTTATATAAGCAAATGTAGTATTCAAGGTAAAATGAGGTTTTCGCATCTGATACCTATGGGCAGGATTAGATGAACTTAAAATCATAAAAATAGTTTGGTTTTGTAGAAAAAAAAACATGAACATGCTAAGCTTTTATATGGAATTAATCTCTGCAAAGAAGAGCAATTTTAAGTCAAAGAAGTCCAAAATGAAATTGAAAACTAAAGTGGATTAGAATTGTTATTTATTAGTTTTGTTTTGTTTTTTTCTGTAATGTGTAGAATGGGAATTCTATGAGGTGATCGATCATGTAGTTTACTGACAAGTTAATTTTTTTCATCATGCTTTTCAGAGTGACCAACAAATACTTTCTTCACTTGATGATTCTACATAATTTGATGATGGTTTGTTTAACATAGTTTAAGGGAGAATAGTAACTAAAATCATAGTTATAAAGAAGGAAAGTATTATTTATTATGTTTGAATGTTGAGCACTTTCTAGGGCTGAATAAAAAATTTTAATGATAGAGTCATTAAGCCTCAAATAATATTCTAAGGTAACAATATTGAAGGGGCCTCAGAGTCAGCACAAGACACACACCAATTTTCAGCACAAAGGAGATTTATTTAGCCAGGAGGGCACAAGCAGGGCGCTGCCACTGGATCTGGCAAAGATGGCAGCAGTTATCTGCAGGGGTGGTTTCTGAGGAGAAAAGGGGTAAATAAGTCTGTGCTAGGGTGAATTGGTAAGTCCTGATTGAGCACGTTCATCAATGTGGCCAAATAATGGATGTTGTTAGTTGCACCTTCATGTTTTGATATCTACCCCTCGGTGATCTGGCTCAGGAATGATTCAGGCATAAGGAAGTGGGGCAAATGAGAGAATGAAGCTTGGTGGCTAGTTTTTGGAACGTGGAAGTGCTGGTGGCGCACGCCTGTAACCCCAGCACTCGGGAGGCAGAGCCAGGCGGATCTCTGTGAGTTCAAGGCCAGCCTGGTCTACAGAGTGAGAACCAGGAAAGGTGCAAAGCTACACAGAGAAATCCTGTCTCGAAAAACCAAAAACAAACAAACAAAAAAGAAACGTGGAAGTGCCTAAAGGAGAGAATCTAGTGGTTTGGCAGCAGTGGGGTGGGGGGCGAGGAGTGGGGAGGGGATGGATGTGGGTTTAGGGGGGTGGGGCGGAGTGCTCTCACCAAGCTGGCATGCTTGGGCCTGTTAGAGAGCCCTGCTGATTCCAAGCCAAATTAATCAATATTCAGAAGATAAAAAAATCTTGCCTAAAAAAATTACAAAACAGGGATTTAAATCCATGATTCTTTTGTCCTTCTGATGGCTGCCAGAGAATTTTTAAGCTGTTTAACTCCATCTTTTGCCTCCATTGTCACAGGGACTCCTTCCATGACTCTTGCCCCAAGTGTCCCTATTTTCCACAGGTACGTGTTTTGGATAAAGTCTCAGAGCGATCCAGTATGCCATCATTTTGTTCACAAATATTTTCAAAGGCCCGATTTCCGAAGACAGTGCCCTTAGGAGGCAACAGAAGAAAGTTTGGAAGGGAGCACAGCAGACAGATGCAGCGAGTGGTCTATAGATGTGCATGGCTGTCCTCTGGAAACAAACAAGACAAACTGTTACAGGGTTAA
Organism: Peromyscus leucopus; assembly: GCF_004664715.2. Lineage (NCBI taxonomy): Eukaryota > Metazoa > Chordata > Mammalia > Rodentia > Cricetidae > Peromyscus > Peromyscus leucopus. The sequence continues at coordinate 52,936,824 of NC_051080.1, read as the reverse complement.
AACAGAAAGGGCAGTATTGTTCATCTTAGAGATCTGCAAGATTCCATCTAAACCTTTGTCGTTTTCTTACTTATATGAAAGGGATAGAAAAGTTACAATCTTTATATTGACTCTTTAAATTTGTGTGTGTGTGTGTGTGTGTGTGTGTGTGTGTGTGTGTGTGTGTGTATTTATAGCTTATTCTTTAAAAATTTCAGACATGTATGTGATGTATCTTAATCATATCCACCCCCTACTCCCAGCTTCAGCTCCCCTCAGAAGTCACCATCACAACCGCTCCCAGTGAATGCTGCCCATTGGGACATAATATGAAATGAAATGATGCGGTCAAGCTATTTTCTAAAGTAGTAACACGATTTCCAAAGGATTTTATAATCTCTGCAATAAAACCCTCCTGTTTTCAGAACTTTGATTCACAAGGTGATGAAGCTCATAAACAGAACTGTGATATACAGGTCTCACATGGATCAGTCTGGCTTGTGGTTGTCTAAGTCTGGCCCCTTAACGTCTGCTTTCCTTTTGGCAGACACGGAAGGCTAACAGTGCAGAGTTACTTCGTCTACCTTCTATCTGTGAAGGCAACTGTCAGCAGCCCAGACTCTATGGAGGTACTGTGCCTCTAACTGGTCGGTCTCCCATGCTCAGTTAGCTGCATGGGTCTCCACAAAAAAGTCTGGGACCTTGGGAATTTTGAACCTCATTATTTGTCAATTAGCCTCCTGGAGCCATGGAGTATGCACCTCAGCATTTGGTCATTTTCTTCTTGAGTACATAAAGTCCTGAGGCAGCCCAAATGTGTATTCAATACTGACTTCTTTTCCTCTTTGGTTAGGCCCAGTCATTTTTTAAAAATTATTATTATAGTGATTCATCTGTGAAACCTCCAATCATGCTTTCTTTCTTCCAGACTTCAGTTGTTTTGTCATTTCTGAAAATGGATGTTCCAGTCCTTGAATTTTTTATTGTAGAAATTCAAAAATTATGGTATTTCAATGAAAATATTCTATTTCTGTAATTTCTTTATTTTTATATTACTCTTATTATCCTACTCTCTAATATTACAGTGTTTGGTGTTTCATTATTTTATGTTTCAAAATAACAGACTTTTAGAAACTATACTTTATCTTCTCTGATGGAACCATTTTTATGAATGGAAATTTAGGTCAGTCTTTTGTGATATCACATTTCCATGACCTCTATGACTTGTTACAATTCGGTGGATAACCCTGACTATAAGACTAAGGCAAATCCTGTAAATTACCAGTTAAGACTTCTGTAGTAGCCCTCTCCCACTGTTTTCATTTATGTCCTTTCTCTCATGGAGCTTACCCTAGAGTTTCTTGATACATACTATATATAACCAAGTCTGTTTCCAAACTATTTGTTTTTGTTTCAGGATTGTTTTCTCCATTAAGGACTGAGATGCTGCTGCTAGTAAAGTTGTTTTGCTAATGATGCCGTTATCATTATTAATTCACTTAAGAAACATCCATGCATTATCTTCCTGGAATCGTTTCCGCTGCTTGTAACACACATTTGCATAAGACATTTTTGGCTTCCTCCAAATAACTTAAAATTTATTTGGAAAGTAAGCCATCTAAATTAATAGTTCCAGTAAACGTGGCGTTATTTTGACCATCAAGAATGTAGTTTTGTAGAAATAAAGCAGAAAGATTGAACCCCGCAGGTACAACTAGGAAAGGAATGGAGAAGTGGATTCTGTTTGCTCAGTGGGATGGAGGAAAACATTTAGGTATCTAATTTCTTTTAGAGAAGACGTTAGCCATTTTTCTTCTTTTTAAATTTCACCTAAAGACCTTCCTTCAGAGGTGTTTTGTTTTCTCCAATGTGTAACATTAACAGTTCTCTGCTACAAACAATGTGCTTCACGATTTCTCTTTTGTTGGTATTATTGCTTCTCAGGATATGGAGACTTTACAATGGCCCCTGTGCTTCTCAGCTCTCCAAGTTCAATTCTTTCTGTTCTCTGGAGGTTTGTGCCTGTACAGATACATGTGTTACTGTTACTTATTGTTATAGTCTTTGTTTATTTAAGCTTCTACCTAGCTTTTTCGTAAGATTTTTGAAAGGACAAAAAAAAGTTAATTTGGGATCAATTAGATATATTTTGCATAATTGTCGATTTCAATTTTTTAATATACTTCAAAACCTAGAAAGCACTGGTAGATCCAACATCATATTAACAATGCTTTTCTTTAATAACACACTGTACTTCTGTTATTTAATTTTGAGATAATGAACCAAAGACAAATATATGGAAATGGGTAAAATATCAAAAAGAATGAAATATCCTTAGAAAGGGAATTTAGTAATTAGTGATTTAACTTCTATTCTTAGTGAACAATTAGAAAATGTGAGCTACATGGCTAGATGAAACACAATATAGCATAAATACAAGAATAAAAGCCTGACTATTATGAGAGCAAATAATATAAAAAAATTAATCAGAAAAGTGAAAAATCAAGAAATTTATCCAAGAATAAACTTAAGATATTCTTGGAATCTTTCAATGAGAATATCTCAGATCACTAATTTTTGAGACCAATGGAAAAAACAACCTGGCATTGAAAAGGCTTTCTTTACATTGCTGCTACATCCGTATGTCCCAAGAAACTAAGCCCTGCTAAAATTATATATAATTGTTAGTTTTCACCCCAAATACACAAATTAAAGGACAATCACTATGGATTGTTGATGTCAAATGTGAATAATAGTTAAAAAAAAATTATAAAAATGTCTCATTTGACAGAAAGCAATGACATTACAGTAACAACTTTCTTTGCACTATCTAGGAAGAAAGTGAGCGTGCAATTAAATACTGTGCCTTCCATTGTGCTCTAACTTAACTGTAAGATTTCCTGGTGTGTCTGTAAGGTCTCTGGTGTGTCTGTGATGCTGAAGATTATGGTTGAGTGAAGCAGATTATTTTTCCTCAAGGAGGCGGTCTTTGTCTGTATCAGCTGAAGTCCTGAGAGCAGCCACACTGAGCTGAGAGGAAGGATGAGAAAATTGCCTGCTTAAGAGTACTCAGTCATGGACTTTGGCTCCTATGGTTCTCACAACTTTGAACTGCATATTCAGGACTTCTCAACTAACATTACTGTACAAACTTTGGTTCCTTTTTGTTGTTTTGTTTTGTTAGTTTGACTGTTTAAGGCCATATATGTGTTCTGTTCTCTAAATAGCTCTAAGCAATCAACTTTCCATCTACATCAATTCATATATAATGGTCTAAAAGATTGTAGGAACTGTTGGGAGATTTGGTGTAATTAACAGGAATCAGTGCTGGCTGGGCACTCTGTAGTTAGGAGCAAATGTCTTTATTTTGAAGGTGAGGGTGAAAACCTGAACTATCAAGTGCCCTGCCCACATCACAAAGTCATTGTTCAAATTATGTTTTATAATGGAACAGGGTGCTCCCGACCCCCATGTGGCTCCAATCCTCCTTTCCTTTGCTCCTTGGTAGTGCCAGTGACATAAAAGATGAAGCTTGGTTTGTTCACCTAAGTAGTGTTGACTGATGCCTTAACTCTGCTTCTGCTGCTCTGACAGGACACTCAGATCTAAATTCCAAGCCAACCAGGCCTAAAGAGAAAGACCCTGTCTCAGAAAACTTTGCATTCATGAAAGACAGCCTAGTATGTCTAATGGGTATGATAAATTCCACAGTAGCCCACACTTGCTTTTCGGTAAGTGCTTCTTTTTCCTTCTCCATTTCAATTTTTGGATTTAGTGAGTTTCTTTATAAAATATATTCTGATTTCAGTTTTTTTCTCCCTCTATTTCTCCCAGATGCTCCCCACCTTCCCACCCACCCCTCTGTACCACTGCTTTATCTTTCTCTTTAAAAAAAACTGACAAAAGAAAAATAAAAGCATTTAAAAAGAAAGAAAAAACACAAGAAACACACACAAACATCTATAAAGCCACAATATCAGAACCATAATTTACAAACAAATATATAAATAAACAAACAAAAGGACAAAAAATGCCCAAACAAACCAATATGACATGAAATACATTGAGTTCATTCCAATTTCCACACATTTTAAAACAGACTAAATTATGATAATAGCAATTATAAGACATTATTAGAGAGATATTTCCCCTCAAAGAATTCATGAATTCTGTTTTGGAACGTAAAGTTTACTGTAGCTAGAGTTTTCCTGCCTTGCCCATGGTCAGGACAAATTTCTCTCACCCACCAATCCCACAGCCGCTCAGACCCAACCAAGTAAACACAAAGACTTATATTGCTTACAAACTGTATGGCTGTGGCAGGCTTCTTGCTAACTGTTCTTATAGCTTAAATTAATCCATTTCCATAAATATATACCTTGCCATGTGGCTCGTGGCTTACTGGCATCTTCACATGCTGTTTGTCATGGTGGCAGCTGGCAGTGACTCTATCTGCCTTCCTGTTCTTTCTTTTCTCCTCTCCATTATTCCCACCTATACTTCCTGCCTAGCCACTGGCCAATCAGTGTTTTATTTATTGACCAATCAGAGCAACAGATTTGACATACAGACCATCCCACAGCAGTTTACAAATTAGTTAGAGACCTTTAAGGAAAAGATCACAAAAGTGTAAACACAAATCAAGCAAAATATATTTTGAAATTAAGTTATATGTGAAAACAGTATAGATACCACAGCACAATAAAATTCAAAAGGGAAAATTATATTACCTTGTCATATTGTGTTATTTAACTATATATATATATATATATGATATTTGTTATGTATTTATATACATTTAATAACATAACTTCAGTCATCTTTTTGCATAATAAATTCAGGATTATATTGCCATAAAGATTATAGAAATATAAGTCAGTGGGCTAGTTTTTACTTTAATATAAGAATACTCCCTAATATGAGGCATGTCCTTGTTTTGATCACTAGCAATACATTTTTTTAAATTATTTTTGTTTTGTCTTCTTTTGAGATTGGCTTTCCCTGTGTGACCCTGGCTGGCCTGAAACTCTATTTAGATGAGGCTAGGATTGAATTTACAGGAATATACATTTATCTGCCTCCTGAGTGTTGGAACTAAAGGCATGCCTCACACCAACAGAACCCAAGGAATTCATTTTTAAAAAATGAAAAAGAGCTGGGCGGTGGTGGCCCACACCTTTAATCCCAGCACTCGGGAGGCAGAGCCAGGCAGATCTCTGTGAATTCGAGCCCAGCCTGGACTACCAAGTGAGCTCCAGGAAAGGCGGAAAAAAAAAAAATGAAAAAGAAAAAAGTCTTCCACCATCAATCATGATTGATCAAAGAGATATTTTTAATAGTTGTTTAGAAAGTTTTCTTTTGCTTTCTTATCTGTACTGGTAAGTTTAAAATTTTGAATTTCTAGAAAAGCTCCATGCAGTTTCCAGCATTCATGAGCACTTGCAAATATATTTTTTCTTCTTGGTAGTATCACAGGTTTTCCCCACCTGTGAATCAAAATTGTATTGTATTCTAACTAAAGAGAAAATGTATATGCAGCTTGCTTGTAGGAGGACATGCTGCATTATCAAATACGATCTTAGCAACCGTGATTCCACCTGCCTTACACATAAAGGAGAGACAGTCAACCTTTCATTTTAAACAACTGATATTTGGAAATAATATAGCCTACTCTTGCCTCAGCTAACCTTGTAGAGAGAATTTCCACTCCACAGCAAATGAAAGAGGAATACAAAAAAAAAATAAATAAAATAAGCATGACATTTGCCCAAAGGTAAGGCAGTGGTGTTGATGGATCTGGACATGACAGCTACCCTGTGAGAATGTCCTCCACAGGAGGTGAAGAGGTTACTTGAATCTTCTTTTATTGACAACAATCTGTAATAAATTATGACAGTTTTCAGGTGATTCACCTATTAAACAAAATCAAGCTCCACAGTTATTTTACTACGTTTTTAATCATTATTTTTGTTGTTAATTCAACAAGCTCTTCCTAGCTTTCCTAATCCTAAGGAAATGTTACCATATTGGTTCCTAATTTAAAAATAAAAATAACAGTATTAACTAAATTTTAAAATCATCTAAAATTAATCACAGCAACCTTGGATGTATTGATTGGTTATTAAAAACATAGGAAAATGTTTGAAGTTAAACATACTTAGTACATTAGAGGTTATTTTGTACATGCCCTTGCAGTCTTTGTTAATTTTGTTTCATCTTGCACATGCTCATTTCTTTTAAACTTTTCAGGTCAATGTTACTTTGTCCAAATTCTGAGCCATCTTGAAGAAACAATGTTATAGTATGATGTAAACACATATAATGTGGTTGGATTTTGCTTTCATAAACCAGGAGTGTTTTGTTTTTGTTTTGGTGATGCATATGAATTTTGAAGAAATGTCCACATGAAGAGAAAAAAGCAAATTTGAGAAATAAAAATTTGTAGTAAAATAAAATGACTTAAACTTATAGAATGACAGTAAAATATTTTGTTCTTTCTAATTATAAAATAGTTATTGCATTGTATTTTTTAATATTAAGTAATATTTAAATGCGCATTTGACACATTGCTTATATTAATGTCTCTCATAGTAGTATCTCCATATAGGCATACATTTTTGACTGATCTAATCTACTGATTTCCATCGAGGTATGTAAATATTTCAAGAGCAACAGCAAGACCCAAGGCTACACAGTCTTTATTGACTTATCAAGTAATTATGCAGTTCAGATTCTATTAAATAGGACAGGAAGTTGGCATTGGCTTTTGTTCTCTCAAATTCTCATTATATTATCTTAGATTTGTCATTAATCCATCAAATTCTCTTGGATTCCTATCCATTAATTATGTAATCTCTCATTAAAAAAATATGGCATGTACTATCTAGGTTGTCAAAAATTACTGAAGCATGAAGTAATAAGTTATTTTAGCTTATTGTATTGGGGTAAGGTTTAATAAAAATAAGGTTAGTAGGGAAAAATTTGGAAACTTTTATTAGTAAGAAATCTTAGAATTAACACAGATTTTTAGATATTCTGTATCACAATTTGAAATCAATTTTAGTTATACTTTCTAAAATGTCTTCACTATAAAATATCTTCTATATTAGGGAATAATCACTTCAAAAATTATTTTTAAAAAGATGACATGTGAGTATTTAAACTTTCTTTTGTGGTAAAATGTGTTCATAGTTCATATAAGTGGTATTATTCTGGAACCATGAAGATATTACAAGTTATTTTTAAAAAATCTTTTCTGTTAAAGAAGAGAATTAATTAATTACAGCATATGAATTAAAGTTAAATTGAATGAATTAGTTATTTGGTATATAAGAAAATAATCACAGTATTTGTAAAGAATTGTGTGAAAATATATATGATGGTAACATTTATTTGCTGGTTATCAATAGATTGATGTGAAAGGTTCTTCATAGTTCCTTATTGAGTATTAGTACATGAAAAGGAAGTTATTAATAGATCAGGTCACCATGTTGTCATTTAGTTTAGTCCTACCTGTAGTTCTTGTATATTATTATCCATTATGGAACCATTGGAGGAAAAAGAGAGAAGAAGAAAGAAGATGAGATATAATTAAGTACTTTCATTACTTTAGTAGAATAATTGAATTCTACAATGTTGGTGAATGTCTGATAAGGTAAGTAATGTTTGCCTATATACAAAAAAAAAAAACCTAACTAAACTTGATTTTGTAATATCCATGCTTCATCAGAATGTAATAGGCATAACATAGTGCCATGCTTGTGTCGTTATTACAACTGGTTGAAATAAAGCTAACAAGACCAGAAATGATGCAAATCTTCTTAGTATTGACAGTTATTTATCATAAAAATTGATCTGCATCTGTGTTCCTAAGATTATAAAACTTTAGCAGGTTGTAGCTCTGATACAGCTGTTGTAGCCTGTGAAAGCTTTCAGTTCATGTACATCTATCCTGCAGTAAGCTTTCTCATCAGACTTTTCTTCAACCATTAGCCCGCAAACGATGACAAGGAGACTAATTATTGATTATGAAAGTTTGGCCTTAGCTTAGGCTTGTCCCACTTGCTCTTGTAACTTATATTAGCCCACTTTCATTGTTCTTGATTCTGCCACATGGCTCAGTGACCTGTACTCTGCACCATAAGGTCAGCTTCTTCAGTGTCTCCTTGGTGTCCCGCTGATGAATCCACATTTCTTCTTCCTTTTCTCTCTCTCTGCCTATAAGTTCTCTGTTTGCCTAGCTATTGGCCATTCAGCTCACACTAAACCAATCAGAAGGTGCCTTAGGCAGAGAAACATCTTTACAGTATACATAAATATTGCACAAGATTTCCCCATTTGGGCTAACTAAAAAGGAAAGGGTTTAACTCTAACACAATAAAACCACATATAATAACAATTATCATGTAAGATTTACATTCACAATATCCAGCCACAATATATTGTAGCTTGAGTTTTCCGCCTTGCCCACAGTCAGGACAAATCTTTGTCACCCGCCAGTCCCACAGCCGCTCAGACCCAGCCAAGTAAACACAGAGACTTATATAGCTTACAAACTGTATGGCCGTGGCAGGCTTCTTGCTAATTGTTCTTTTATCTTAAATTAACCCATTTCTGTAAATCTATACCTTGCCACGTGGCTGGTGGCTTACCGGCGTCTTCACATGCTGCTTCTCCTGGCGGTGGCTGCAGTGTCTCTCCCCTCCGCCTTCTGCTTCCCAGCATTCTCCTCTCTCCTTGTCCCACCTACTTCCTGCCTTGCCACTGGCCAACCAGTGTTTTATTTATTGACCAATCAGAGCAATTTGACATATAGACCGTCCCACAGCACTTCCCCTTTCTTTTTTTTAAAAGGAAGGTTTTAACTTTTACACATCTCCAAAGTCAGCTTGGTATATTTGGGAATTTGGGCGTAGCTTCTCTTACTACTTCCTGCTGGAGGGGGGTGCTGTATCTTATGGGGACACAAAGAAAATTTTAGGATCATGGAGTAGTCCGTGAGACCGTATCGTCTGAGCCAGTTGCCTTGAAACGATTCTGGATGTTGGATCATCTGAGCCATGGTGTCATCGGAGACCTTTCAGGTGGTCTTGGCTGGTCAAACCTGATGTATCTTAATCTGGAACAAATCCATAGCCTCTGGCTTTCTGTAGAAACAAAAGCAGAGCCTCTTTTCCAAAGCAACATATCCTTATAGCCAAATTTTGAAGTCAAGGTATCTTTAAAATATACATTTTGGCATAACTCAACAGCTTTTGCAATCAAATGTTTTTCTTCAGTTACGAATATCAAAGAGAACATAATCCAGATTCTCTGTGTGGTAGCCATCTTTATGTGGCTTATGTTTTATATTACCTTGAGCCTATTGCTTTAAACTGCAGCCTTCTTAGCACTGTGGCTGCTGGCTCCGCCCTCTTCAGCTTCCCAACATGGCGGTGGTACGTTTTCCGCCAGCTCTGGGAGCCCTCCTGGGTCTATGCTTTTATCCAAGCAGCGTGTAGCCCAGAAACCTCTTTTTTTTTGTTTTGTACTAGCAAAGGCTAAATCCACCACGCAGCTTAATGTGCCATTTGCAGAGGCCTCATTCCCACCATACTGCAGATCGAGCGCACAGGCTAGGAACCCGCCAGTAACTCAAACCAGCAGCTGCTGCTCATTTGAGAGAGACAATTAGGAAGCTGTTTTTAGCTCCGTTTTAGAATCTTTTCTCAGGTTTTAGCTGGAAACTCTTGCCCCACGTTGGGCGCCATTTGTAGCTTGAGTTTTCCGCCTTGCCCACAGTCAGGACAAATCTTTGTCACCCGCCAGTCCCACAGCCGCTCAGACCCAGCCAAGTAAACACAGAGACTTATATAGCTTACAAACTGTATGGCCGTGGCAGGCTTCTTGCTAATTGTTCTTTTATCTTAAATTAACCCATTTCTGTAAATCTATACCTTGCCACGTGGCTGGTGGCTTACCGGCGTCTTCACATGCTGCTTCTCCTGGCGGTGGCTGCAGTGTCTCTCCCCTCCGCCTTCTGCTTCCCAGCATTCTCCTCTCTCCTTGTCCCACCTACTTCCTGCCTTGCCACTGGCCAACCAGTGTTTTATTTATTGACCAATCAGAGCAATTTGACATATAGACCGTCCCACAGCAATATATATTTGGTAAATTTGAAGAAAATACTCTATTATCTATTCTTATCTTGAAGAATCTAACATTTTTTTATAACTAAATCATTTTTATCATAAATTGTATTCCCTATGTAAAAATATCATTTTAGACCTTAAAATATTTTTTATATAAACATCTTAAGTTTTTATGTTTTATAACCTTTAAAAACTTTACATCTCTTTCGTAAGTTTTTTTAAATTTATTAATAAGGAAAGCTATAACTATAACTATTTAGCCTTCAACCCCATCAGAGACCTGAGAAGGAAATAGTATTACCTGAGTAAACAATAAATGCAGAGCAAATAACTTCCAAAACTAAAGACAACAGAGATACATGACTAACTGGATATTCATCCAATGTTCCTCTGCAATGTTGGGGCATCTGTCTTAAGCCTACAGGCCTAGAATATCTGACAAACTTTTTTGTGAAGCAGGAATTTTGAAGGATTTTCTTACCTTGTCATGGCAAAGTTCAGTTGCCCCCTTATTTGTGTCCTGCTTATCCAATTTGGACAGCATACAGTCAGGAGTTGAAGCAAGAGCAGTTTCTTGCCCAAATGGCTAGCTTTGCAACATTAAAAGCAAACCATATAGAGGTAATTTAATGTTCATTTTTTTTTAAGTAAATTGGTGCTGCCAAGAGCAGACATGTCTCACTTTCATGAAGTGAAACTTTCTCAATTTCACTTAGGTTATTAAAACATCTTAAATGCCATATTCTGTTGGTCTCTGGAGTATTTGAAGACAACCTATCTATCGAAAATATACCCCTCTTTCACCTTTAAAACATACTTAACATGACAAGTTTTATTATTATAGATATTAACTACTAACCTGTATTTCATAATTATCCTAGATAGTTTGTAACAATAATTTCTAAGGACTAAAAGATTATATTACATTGTTAAATGAATTGCATAGGTACAATACCTTAAACAAGAGTAAGAACATATATACAAATATAACAAAAATAACCTTAAATTTCATTTATATACAAAAATCCATACCAATATAAAATATTTGAGAGTAATAGTTGGTTTTTAGTTTAAAGCCAATCCTTTTATACTATTATAGTTTATCCTACCAGCTACTTTTTTTTCAGAAAGAGATATTCAGATCCAACTTCCCTTGCTTAATTTTCTCATTTACCATGACCAATAGCAATTTACAACCAACCACCCTAAATGATGACAAATATTCATAACCCACTGAACAACCAAAAACCACCCACCCCACCTCTTGGAAATTTGGGCATCCTGTTTTTAAAATTATGTCCTGTGATGTTATGTTTAGGGGCCATTGAGAAAATTGAGATAATGGTCAACTCCTGGGAAAACTAGCTGTAACATTAGTTGTCCAGTCTCTGTTTAATGGGAAAGTGCAGGTCTTACCTGAAGTCCTGGCTGGAGTAGTCTGTGAGGCTGGACCCTCTCAGCCTGGAGCTTTGAAGTTGTTCTGGATGAAACCTACAGAAACAACAGAGATATATGGCTACCTAGACAGTCACCCAAGTTTCCATTCAGATTCCTCAAGGAAACAACAGAAGGTTAAATATGGAGCCCAAACCCACATATAACACCATCTAAGCAATGAAGGAACAGAGGAAAAAGAACATTATATTCTTTGTGGAAAATATTCATATTTGATATACCAGTAAGAAAACTTTATGGAATTATTTTCTCTGGTACTATTTTTTTAACATTTTGGAAGTGAGGCTTGTTATTCTGTGAGCACATATGGTAAGAGAGGTAGTTTTAGGGAAAATGAATAAATAGTTGTTGCAATCAGCAGTAGTAGAAAATAAAATTATTAATATAGAGAGAAGAGAGTTCTCAAAATCCCTGGAGGGTCTGAGTGTGGAATGCAGGGTATATTTTTAATGTTGAGAAAAATAACAGAGTAATTAAAAAAGTGTGCACAGATTGGCATCAGTTCCTTTTACATATAGAAAATATTTGAATCAATGTGTCTTTTGTGACTATCATAGAGCAGAAATGAATAACCTAATAATCTCCTCCTATGTTTTCATAGACACTTGTCTGAGCTCATAACAAGTATTTCAGCTGAGACTTAAGGAGGGGGTGGGTGCTTTTGGCATTTAGATAGCAGGTTAGCTTATCCCTTTTAAAAAGGTTTGAATATTTCATTCAATATTCATTTACTCATTTGATTGTTGATTGAGCCTGTATTCTATGATGTTCTTTTAAATACTAAAGATTAGAGTAGTGCACAAGTTCACACAACTAAGATGAAAAAGAGAATCTGCAGTCTTTGCCTTTTAATATATGAGCAGCGCTGCAAACTTCAATGGCAGTTATCTGTAATAATGCATATTGCTGGGGAGCAGTGTGTTATAAAACCCCTAGAGTCTAAAGACCAAAACTAAGTGAACCTTAGTTCCATGTGTACTCTCATGGTTTTCAAATATTTTCAACAATATCCTTGAAAAAGGAGAATGTCTAGTAATGGCATTGTTGTAAAAATACCAGGAAGAATTTGGTTCCTGAGTCAGAAAAAAGAAAAAAGAAAAAAAAAGGATATTAGTATTGAATATAATTTGGAGAAAAGATGACCTAATTAATTTGTAGTAGGAATGATTCTTATATCTATAAAATCTGAAAAAAATGAAATAACTTCTGAGTTGTTTTGAATGAAACCTGAAACATTTCCCATGCTTCAATCATTGTAAAATGAAATTAAGCTGCATTTTTCAATTTATCAACCAAATCATAACTTTAATAGAATATAATTAAGAAGATGGTAAACTAAAATTGTAATAACCAATGCAGAAATCTTGAAAACTTGGAGAAAACATCCTTGAAAGCCAGGTACATGATTTAGTAATAAGTAGTATTTAAAATGCTGGAATCTGATAGAGTAGACAGTATCATCAGTTTAAGAATCAAAAAATTATAAGAGTGCTGGAGAGCTGGCTCCTGTGGTAATAGCCATTGCTGTTCAGGCAGAGAACTGACTTCCATTCTATTCCTAACATCTAGTGGCTGTCGACTATCTGTAACCGCAGGTAATTGATGCCCTCTCCACACATCTGTAGGTAGGCACCAGCACACATGTGGTACACATACATACACACAGGCAATGCACTCATCAGTATAAGACAAGCAATGTAAGTGGTGTATGGGATATTTTTCATTATTTGTTGGCCTGCGAAGGCATTGGGAAGCAGCTGGCCAGGAAGATTTAAAACAAAATCTTGTACGAAAGCATCATAAAGTCAACTGTTGCTAAACTGCAGCGTGGATGGGGAAGGGGTTCAAAGTAACATCCTAAACTGAAAACATTCCGAAAATCCATGGCTCCTAGAAGAGGAGATTAGTGTTCTTCAGCGATGCCGGCCCTGGGAGAGAGCCCATTCCCCAGCAGATGGCCCTGTACCCATGCAAAGAAAGGGGTACTGACAACAGGCAGGGAGCCTGCATGGGACTGACCTAAGCCATTTACATATAAGTTACAATTGTGTAACTTGGTCTTCTTGCAAGACTCCTAACAGTAAAAGCAGGCGCTGACTCAGTTGCCTGCTTTTAGGACCTCTCTTCCTACTGGATTGCCTCTTTCAGTCTTACAGGAAGAGAAATTACTTAGTCTCACTGTAACTTGAAATACCATGACTGGCTGATATCCATGGGCAGCCTGCACTTATTTGAAAGAGAAACAGAAGAGGAAGAGTGGATGAGGGTTAGGGGAGAGGAGAGTTGATAGGGAGGAATCCAGAGGAGAGGAAGGAAGGGGAAACTTTGGTTGGGATGTAAAAATAAAATAATAAATAAAAGAAAACAATAATAAAAAAGAAAAGGGAATATGAAATTGAGAGAGGTAACAGTGAGGAAAGATGGAAAGAAATGAAGTGGAGGAAAAGGGATGGGTTTGACCAGCAGAGATATGCATGCATGAAGTTTCCAAACAATGAAGTCTTTTAAATAAAAAAAAATAAAGAATAATAAAAAGAGAAAAAAACATTAAAAAGATATAGACATATACAAAAAAAGAAGCTTGATTCTTTCATCCTCGTTAAAAAGAATAAGTTAACACAAAAGAAAAAAATCAGTAAAACTAAGAAAGGAAGTGTCCATAAACTCCATAGTTTGTAAGAAAACATATAATTACATTTCTCTTTAAAATACTCAGCTACTAAGTGAAGCAGTGGCATAATAAAAGCTCATGGAAGGCAGGAGAGCAGATTCTACATTGCTATACTATTCACTTTCAACTAGTGTGTGTGTGTGTGTGTGTGTGTGTGTGTGTGTGTGTGTGTAAGACACCAATCCCTTAGCTATAGTGGTATCTATCAGTTTCTAATGTTATGCCTTGATCATTTTACAGAAACATTGAGTATATTCCTAGAGAGTGATTTAAAACCTTTCTGGTCTGCATCATAGGGAGCCACAATGTGTGCAAATTTTGACCTTTCAAGTTATTCTTCAATGACACATCTTTTGCTAAACTTAAGACAACGAAAAGAAAAGAAATCACTTGCTGGATTACTGAGTTGCTTTAAACACTAAACATTTTTTTCTTACTAAAGTTTAATTTATGATTGTTTACTTTCTCAGAGAACTGAGAAGAGACATTTAATTATCTTACTGTAAGAAGAAAAGAAGCAGGCATAGATAAATGATAAATTGTAAAGAGATGATAGATTTTAAAGGAAAGAAAAATGGCATTCTAACTCAGAAAGAGCTACCTAAAACCATGTTTCCAATTACTTTCTCATTCTCTCTGAAGCCCACTAAACTCTAGGCTCTCCAATTAATTCACATGATTTGTCAAAGTCTCAGATTGCCTTTCTATGTTTAACCTACAGTTAAACATAATTGATGTCTTTGTAATCCACTGTACTGTATTTGTCAATGGAAGTGGAGAGAAAAATTAACAACTCAATGTTAACAGTATTTTTTTCTGATTTCAAGACACCATCTGTATGAGATATTTTGCAACTTACTGGCTACTTCTTTCAAATGGCCTTCTCTAAAGTTGTCCTCTCCTCCCCTATTCTCAATGTCAGAGTGTAAAGGTCGCATTCCTTGTACATATCTTTTTCTTTTTAGTCTACTTTCATTTTCTTGGCAATATAATCAAACAAAGAGCTATGGATATGACCACTCTCAAATGTAAGTGTCTGCTCTAAAGCAGTTTCCAAAGGCTGTTGTCAACTTTTAAATGAGACATTTCCTAGAACTATCAAACCACTCAGAGACAGCCAACCAAGCTTCTGATACCTGACTTCATCCCCTAAACAGCTTCATGCTGACTACTCAGGTTTGGTTGATTGCTCCAATGCCTTAAAGTCCATTGAATCTTTCCATTCTTCTCACATTTAGTAAACATTACTAACATTATCCAGGAAGAGAGATAATCGAAAAAAGAGAAAAATCATACACAATTAAATGTGCTCTGAATTCATTTCGTTTACTCTATTTTTCTTACCATTTCATGCTATCACTGTGTGCCGAGATGATTACATCAGTTGTCCAGTAGGAATCTTCTATACATGCAGCATAATAATGTGTTGTTAGTACAAGAGTCATGTAAAATATTTAACATATACATTCATGTCTGTAAAGTAAATCAAATACATTGTATGTGGACAATGATGGGAGCTATTCAATGAACACATTACAAATCATTGTAATGTTCTCTCTACTTGGTGATATGTTTTAAATTTTCTACTAACAATCATTTATTAAGTAAAGCATTTGTTAGCACAGATGCTCTGGAGACATGTGTTAACAAATAATGCATGACAGGAATGCATAAATATGTGGGGTAAGCAATCACAATATATCACTTAAATGTTGATGGTTCTCCAAAACTGTGGGCTTCTCAGCAATTCAAAGTGAAATTTAATTTGACAATATTTAATTGTAATATAGAGGTAACCACATAAGAAAGAAAACAGAACTCCCATTGCTCTAATGGGAAAATTAATGTAATTCAGTTGATATGTCTGGTATTAGAATGAAGAAATAGGAAATTATTAGTCCAATTTTAATACAGGTACATGTATGCATAAGGAGAGTAGTGCAAGTTTCCAGGTTTATAATAAACTAACTGGGTCATATTTGGAAAGAAGTTTTCAAAGATTACCATATGGTCATGTTGAAATGGGTTATGACCAGAAAATGAATATAATATCTGTCCTAAAATTTGGCAAAAGGTAATGGCATGAATGAGTATATCAATAGAATCAAGGCATTTACAACAATGTATTCATAACAAGACAAATCTGAAAAAAGAATCTTGGGTCTATGATAATAAAGAAAATAAAATTCACTTACACTGACTTTTAACTAAACAGAACAAAATAGAATTTATTGCACTTTCCTAAAAAGCCCTTAGGGTTATCATAATTATTTGTAAGATGAGGAATAAAAATTAATCCCAAAATTTATACCAACTGAAACTATCATCATTATTGCTTACCTGAAAATTAAAAAAAAAAAAATGTTTCATTACAGAGTAAATCAAACCATCTTGATGATGAATTAACAGAATTGATAATATTTAGGCTAGTTTTAGCTAATAAATAGGAGTTCAGGAGAAAACAAAAACATAACTACAGCTCATTCTTTCCAAATTCTGATCACCACTAAACAGATGGTCCTTCAGGAATAGACTCAATAGGGTTAGCCAAAGTTTAGCCACATAAACATACATAAACATACATAGCTATACAAAAGAGATTCAGCTATGAGAGTCCCTGTACTTGCAAAAGACTTATCCCCATCCCTGGTTGGCATGGTTAACTCCACAATGGCTATGAGATACCCTGAGCAAGTACATCACTCTCTATTGGCCAATGACCATTTCCAACTACACCTTTCCTCCATGAACAAAAATTAGGATCAGGATGGTATCTGAAATAGTGTTCAAAAGATGTTCTTTCTTCATTTATTTGTTTTTAATGGGTTTGTAGTATTTATGCATGTTTCCATGGAGAGAGCTACACATGTCTGTACAGACATCTGTATGACTATAGGCCTTACGCTGATATCTAGAGTCTGCCAGTCTATTGGACAGTTCTGCCTATTATAAGTAAAATGGGATTTTCCTTATAATTATAGCCCACAGCTAGCTCTATAAACACATTAACAGAAGTCTACTTTAACAATTCTCTAGGCATCCCTTGATCTAGTCAAGTTGAGAATAAAGGTTACCATCACACGTATTAAAAACCTCACTTTCTCAGCAAGGTTTTTCATGTGTAGTATTATTATAATCTCAAATGAAATCTAATACAAATCATACCCTGCTGCTTCAGTTCTCCTTATAAACAACATACACACTGGATTTTGTTGTTTTTACTTTTATTCAATTTTATGTTTCCTACAACTCTATCACAGACCACATTTTTCATAATCAATGAATATATGCTGATTAATATATCATTCCATATTTTCTGATGATTTCATATATGCATACAATGTGTTTTGAACACATCAACCCCCATTCCTCCCCTCAATACCTCCTTGTCCTTTCCAACACTTTTCACCCCCAAATAGGTATACTATGTATTATTTCTTTTAAAACCTACTAAATCCCTTTAATGTTGCCTGTATGTGCATGGAAGTATATAATCTAATTGAGAGTGCATAGTGTCTCAGGGATTTGTTCCTGAAAGAAACTGACTCCCTCTTACCCAACAGCCATAAATTTACAATAGTAACTGCAACAAGGGTAGAATTTGATGAGCCCCTCTCTCATCCAATCTGGGATTTTGGAGGCTATATGATGTATATAGTAACAAACACTATGATTTCATGAGTGCAACTTTAATGTCAAGTCTGGCAAACACTGCTGCATTATACACATCCACCCTCTCTGGCTCTTACAATGTTTCTACCTCTTCTTCGGTGATTTCTGAGCTTTGGGAAGGGGACATTTGTGATATAACTGACCTATTTAGAGGTAAAGTGCTGTGGGATGTTCTGTATGTCCTGTGGGAGCCCGTTTTTGGGTTCCTCATGGCTTTACCCAGCAGGTCTTCATAGAGGATGATTAGGACCACGGGCCTGAGTGCAGGTATCTGAGATGGTTTGCACTTGGCTGTGCTGGGGATGGTCTGTATGTCAAGTTGCTCTGATTGGTCAATAAATAAAACCTGATTGGCTGTGGCTAGGCAGGAAGTATAGGCGGGACTAACAGAGAGGAGAAATAAAAGAACAGGAAGGCAGGAGTCACTGCCTGCAGCAGCCACCAGGACAAGGAAGATGTAAAGTACCGGTAAGCCACGAGCCACGTGGCAAGGTATAGATTTATAGAAATGGACTAATTTAAAATATAAGAACAGTTAGCAAGAAGCCTGCCACAGCCATACAGTTTGTAAACAAAATAAGTCTCTGTGTTTACTTGGTTGGGTCTGAGCAGCTGTGGGACTAGCGGGTGAGAGAGATTTGTCCTAACTGTGGGCAAGCCAGGAAAACTCTAGCTACAAATGGCGCCCAACGTGGGACAAGAGTTTCTACCTAAAACCTGAGAAAAGATTCTAAAATGGAGCTAAAAACAGCTTCCTAATTATCTCTCTCAAATGAGTGGCAGCTTGCCAGTTTGAGCTACTGGTGCGTTCCTAGCATGTGTGCTCTATCTGCCATATGGCGGGAATGAGGCCTCTGCAAGTGGCACATTAAGCTGCGTGGTAGATTTAGCCTTTGCTAGTACAAAACAAAAAAGTTTTCTGGGCTACATGCTGCTTGGATAAAAGCATAGACCCACGATAGCTCCCAGAGCTGGCGGTGAACTACCACCACCATGTTGGGAAGCTGAGGTGGGTGGAGCCAGCAGTCATAGCACTGTTTCAGCTTACAAATGCTGCAGTTTAAAGCAATAGATTCACAATAAGACAGATTCAGATGGAACAAGACTTTAAATGCTTTACAATGTGTGTAAAAATGTACATAGGCTTGGAAGAGAGAGGAAGAGGAACATAGACAGTTATATAAAGAAATAGAAAGTTTAAAAAAAAAAGTCTTTAAAGAGAAAGTAAAAGTAATATAAAAAATAAGCCATGTAAAAATGGATATCACACAGAGAGTCTGGATTATATTGTCTTTGGGATTTTTAACTGCAGAAAAACATTTGATCATAAAAGATGTTGAGTTAAACCAATATGTATATATTAAAGATACCTTGACTTCAAAATTTGGATCTAAGGATATGTTGCTTTGGAAAGGAGACTCTGCTTTTGTTTCCACAGAGGCTATGGGTTTGTTCCAGATTAAGATACATCAGGTTTTACCAGCCAAGATCCCCTGAAAGTTCTCCGATGACACCATGGCCCAGATGATCCAACATCCAGAATTGTTTCAAGGCAAATGGCTCAGATGATACAGCCTCATGGACTGTTCCATAATACTAAAATTTTCTTTGTCCCCATAAGATACAGCACCCCCCCTCCAGCAGGAAGTAGAAAGAGAAGCTACGCCCAAATTTCCAAATTATATGTAATTTTACTTTGTTAAGGTTAAAACCTTCCATTTTGAAAAAAAAGGGGGGGGTGCTGTGGTATGTTCTATATGTCTGTATTTCATGTTCTCTTATTCCCTGAACATTGAGCAGCTCTCGCTCTCTATATTAATCACCACTACTACAAAATGACACTTCTCTGATGAAGATAGAGAGATTCACTAGACTATAGATATAAACATAAGAACATGGCCTCAAAGCCTAATACAATGCCCAATTTTTTTTATCTTTGGAACTGTGCCTGTGCCTTAATCTACTGTTATTCAGTCAGCAATTGCAACCCCACAGTTACTGGCCTGCTTCTCTGGTAGTGGCCCAGTCAAACAGGCCACAGTCTGGTGGAAATTCTGTTCCCATAGCCACTAGTCCTGCCAATGCCACTAAAAGTAGCTTAACTAAAACACTATTGTTCAATAAAATGATAAGATTCAAGTTTCAAATGCTGGGGTAAAAACCTTTTAGCTCAGAGAGGCTGGGTAGCAACTAGCTAAACTTCTTTCCTGGCTGGTGTCTTCCAAAGAGAGTGTCCTTCCCCTCCACCCAAACAAAAAAAAAAAAAAGCCATGCCGCTTCAAGTTTCTCACTACTATTTCCTGTGCATCTCTCTTTATCTCCCAGATGGTCTCTGATGCTCTATGATTACTTGTTGCCAACTCATTGCTATCTCAGCATCCTGATCCATAGGTAATTTTATATAGTCAATGCAAATGCAAACTCAGGGTTCACAGTGTGATTGACTATCCCCCAACACTTCCCCCTGTTTCTACAAATAAAAAGGAAAGGTTTTAACTCTAAAATAGTAAAACTATATACAATGTGCACAATTATCAAGTTAGGATTACATTCGCAGTGTCCAGTCCATTTGTGTTTGGCAAACTCAGAGAAACTACTCTATTATCTATCCTAACTAGATTATTTACATCCTTATTACCACATAAGGTTTGAAATAAATTGCTTAGTTCTTGATTTCTCAAGCCAGTTGATATCTCTCAGCAATTTTTGAAAATCATTTAGAGTTCATAATTTATCTCTCCTGATCTGTACTTTTTATGGTTGAATTTTCTGTAAACATATCTCATATCCTAAATAATTAACAGAACCTCCACTTTATGTTTTTTGGGGGGAATAATTTATAATCCCCAAGGCAAATTCTCTTTACTTCATCAATCACTATAAATAGACCATCCCTTAAGTAATAAAGAAGGCAAAGAAATTCCAGACTGTAAAGAGCTCATTGGCTGTATCACCTTATTTATGGTTTTTAAATCTGTTAACATTCTCCATTTTCCAGATTTCTTTTTTAATGACAAATATAGGAGAATTCCAAGATGGATTGATTCTTCAATGTGTTGAACGTTTAACTGTTTCTGTATGAGTTGTTCTAATTCCTGTAATTTTTTTTCTGATAACAAAGTCTACTGTTCCACCCAGACAAACTTGTCAGTTAACCATTTTAAAGGTAGGACTGTTGATATCTTTGAAAGATTACCAGCTGTTGTGCCCTGCTTATGTATAACCTGAACAGTCAGTGAACCTTCTTGATAAAAACTTTTAATATTTTTTCTCAGAACCATATGTTAGTTTAAGTCTTGTTTCTGAAATTGGAGGAATGTTAATCTTGGGATTCCATTGCTGTAACAAATTATGTCCTCATAAATTCATTGCTACTATAGCCATATATCATTTTAGTTTTCCACACTGTTCTTCTGGCCCTGTATACTCAACCCATTTTGCACTTTACCTGAGATAAAGTTTCCATTCCTAGAAGCTGAGCATTTACCTCATTAAGAAGGTAATCTGGATGCCAAGATTTTGGAGAAATTATTGTTACATCTGTAGCTGTGTCTCTAAACCCTTAATTTCAATACCATTTATTTATAGTTTTAGCTTTTGCCTTAGATCATTTATAGAAACTTGTCAAAATACTTGTTTTATTGTCTCTCCTGAAAATTTTGTTTTATTTACTGAAGCTAATATGTCATCCAGAGCAGTATCCATTTTAACAACAGATAGTGAGTCTTTTTATTGCTCTGTGTAGGAGTTTCCCCAATGCTGACAAGAAATAATTGAACCAAATTTGACAGTGTGACCTGTAAGAGGCCCCCGAAGTTATTTCCTGATGCCAAAGTATTACCTAACCTGTCCCTTGTTGATCTGCATTTGTTAGTCCAAGGCCTGCCTTTACCATACCTTCTACATATGCCAGAAGACTGGGACCTTCTGTCTGGATTATCTCTAGAAAAATCATTGTTTCAAGGAACATTTTGCCTATAATTCCTTTCAGATGACCTAGTCGAACACAATTAAAACATTTGACTTTCAGATTTTTATTAAAATTTCAAGAAAACACATCTATTCAAGTAACATCATAAGTGTGAGATCCAATAACAGAAGTATTTCAGGTCCATTCATCTATGGGTGTTGATCCAACCTTTATAGGTTGAATCACCCTTTTGCATTCTGAATTAGTAGTTTCAAAAGCCAAAGATTCAATTAATATTTCTCTAACATCTGGATATGATATCATTCTATTTACAGCTTTAGTCAATATTTATAAAGAATCAGATAAGGCCTCTTGTGGGCCTTGTATAATTTTAGTAAATGACTCAATACTCTCTCCTGATTCTTCAACCCCGTCCCAAGCATTCAAAGATGCAATATGGCATAGAACCAAGGTGCAATCATAAAATATAGACTCTCTTTGCCAATCAGCATACTTAACTTCACCGAGGAACTGATCTTGGGAAATTTTGTGATCTCTATCCCTATCTCATTTTCCTAGGACCCTAGCTTCCTCTTTCTACCATTTTTCCATTGTAACTGAGGACCAGCTACCAATACTGCTGTAACTAAATATTTCAAATCTTGTGGAATAATTCTGTTCCTAGTTGCCCATGAATTTAAAAGCTGCTTTACAAAGGGTAAATGTATAACATATGAAATGACTGCTTTCTTAAATCTCTTGAAATATAACATTTCTACAGGATTCCAATTAATTCTTGATAGCCTTAGAGGTACCTATCATCTGGTGGTCACTCTTATATGGTAACTGGAAAAATTAAAGTTGGTGTTTTAATAACCTTAGTTCAGCCCTCTTCAGTTTCATAATGCAATGATGTGGTAGGTTCTGCTCTAAATTCCTCTGTCAGTGTCTGAGTATGTTTCTTATTTTCATTAGTAGATCTTCTAAAGTAAGTCTTTTTAAGGCTTGTGTCTTAGCAGTAGTAAGTCTTTCTAAAGCTTATATTTTATTATTATTAAGCCTTTCTAAGTCTTGTATCTTATCAGCCAAATTATTATATTTGACACAGTTATCAAACCAGTTTTTTAAGTATAAGATATTAATTACCAAACGGAAAGTAATTGCAAATGACATTTTGTCAATCCCAGTGAAGTCAATTGTGCCCTTATTCAAATTTTCCATTTTCCATATTTAAACCCTCCATAGTAGCTCTATACTGGGTCTGAGCACCCTGCTCTGTGGTGTTCCCAATTCCTAACATGCAAAAGATTTTCTTTCTTTTTAATATTATTTCCTTTCTCCTAATGGAATTTCCAGGTATCTCATCAAATATGCTGAGTCTCATTTTGTCATCTGTGTCAACAATGAACTCAAGCCCCCTTTGCAATTACTAAGTGCAGGACTGCTTTCCAGAGTCACAGCAAATGACAGCCAACTGTTCTGAGTGCTCACCTGGAGAGGCCTAGATGGCAACTGTGGCAGAGCTGGCTGGAATGATTTCTCTGTCTGTGTGGTCATGCCAAGAGTTGGAGTGCCAAATGTTTTTGTTCCATACAGTGGTTGAACCTTCATCTCCTGCTGTCACAACCAGCAATTGTGACTCTGCAGTTATAGGCCTGCTTCTCTAGTAGTGGTTTGGTGGGAAGAACAACGGCCCTGTTGCTGCCAATAAAAGTAACTTTAATTAAACCTCTGTCATTCTATTTATAAATAAGACTCAAGATTCAAAAGCTGGTATGAAAACGTATTGGCTCAGACAAGCTAGGTAGCAACTAGCTAATCTTCTCTCCTTTCTGGCATCTCCCGAAGAGAGTGTCCTTCCCCCCTACCCAAATGAAAAAAGCTGTACTACTTCAAATCCTTCTCTACTACTTCCTGTGGATCTCTCTAGCTCTCCCAGATACCCTCTGATTCTTTATGATTGGTTTCTGTCAACAACTTGCAAAATCAGCCTCCTAACTCATGGTTAATTTCATTTAATCAACTAAAATGCAAACTCAGCATTTACAGTATGATCAAATATCCCCCAACAATGCCCATTTAGAAGAATAATACTGGGTTCTGCCCAATAGCCTATGACTCAGCCAGCCATGTGTTTTCAGTAAAGTTAATCATACCAAATAAGTTTTATTTTCTGGAACAATATTTTTTTAGCTAAGGATTTTTTTTTTAATTTCTCCTCTCTATAGTCATTTTTCTCATAAGCATGATAAAATATTTGCCAGAAGTAACTCACAGTCAAAAAAAAAAAAGATGTATTGGGCTCATAGTTCAGAGTCATTGTGGAGAAGGAGAAAGCATGGCACAGTGATTCCATAGTAGTAGAAGTCTGTAGCAGGACTTCTTACACAAAGACAAGACCTCAGAGCAGGGAGGATAAGCCAGAAGTATAGTTTTCAAAGGTTTACCTGAAGTGATCTATTTCACTACCTAGATTGCCCAGCTTCCCAAACTGTGGCCACCACTGTAGTATTTTTAAATACATGAACCTGTGGTAGACATTTCTAACTTATAGCATAACATATTCTTATTAGAAAAGACCCCAAAGTGAATATAATTTAGATCAACTTTGTTCAAATCTGGGTTTGCATAATTCAGAATTGTGGCATCTAGAGGTTACACATATTTAAAAGTATGCCAATTTCAGAAAAAGACAACTTCAAATATCTGATATTTTTAAAAAATGAAATATATTTCCTCTTACAGTCAGCATATGTTGCTGACACATGCAGAATCAAATTTCTACCTTCCTGCAATTGTACTCAACAGCAAAGAAAAGGGACCCATCCATGAAGCCCCAAATAAAATGCTTTATTCTAGATGATTGTAGACATTGCTTTTCTCGGAAATTGCCCTGTTTTCTATCTGCAACAGAAAAATGCACATTATTCCATTTTGTATCATTTTCTCCAGGCAGGAATTGGCTTGTTATTTGATGGAAAAAATAAAAAAATTTTATCAACTTATAAACAAATGATTCTATCTTTTATCTGTAGGAGAAATAGAACCGAAAATTCTGTAAAGTACACTGCTAAATAAGCTATTGATTGTGGCAGAAACTCCTGAAAACCTGTAATATTTATTTACTTGTAAGTGGTCCTGCCATCTCTTCTCCAGAGATAGTTTTTATATTACCTTACTTCAAGTCTATTATAAATTACTCTTTCTGTCTTCTGTGTTTACAAACTCAGTTTCTTATACTACTAAAAGAGGCTGAGAGCATTTTCAAATTCTAAAACAGTAAAAAATGTGCCGTTCTTTTGCATTATTTGTAGCACATGCACATATATTCTGAACATGCAGTCATCATAGTCTTCAATCCATTTTGATTAAATCTTTGATCATTGTAAGGTCCTCTGTAATCTGTGTCTGTCCCTCTCTGAGAATTCCCTTTCTTCTCAGAGCACAATAAGCTATTGTGCATCCCAGAAAGCCACTCTAAAATTTTTGTTTTCTTAGCATCTTATGCTCAATCTTAAGTCCTTTAACACCAGGTTCAATTTTTGACATATTTCTAAACGTCTCTCTCGAGACTGTGACATTTTTGATGGCAGTTGTGTCATGCCACTATTATAAGTCCTGTTTCAAACTGACTATTTCCTGTAACAAATAGTTCAGTGAAATAGTTCAAAGAGCTTCAGAATGTTTGCAGATTTTCCCAAGTGTCATAGTTAAGGTTACTATTGCTGAGATGAAACAGCATGACCAAAAGCAAGTTGAGGAGAAAAGATTTTATTTGCTTACACTTCACAATTATAGCCCATCACTGAAGAAAGTCAGTACAGGAACTCAAAACAGAGCAGGAACGTGGAGGTAGAAGCTGATGCTGAGGCCATAGAAGGGTGTGGTTCCCTGGCTTGCTTCCCACAGCTTGCTCAGACTGCTTTCTTATAGCACAACCATTCCCTTGTATGTGGTGCTATCCCTAGGACCACATACAAGGGAATGGTTCATCCCGTATCAATCACTAATTGAGAAAATGCCTTACAGGCCTGCCTGTAGCTGATCTCATGGAGGCATTTTCTTAATTGAGGCTTCCTCCTTTCAGATGACTATAGCTTGTGTCAAGTTGACATAAAACTATCCAGCACACCCAAGTTATATAAAATAACCTTGAAGATAAAATCAAGATGATTTCCACTTTGTTCAATGATTAAATACATTGTATTTTATAAATTTCTCTAGAATTTGTAAATTCTGACATTTCCCTTAATTTTCATGTATCATCATGATTATAATATCTGTGAAAATAATCCTTGAAATTTATTTTTCTTTAGTAAAGGAATGTATTCAGTTGTCCATTGTGAACTTAAGATGAACAAGGTACCTTTTTATTGTGGAGGGGCCCCAAAATAGCTTGACCACACAGCAGCCATGACAGGCTTAGGGGCCTAGACACAGCTTCTGTGACAGGCTTACTGGCAGGCAACACCCAGATCCAGGAAAAGCCTTAAGCTGATACCACCCAGGGATCTACCCAGGGGTGAGGAAGTACATGACATCCCAAACATCCAACCATTAGATAAGGTGGCCAGATGTCCTTGAGTCTAGCACACACCTATTTTTGTTTGTTTGTTTGTTTTGTTTTACAGAGACCCCTAGGCAATTGTCAGCCAATCAGTGTTCTGGACCCTTGAAATCCCCTCACCCCAACCTTGGCTATGATAAAAACTCTGCCCCACCTAAGCTCAGGGCTCTGCTCTCAATGCTGTGTCAGACACACAGAGGGAACATGCTCCAGATCTTGAAATAAAGGCTCTTTGTTTTACATGTGGGATTTGGTCTCCATGGTGGTCTTTTGGGGGTCCCTGTCATCCGGGCATAGCATTTACACTTAAACAATCTCCTCCTTAGCTCCCAGCATCAGGTCTCCTAATCACATTTACTTTCCAACATCACATAAGAAGTCAGCCCAGACAAGTCTCCTTTCCTGAACCTTTTCTTGATGAAGAACTGAAACTAGCAAACACACAGCTTAAAACTGTATTAGATGTTTAGTTTTTACAGCAAAATGTAAGCTCAAAAGAAAATTTAAGGCATGTTTTATTTTCAATTTTCCCTCTACCTCAACTTCCAATCTACATTAATAAAGTGCAAAGTATGTCCTTGTGAAGTTTGACACATCCACAAATACACATAAACATACACACCTCATATGCCTTGCAGTTTTCTCCTTTCATTTTCTTCATAATCAACTCCACATAGTATGTGGAGTTGTTTTGTGAGTTCTTCTGTAACAGTATCCCAATCCTCACTTGATATTTAAGCTTGTTGAAAATTGATGAAAAAAGAGGCCATGAAAGTGCAAGGTATTGGTGTTGGTTACGCTGTGGCACTCTCGGCAGGCATGCCAGTGGAGGAGAATGCTGATCGGAAGAATCACAAGCCATGGTTACCTTTCTAGAACTTTATTGTGAGAGAAGGGGACAGAGGGGGAGAGAGAGAAACTGAGAAACAGAGAGACCTTGCGAAGGGAAGAGAATGGAAGGAGAGAGTGCAGAAAGGAAGAGAACACACAGAGGGCACACCCGCTTTTTAGGCTGGGATGCTTTGCAGGCTGGTGACTTAATTAAGGACATAATCCTTATAATTGGGAGGGTGAACAGTGGGGAAAAAGAGAGAATTAATATAATTAAAACACTATCTTAAAAAATAAACAACAAAAGAATAAAATCATTAAAAATATCTCTTTACATTTGTAAAAGATATAATAGATCATTTTGTTCAAACAGTTCTCTGTTATTTGAATATAAAATATCAAACTTAAAAAAATATATGTTCACAAAATAAGTTCATGAAATCCTTCCTTCTCTAGAATGAGCTTTTACCCTCAAGTAGAAAAATTAAAAAAAAAAAGAATGATAGTTTATAATGATTTAAAGACAAAATAGAGTTTTTGCTGCTTCTATCAATTAGCTTTATTTTTTTTTCCAAATTAGTACATTTTGGATACGTTCTGTAAAATTTGCTCTGCTATCATTCTTCTTGTGAAATATATTATTTGTTTGAAGTCATAATGTGCTCGTTAAATAATTGATTTATAAAACTCCAAGTGGGAGTATTGTTTTACACATTTGTATTCATCTTATCCTTGATATGATAACTTGTGAAAATATGAAACTCCTGTTTATTTGCCCTATAAGATAGTACCACTAACAGTACTACTAAATGAAATGCTCTTGGAATTAATACTAAAGTTCATAAACACATATCTACCAGGTGGTAAAGGATAGGACTTTGTCATCTTAATTTGGGATGATACAGGTGGAGTTAGGGGAGAGGAAACCACAATCAGAATATATTCTATGAAAAAATTATTTTCAATGAATGTATATTAAAATAAAAAAGTAATGAGAAATTTTTTAAAAATCTCTAACTCTTGCCATTTAATTGAAAATATTTATTGTGTGTAATAGCATCAGTGCTTTTTAATATACTCAAAGGTGACAAGAAAATATGCATGATATATGCTAGAAATATGTCTCATTATTTTCTAAAACATAAGAATTGGCAGTGGATATTTAGTAACAGGCAATTCTTGATATGATAATAGCTTGATTTGCCAGGGGGCAGTGGAGCACACCTTTAATCCTAACACTTGGGAGGCAGAGCCAGGCAAATCTCTGTGAGTTTGAGGCCAGCCTGGTCTACATAGTCAGATTCAGGACAGGCACCAAAACTATACAGAAAATAACCCTGTCTCGAAACACACACACACACACACACACACACACACACACACACACACACACACACACAAATAGCTTAATTTATGTGGTAGATGGACTACATTTGAGAAACATGCCTACTTCATTTATGAAAGGCTTTTTGTTTTGTTTTGTTTTATAGATCAAGCAACATCAACAATACAAATTATGTATTGAAAAAAAAAAGAAAAAGGGGAAGTACTGTGGATGATTGATTGAAAAGTAAAACACTGATTGGCCAGTAGCCAGTCAGGAAGTATAGGCGGGACTAATAGAGAGAAGAATTCTGGGAAGTGGAAGGCTGAGTCAGAGAGACACTGCCAGCCGCTGCCATGACAAGGAAGATGTAAGGTACCGGTAAGCCACGAGCCACATGGCAACTTATAGACTAATAGATATGGGTTAATTTAAGATATAAGAACTAGATAACAAGAAGCCTGCTTTGGCCATACAGTATGTAAATAACATAAGCATCTGTGTGTTTATGTTACAAGTGGGTTTTTAGACTTCTGGGGCTTGGCAGGACCCAGAGAGAAAATGCCAGCTACAAATGGCACCCAACTGCCTGAGTTTCCACCTTATACCTGAGAATATTTAATAAGCATTTCTAAATGGAGTCAAAACCAGATTCCTGCTTCATGTCTCATACGGGCAGCTAGACATGCAACATTAGGGCTTGAGCTACTCTATGGTGGGTTCACAACATGTGGGCTTGACCTATTCCCGCTGAGTTACACAGATGGTTCTGTAAGCCACACAACATAAAAAGCAGTTTCTGGGCTACATACTGCTTTGATAGAAGCATAGACCCCCTGCTTCTGAGAGCTGATGTCTCCAAGAGCTGGCGGTGAATGCACCACTGCCACGTTGGGAAGCTGAGGTGGGCAGAGCCAGCAGCCACACCGGCCATTTCAGTCTTAAAAATGCTACAGTTTAAAGCAATAGATTAACAATAAGACAGATTCAGATGGAACAAGACATTAAATGTTTGTAAAAATGTACGTAGGCTTGAAAGAAAGAGAAAATGGAATATATACAGTTATATAAACAAATAGTTTTTAAAAATAAAGCCTTTAAGAGACAGTAAAATTAATATAAAAAATAAGCCACATAAAAATGGATATCACACAGAGAATCTAGATTATGTTCTCTTTGATATTCTTAACTGCAGAAAGACATTTGATTGTAAGAGCTGTTGAGTTAAGTCAATATGTATATTTTAAAGGTACCTTGACTTCAAATTTTGGATGTAAAAATATGTTGCTTTGGAAAGGAGGCTCTGCTTTTGTTTCCACAGAAAGCCAGAGGCTATGGATTTGTTCCAGATTAAGATACATCAGGTTTAACCAGGCAAGATCTCCTGAATGATCTCCAATGACACCATGGCCCAGATGATCCAACATTTATAATAATTCAAAGCAACTGGTTCAGACGATACACCCTCACAGACTACTCCATAAGTCTAAAATTTTCTTTGTGTCCTCATAAGATACAGCGCCCCCCTCCAGCAGGAAGTTGTAAGAGAAGCTACGCCCAAATTCCCAAATATACCAAGCTGGCTTTGGAGATGGGCTTGGCTCACTCCTTCTCTAAACCCAGGCATATTGCTAAAAAAGAAAAGGTTAAGAGACTCTTGTGTCCCATATCAGAAAAGCCCTCTGGTGTGGGACAGAGAAAAACTAATATTTTTATTTAAAACAGGTGGATTATAAATGCAATCTCTTTCTAAAGAAAAAAAGGGGATATGAAATAGATATGATAGGGTGAAAGGGTAGATTAATGAACCTATTTTTAAAGAGCAACAACTTGTTTGAAATGTTTTACATTGGTATAGATTTTAGTTTATTGATACAAATTTGAAGTTAATTTTGTTATACTGTATATATATATATATATATATATATATATATATATATATATATATTTCTACTCTTATTTGAGGTATCATGTTTATGTAACTCATTTAAATTGTAAATGGATAATTATTATTAGTCTTCTATTATAATCAAACTTATAGTCATGTTAGTTTAGTCTTCTAGGTATACATAGATATATTTCAGATAGGTAATCTTCAAATACTTCAAAGACCTACAGAATATGGCATTTGAAATATTTTAAAAATTTAGACTTTCTGGACAATGAGACATGTCTTCTCCTGGCAGCACCGATTTACTTAAGAGAGGAGGATGGGCATCAAAGACACTTTACATGGAGTTTATCTTCACATTGGCAAAAATAGCCATTTGGGCAAGAAACTCTTCTTGCCTGGACTGTTTAAAAAAATGTATCAACTGGGGGCTAGAGAGATGGCTCAGAGGTTAAGAGCACTGGCTGTTCTACCAGGGGTCCTGAGTTCAATTCCCAGCAACCACATGGTGGCTCACAACCATCTACAATGAGATATGGTGCCCTCTTCTGGCCTGCAGGTTGAACACTCACTGTATACATGATAAATAAATAAGATCTTTAAAAAAAATGTATCAACTGGACATGCAGAACACATAGGAAGGTGACCACTGAACTTTGCTTGACGAAATGGTCCTTCAGGTTCCTACTTCGCAGAGGAAACTGCCAGAAATTCTCCAGGACACAGAGAGAAGTAACTGAGAGACTCTAGGCCTGTGGGCTGAAGACACAGATGCCCCAATTTTACAAAAGAACTTTGGATGACTGTCCAGGCTGCCAGCTGTCTCTGTCTACTATTGCAAGACTCTTGAAAGTTGCTTATGTACTTCTCCCATTTCTCAGGTAATATTATATCCTTCTGAGGTCTTTGATGTAGTTGAAGCTAGATACAATTTTCCTTAGTTATGATAAAAGATAAGTTAGATATGAAACCTTAGAATCACATATATAGGATAGATAGGATATCTTCTTTAATTTTGCCAAATATAAATAGACTAAATATTATGAATAGACTAGATGTTGTAGTTGTAATTCCTGCTTGATAATAGTTTTGTTATATGTAATTTTACTAGGTGAAAGTTAAAACCTTCTTTTTTGAAAAAAAAGAAAAAGGGAAGTGCTGTTGGATATTGTGTATGTTAAATGTGCTGCTCTGTTTGGTTAATAAATCAAACACTGATTGGCCAGTAGCCAGACAGGACCAGATAACTCTAGCTGCATATACCTGTATGCATACCATAGATTGTCAGTACCTAAAAGATAAAGTAGAAGATCTCTTTTAAGTTATTAAATGAGCATGCAGCATATAAATACATATGTTCTCTAAAAGAGAAAATTATGTTCATTTCTTATGGACTTTATAAAGGTGAGAAATTAGTTATAGTGGTGATTGCCCAAGCCCTCAAAAAATAACTAATGGGGGGACCCTGAAAAAAACTTGGATGAGAGAAAAGACAACTTACAAAAGAAGAGCACTTAGTCCCACAGAGTGGTTTGAAAGAGAGTATCCCTCGATGTGTTTGAACAAATGTTCCCCAGTTAAGATGCTGTTTGGAAAGATGTATGAGCTGTGGCCTTATTGGAGGGAGTATGTCACTGGGGGAAGGCTTAGAAAGGTTAAAAACCCAGTCTATTTCAAATTGCTCTCTCTGCTTCATGCTTGCAGCTCCAGGTATGAGCTCTCAATCTGCTCATCCTTCTGCCATCTATGGCCATCAATTTCCCATCATGATAGACTCTTATTACTCTGAAACTGTAAAACCAAACAAACTATTCTATAAATTGCCTTGGTCATAGTATGGTGTTTAATCAAAGCAAAAAAAATAAGTAATATAAATGATATAAAAAAATTAAGGATAATATTCCTAAAATAATCATACAGCCTTTGTATATAGAATGAGGTCAGGTCATTCTAATCATCATTGCCGCATGTTTTTGTGTAGTAATTTCTTCTAAATGCAATTGAGTGAGGAGGTCCTTATTTTAACATCATTCACATGGCTTCACCCTAAAATTGTGAGATCAGTAAAGAACTACTGGGGTACAGAACTCTCCAACTGGCCTAGTTGCCTGCAAATGCTACATGGGGCTCTAGAGTTATAGCTTTTATAAATTTTCACCTTTATAGTACTCTTCCCAGAGGGCCCATAAGAGATGCAACCAGCCACAGGGGAATGAATCTAGATACACCAAGCTCTTTTGTCTAGTTACTTTACTCCTCTATGACAAAATTCTACCTATACAGCTTCATCTCCATCCTCACATTCAGCTCTTGTCTGGCCCACTTTTCCTGTCCTCGTAGTTTTAGTAAGCTCCTATGCTTTTGACCTTGTGAAGGGGCGCCAAAATAGCTTGACCACACAGCAGCCATGACAGGCTTAGGGGCCTAGACACAGCTTCTGTGACAGGCTTACTGGCAGGCAACACCCAGATCCAGGAAAAGCCTTAAGCTGATACCACCCAGGGATCTACCCAGGGGTGAGGAAGTACCTGACATCCCCAACATTCCAACCATTAGATAAGGTGGCCAGATGTTCTTGAGTCTAGCACACACCTATTTTTTTTTTTTTTTTAAAAATACCCCTAGACAATTGTCAGCCAATCAGTGTTCTGGACCCTTGAAATCCCCTCACCCTGACCTCAACTATGATAAAAAAAACTCTGCCCCACCTGAGTTCAAGGCTCTCTGCTCTCACCACTGTGTTGTACAGACAAAGGGACCAAGCTCTGGAGCTTGAAATAAAGGCTTTTTGCTTTTACATGCGGGATTGGTCTCCATGGTGGTCTTTTGGGGGTCCCTGTGATCTGGGCATAACAACCTCATCTTCTTCCTTTGTCCCTTTTTCCTACCTCTTGCCTTCCTAGGTCCTTACTCCTGGCTCTCCGAAAACTCTACCAGAGATCTGCTTTACATTCTACAGAATCTCTGTCTTCCTCTCTTCTCTCTGGCCTCATGGTTCTGTGTCTCAGGATTCCCATTCCACCTTTCACACCACCTGAATATGCAAAAACCCCTTTGTTCTCAGCCAATTGCTCTGGAAAGCTACTAGGCCTGAAGGCAAGAGATGGTCTGAGCTTCATCTGCACAAGAAACAAAGCTATGCATCTAGGAGCCAGGGCTCCACACACCTAGCAGGTGATCTGGTAGCTATTCTGTTCTTCAATTGTCCTTTAATGTTTTGTTTGGAGCTGGCCCTATCTTTGGGTGTAGATAAAAAGGGATATTTGCAAAAAGCAAATACCCAATTCAAATGCTAAAAAGGGAGCAGAGAGCTCAGAGGGCCCTGCCTTATGCAAGAAGCAGGATGCTCACACATATACATTCTATGGGAATTATGAGCACAAGAAATTCATAATGAGGAGCAGCTTAATATAAAACCTAAATAACACCAAACATTTCGTGATAAATGGCTTCCCACTAGAAAAATGCCTTGAAATGTCTAGGTATAGCTTTAATACACAGCTAACTCTCTGTAATATATTCTTGTGGCCCACAAGATTTCACCCTATTTGGGATGTTTTGATGATGCAGCTGCCTTTGCAGTGTCTCTGTTCATATGAGTAATCCCTCACCATCACTTCTGTAAATAACCCTAAAAATTCATTGGTTTAGCAGATAGTTTTCTGTATGTGGTGAATAAAAGTTTGTCTCATGTTCTCCCAGGAAGAAGGTCACACAAGACCTATATGCACAGTCAGTGGTCCTCAAATATCACTCCCTATACCTAAAGTGATAAGGTGGCCCCTCATAGTAAATAGAATTAGGTATTGGGAAGAACTTTTCTGAGTTTTTCAATCTCCATAAGAGAAAAACTGATTTCTCATAAATCAATACAGGTTGTAGTCTGATCCACATACCAAAGAACTGTTAATTCTATTTCCTTTTTCAAGTTTCTTCCTGAAAACTACTACACTCTTTAATACTCTCACTTGCTCTTTTTAGAAGGATTTTTCTTCCCTATGAATCATACCATTTATGGGCAATAAAGTATAGCATAGCAAAACCTTACGGGGATTTTCTTCTCCCAATTCAAGGCTCTAAATATTCTAGATTTGTTTAGGATAAAATAATATATTACTGTTTTAAATGAGAAACCTACTCCCATTTTTATTTTACTAAAACTGTCTCCAAACATGTCCCAAAAAAGTGGATATGTAGCAATTTTGCAATCATTTCAGAAATTTAAGATCAAAGAATGATGCAGTTAAGTAGAACAAAGTCCATTCAGGCATGTGCAACCTCTCATAAAACATGAAAATTGAATTATTATATAATTGTATTATTTAAGCTTTACAAGCAATTTTCTTGGATTACCTGGCTATCTTAAGCAAATGGACCTTTCAGTTTCACTTATACAGAGTGATCTTAATTCTTCATGGTATTTTGGGCAAAGTAGAAAAAAGCCTGTATTTCCCTTTCTGATGAAAATAATCATGTAAAACATATTCTATAGTACATGAGATCTGTGCAAATTTATTATTAAAAGATTTGGTTGTATCTTCCCTGTCAAAATAATGAAAAATGTCTTTGAGAGGGAATGGGGGGTAGCATGGGAGGAGTTGGGGAGAACAGTATGAGAGTTAGAAATTATTAGAATGGGGTTCTCATATGTGAGATTTAAAAAAAAAATTATCTGCACACAATAAATGGATATATAGTGACCAGACACAACTGTATCTATACTTTAGCTTTACCCCAATGCTCAAGAAGCATTGAAGAGTGAAGGGGTGGATCAGCGATGAAGGGGTGAAGTGGTGGCACTCGTGGCTGGCCGTGCTATAGCAGAAGAGAGCTCTGGATGCTGCGGTGGTGGAAGAATCACCAGCCATGGTTACCTTTTTAGAGCTTTATTAGGAGGAAGGAGATCGAGACAGAGAGAGACAGAGAGACAAAGAGACCATGCAGAGGGCAAGTATAGAGAGAATATGGAAAGAGAGAGAATGTGTGGGAGCGCACTGCCGCTTTTTAGGCTGGGATGCCATTGCAGGCTGGTGATGTAATAAGGACATAATCCTTAAAAAGAGAAAGCAATATTTTTTTTAAAGCAAGAGATTAGAGAAGACAAAGATAAAACAGCAATGGTCCTAAATTCATTTCTGCCACTGTAATTAAAAAACAAAAAATCTCTGACACAAAGAAATCTGGAGGAGAAAGGATTATGTGGCATACAATTCTAGGTAACACTCCATTCCTTTAGGGAAGTCAAGGCAGAAACTTAAAACGTAACAGTCACAGAGCAGAGAGAAAATAAAAGCACAGATCCTTGCTTACTCTATTCATTCTTAAAAATGAAGGGGCTTAGCCTAGTGAATGGTGCTACTCATAGTAGGTTAGGTGTTCATTAATCAACAACCAAGGCTGCTGATCAGATACAGAAACTGTCTCATTTGAGGCTCTCTTTCAGGTAATTCTGTGTTGTGTCAAGTTGACTTAAAAAAAAAAAGTCATAGCTGGGCGTTGGTGGCGCACGCCTTTAATCCCAGCACTCGGGAGGCAGAGCCAGGCAGATCTCTGTGAGTTCGAGGCCAGCCTGGGCTACCAAGTGAGCTCCAGGAAAGGCGCAAAGCTACACAGAGAAACCCTGTCTCAAAAACCAAAAAAAAAAAAAAGTCACATTGACTTCCACATTCTCAAAATTGTGAGACCAAAATGAGCCATCGTAGAAATAAGACCAAAATGCTTTCACCCCAAAACTAAAGGCCTAAGACTGCTTCTTTTAGCTACAGGCCATAAGTTACTGGAACAGGCCAGAAGTTACTGAGACCAGTCAGTTCAGATTCCAGAAACCAGGAAGTGTAAAAGTACAGAGCCACAAGATAGTCACGAGGTAATGCCTGCCAGACTATGGAATGTCCTCTCCCTGGTTTCCAGGGTAACTGATCACAGAAATGCCTCCACCTGAGGGCAGCCAATGAAAAATGGTGGTGGGCAACTACTTCCTTAGAAGGAAAACTGAATTGTGATTTCTAGAAGTCCCTAGAAGCGAGCCAATCAGAATTGTACCCGTACTAGCACCCCTAAATGATGTAACCTTGTGACTTTTCCCTTTAAAAACTGAGCTTGCAGACAGGTGGGCGCTTCCTCCAGCTTCCACTGCGTTGGATCTGTTGGACGAAGTCCCTGCCTAGGCTTGTATTACATTTGGATATCCACGATTAAACCTTGCTTTTGCATTCCGGCATGCTCGTCTTTGGTGGTCTCTCTGGGGGTCACGATCTGGGCATAACAAAAATAAGAAACAAATAAAGATAAAATGAAAATCTTTCCATAACCTGTGAGACCAAAATGAGCCATCTTAGAAATATGACCAAAATGCTTTCACCCAAAAACTAAGGCCTAAGATTTCTCCTTCTAGGAATAGGCCAATAGTTACTGAAACAAATGAGTCCAGATTCCAGAAAC
This sequence comes from Peromyscus leucopus, assembly GCF_004664715.2. Taxonomy (NCBI): domain Eukaryota; kingdom Metazoa; phylum Chordata; class Mammalia; order Rodentia; family Cricetidae; genus Peromyscus; species Peromyscus leucopus. The sequence goes on along the minus strand of NC_051080.1, from coordinate 52,899,953 downwards.
TAGGAAGTGTAAAAGTACAGAGTCACAAGGTAGTCACGAGGTAATGACTGCCGGACTATAGAATGTTCCAACCCTGGTTTCCAGGGTAACTGACTATAAAAATGTCCCCACCTGAGGGCAGCCAACGAGCAATGGTGGCAGGCAACCACCCCCTTAGAAGTAAGATTAAGCCATGATTTCTAGAAAGCCCCTAGAAGCGAGATAATCAGAATTGTACCCGCACTAGCACCCCTAAATGATGTAACCTTGTGATTTTTCCCTTTAAAAACCGAGCTTGCAGATAGGTGGGCACTGCCTCCAGCCTCCACTGCGTTGAATCTGTTGGACGAAGTCCTTGCCTAGGCTTGTATTGCATTTGGATATCCAGAATTAAACCTTTCTTTTGCATTCCTGTATGCTCATCTTTGGTGGTCTCTCTGGGGGTCATGATCTGGGCACAATATAACCCACCCTCATCCAAAGACAAATTCCAGTGTTTAAATTTTAAATAATCTGTCAGAAGTGTCTGACTTATCACACATAACAGTGCCTTACTTCATACTTTAAAAAATGTAGGTTTCCACTTTTTAAATGTTCTTTTTAAAATTTAGATGCATTCCAAGCCCTTTATGTCTAGTGTGAGCTGTGGTTCATGTGTGCAATGGTTCTGAGGTTGTGTTTTGTTGTGTAATCTTTCATTGCCTCTGGTATTTAAAGTTTTAAGTCCTCTCTTCTGCAAAGCTCTCTGAGCCTGGGGAGGAGGGGATATAAGGCACTACTCTATTCTACCAAACCAAATGGAAATAAAAACTAAATATATAAAATCAGCAATTGAAATTATAGAAATAGTTTCTTTTTATCTTTTTCAAAAATCATTTATTTTTTGAGATTATAGCAAATTTCATCACTTTCTCTTTCCTTTTCTCCCCTTTAAACTCTCCCATATACCCCTCCTTGCTCTCTTTCAAACCATCACTTGTTTTTGTTAATCGTTGTTACTCACATGTGTGTGAATGTGCAATCTTAAACACGTAAGTACAACCTGCTCAGTCTGTATAATACTACTCTTTCAGGTACATATATAAGTTAGCATTCAACTTCACATGGCCTATAAGCAAATTTAAAGATATTGTTTTCTCTCTCAGTTTTAGTTTAGCACCTGTTATTCGGTTGTTGGAAGAAAGGGTTGTCTAAACAAAGGAAAATTTGTTGACTATAAAAATAATTCTGTGTCTCTCTAAACACACTTCTCTCAGAAGTCTGATTTTAGTGAATATTTTCATTCTTCAGAATGCCTAGAGACAGTAACCTGCCCTTCTGTTGGTAATGAAGTCTTAAAAGTGGTGAAAAACACACAGAATTCTCAATATATGAGAGGTGGAGTCCAAGAAGATGAGGAGCTAGAGATGAGCTTTCCTTAACAGTAAACTCAAGGCCACCCTCACTTACAATGAATTCAAGACCACATCAAACAGTGATTTAAACACTGACAAAAGTAGGAGGATGGGTAAATCTGGCAGTTTTTGTTCATTTTCCAAAACTTTGTTTTGATCAACTAAGGAGCTTTTCAAAACTCATTGATCAGGCATCTAACTGAGAGAATGCCACCCATAAAAAAGGCACAGTGGTGGAAAAGTGGTTTTAAATGCCTTCAGTAATTTTTTTATTTAGCCAGGCGGTGGTGCACGCCTTTAATCCTAGCACTTGGGAGGCAGAGGCAGGCGGATCTTTGTGAGTTCGAGGCCAGCCTGGTCTACAGAGCGAGATCCAGAAAAGGTGCAAAACTACACAGAGAAACCCTGTCTTGGGGGAAAAAAAATTATTCAAATTCCAAAGCTTGATTGTTTACAGATGATAGATGATAGATAGATAGATAGATAAATAGATAGATAGATAGATAGATAGATGATAGATAGATAGATAGATGATAGATAGATAGATGATAGATAGACAGATGATAGATAGATAGATAGATAGATAGATAGATAGATAGATAGATAGATAGATAGACAGACAGACAGACAGACAGACAGATAGATAGATAGATAGATAGATGATAGATATGTTGTGCCCAGATCGTGACTCCCAGAGAGACCACCAAAGATGAGCAAGCTGGAATGCAAAAGCAAGGTTTAATTCTGGAAATCCAAAAGCAATACAAGCCCAGGCAGGGACTTCGTCCAATACATCCAACGCAGTGGAGGCTGGAGGAAGTGCCCACCTGTCTGCAAGCTCAGTTTTTAAAGGGAAAAAATCACAAGGTTACATCATTTAGGGGTGCTAGTGCGGGTACAATTCTGATTGTCTCGCTTCTAGGGGCTTTCTAGAAATCATGGCTTAATCTTACTTCTAAGGGAGTGGTTGCCCACCACCATTTCTCATTGGTTGCCCTCAGATGGGGGCATTTCTGTGGTCAGTTACCCTGGAAACCAGGGAGAGGACATTCCATAGTCCTGTAGGCATTACCTCCTGACTACCTTGTGACTCTGTGCTTTTACACTGCCTGGTTCCTGGAATCTGAACTGACTGGTTTCAGTAACTAATGGCCCATTCCCAAAAGGAGAAATCTTAGGCCTTAGTTTTTGGGTGAAAGCATTTTGGTCTTATTTCTAAGATGCCTCATTTTGGTCTCACAGATGATAGATAGATAGATAGATAGATAGATAGATAGATAGATAGATAGATGATAGATAGATAGATAGATAGATAGATAGATATCAGCTTATTATCTTGATGTTATATTATTTATATATCAAACATATAACAAACATCTCATTTAGGCAGAAGAGTTTAATTGAAAACCCAGGACAAGAGTTCTAAAATGTATTTATTTATATCAGGAGTCATTATCAAACCTATTAATAGCAGGAGCAATATGTATGCTATGTATATTCCAATTATTTTACAAATTTGTATTGATAAACTATATTTCAGTTTATGATTGACTTTTCCCAGAAATATAAATCACTTCAGAGAGGTTTACTTAATGTTTCATTCTATTCTTACCACATGTATTATCTATTACCTAAAGTTGTGAATGTATGCAACAGAGCAGGGCGGGAAAGGGAACATTATATGGGAGGGCTTCCAGGGAGGAAAGGGAAGAAAGAAATGAGGTCATTATATTATATTTTTTGAAGAATAAAAGAGTAAATTTTTAAAAAACTATAAGATGGAAGAAAGAGTAAAGGTCGATTTTACTCAGCTTTTCCCACGAGGTTGTGAATAGATTGTTTCCCATGGCTGATCATACACACAGATACATACACTACCTATATTTCTAATTTATTTCCAGTGGAAGTTATTGGACTTTTTCAGAGTTTTGCCTTTAGAACAGATTGGTTCCCTGGCATCCTTTCAGTGAGTTCCCTCATCAGAAGCCTGGTTTTCCTGGTCCCATTGTTTACAGCACATTCAAACTCCCCAGCTCTTTCTAATCATTCTGCTTTCCCCGCTTTCATCTTATAAGTAAATGGAAGGGCTGAAAAGCCTCCCTGCTGAGAGGGCTGATTTTGGAAAGTGACTTTCTAATGTCTCAGTCTGTCTTTTAGGAAATTTTACTTTCCCCACCAGGAGTCTCCTTCCTTAGCATTCTTTCATATTTTCGAGATGCTTTTGTCTGGGACCTCATTTAAAGCAGTGTAGCCAAGTGGAAAAAGCACTGTGCTGAGAGGGAGGTGAGGTTGCAGCATGGCCTCTAATGCTCTGCACACTCACGCTGTGGCCTTGAACTTTCCTGTGTGTGCTAAGAAATACCATGTCCTTTTTTCTATGCCTGCCTTTTGTCCTTCAGAGAAACTTGAAAGATAAATTACATAAAGTACCAAAAGTGTGTGTGTGTGTGTGTGTGTGTGTGTGTGTGTGTGTGTGTGTGTGTGTAAGCAACATGGTAATCTTAGTAAGGACTGCAAATTAGTGAGTGGAAAATAAAAGCTTATTATGTTCAATAAAAAATAATAAGTATATGTGCCTGGGTACAGTGTGGGAATTAATACCTTTGATCAGGTTGCATTATCCTAGGCATTTTACCAGGTGGTTTAAGTGTATTGTTCCATTTATTCTTCACTGCTGCATTGTGCTGTAAATACAATGTCAATTGTATAGATAAAGAAATAGGTCCAGAGACCCTGATTTTATGCTTAATGGTTTTATTAATTCAGGAAGAAGAACAGGAATATTAAATCAAAGAATTGTTTACAATCAAGGGGTAGCAGGGAACATTTTGTAACAGGATGCAGATAATAAATAACTATATAAATAACTATATTGTAAATATACTAAACATCCTTGATTTGTTCACTTTAAAATGGTTAGTTTTCTTTTCTGTGACTCCTGCCCGGATGTAAAAATGTTGAAAGGGTTTATGAGATGGACAAGAATGTGGCTGTAGCAGGTAAAAACGCATGCAAGTAGGCAGACTAAGCCAAGTAGCTGCTAACGACTTAGGGCACCAGTCACAATGGCAACCAGTCTGACAGAGATCAGATCCCAAGCTTCACATTATGAAATTGTGGTATATAGAGTAAAATCTCCACAAAAGCCTAGGCACATTTGATCTTTAAATTGCTAGGCACATGACCATAAATGGAAGCCATTACCATTTCCCAGATTAAAAAGGCAGATCTACTTGAACCATTCCCTGTAAAATGCCCGTATATCACACACACTGAGGGCTCCTCTCACAAGATGCCCTCCACTGTGCTGCTTTTCTGTGATAAACTTTCCTTCATGTTTGCTTCAAAACTCAGTCTGTGTCTGATTTCGACCTAACAGGTGACAAAGGCCCACTTATCATATGACATTGTAGGAAGCTTAGTTTGCCCAGTACTATTTTTTGAGATTAAAACACTAAAGTAATATCCCCAAACGAGACACTTGGAAATTCTTGAAGGGAAACCTGGTTGAGAAAAACAAGGAATGAAATTATGTTTTTATTCTGGGTCTTAACCCCCTAACCCAACAAGGAGCTCAGGTAGCCATGTGGGCAATGTTGAAGAATCATTTTACTCTGGAGAAAAGAAGAGAACTCAATCTGGAGGAAGGGGGAAAGGCCATCCAATCTCCCTTCCTCAAGCCATAAATTGTGGTGAATCTTTATCCAGAGAAACGCTGACTGTAGCAGAGAGAAGGCAGAAAGGTTAAAAAACAAAAGAAACAAACAAAAACCCCACGTTTCTTCGGTTGTATTTGCTAATTTATAAATTACTAATTTAATTGTAAAGGTTTATGGGGTGCCACGTGAGTTGTCTGAGCAAAGTGCAAAATAGTCAAATCAGGGTGGTTGACATTTCTATCTCAGTATTTTTATTAATGAATAATAAAGGTATATATCTGTGGGGAACAGTGTGATATGATAGATATAATATATAGATATATATGTATATATATATATATCAAATAAAATTTATCAATATTTGCATCTTTTTATAATCCTATGGATAGAACAAGAACTTGTCTTTTCCAGTTATATATGGTATATAAAAGGATGTGAACTATACTAATTCTACTGCATGGCCCAACATAGCATTCTGTTTTTTATGTTTGCTTTTAACAAAGAGAATTTTTCAGATAAACAAAGATAGATCTGGTCATAGTTCAAAATTTGAAATTTTGAAAAAGTTATTTATTAACCAAGTCATCATTGACATATTAAAAGGAGGATAGTTTTGTAATACCTTCTTGATTTTCAAAGAAGTAAATGATTTGATACATATTGTGTTGATTAGTATTATCAACTTGATAAGATGTAGAATGACCTAGGAGCTTTGTCTCTGGGTATGGCTGTAAAGGCTTACCTTGATTACTGTAATCTAAGTAAAAGATATATTGATATAAACTGATTTGCAACAGAGAAACTGAAATATCTAGAAGTAAAAGCAATTCAGGCTTTGAATGAGAAACAATTTGACTACAATGCTTTCTACCTCCTGATGATTCCATTTTTTAATAGTCACTATCTCAGATTCCTCAGGATATATATCATGTATAGTCATCATAGTGACATAATATTAGACATTCAATGCTATTCATGAACATTTTCAAAATAATCGTATAGTAGTTAATATTGATTGTTAACTTATGAGGATCTGGACTCATCTAGGAGACAGGCTCCTGGGCATGCTTGTGCAGGATTATCTAGATTAGGTTAATTGGAAAGGGAATGCCCACTGATATAGTTCGATTTTCTGTTGTGGTGATAAAACACTCTGTCCAAAAGCTTACACTTCCAGGTCACAATCCATCATTGAAATAAGTCAGGTCAGAGATTCAAATGGGAACTGAAGAAGAAATCATGCTGCTTTATGTCTCTTGGTGTCTCTGGTGCATGTTCGGCTAGCTTTCTTTTTCACATTTAAAAAGATTTATTTATTATTATTGTATGTGTGTGCATGCTTTACTGTCACGTATGTATGCACATTATTATGTCTCATATCTGAAGAAGGTAAAAGATGGTGACAGAACCTCTGGCATTGAAGGTAAAATGCTAGTGATCTGCCAGATGTAGATGCTGGGAACCCAAACCTTGACCCTCTGTAAGAACAGTAAGTATTCCTAACTGTTAAGATGTATTTCTAGACCTTGGGTTTCTTACAAAGCCCAGGCACACTTCCCTGTGAAGGTATGCCTTATAATGAGCTGGGCCCTCCCACATCAATCATAAATCAAGACCATCTGTTGCAGATATGACTGGAAAAGCTGATTAAAAAGGTCTTTAATTGCAATTCCTTCTTTCCAATGAGTCTAGGTTGTATCAAACTGAAAATGAACACTAACCAGGGCATACACATAAACTGTGTGCCATCCCATTCCATAAACTGGGGTTCTGGACTGCTGAAAATGAGGATGGAGGCTGAACTCTATCATCCTTTGCTTTCTGCTTCCTGACTGCTAATGCACTGAGAGCAGCTGGCCACCTTTCTTCAACAACCAACGGCCTGTCTTAGAACTGTAATACAATATCAAACCTTTCTTAAGTTAATTTCACTCATGTTTTGGTACAACAATTAGGTAAATAACTAATAGAAATGGTCTCAGCAAAGAACTTTAAATTATCAAGAAGTCTGAATTCTTATAAAAGGTCAGATTTGAATAGTCATGAAAGATTGCTAAAATTTCTTTGTACATTGTTGAGGGGGGGGGGATGATAGAACGTGTGACAGGTATGACAACTTGAATTGAAAAGGAAAGCCCTTTGGGTAGAAGAATGTTGTAGAAGTGCCTGCTCTACCATCACCTGATCACCATGTCCAAGGGAGGGGCTGTGGATTAAAAAATAGAGATGAAAGACAGCAGGTCATTTGCCCCAGCAGAATGCCAAATGCTGTTTATTGAAAGAGAGAGGAAACCTTAAATACAGGCTTACAGCACAATGGAGGATCCCCGGAGGGCAGAAGTTCGCTACCTCTACCAATGTTCTACATTCTTGAATCTAAGCTGTTTACACCAAATGCAGGATACAGGAACAAAGAACCTCCAGTGATCCTTAGGTGAGAAGGAAATGGCCAGGGAATCAGCATAGGGAGGACATCTGGTCAAGGTTGGCAAGCAGGTAACAGCTACCCAAATTGGGGAGCCAGGGCCCTACAGAAGAAAGCATTGTGAGTGTTCCATAGGACTGCTGTATCACTTAGATACATTTCATAAACAGTAGTGACTGCGACATATGTTGACCAGCATTCAAATTTTAAATAACATAGGAAAGCCAAAAAAATTTCATCTGCCAAAAGATACTATCAGAATAAAATTTAGGAATGCATTAACAGGACATTGATAATTTTAAAGCAATTACATTTGTTTTCATAAAAGAGTCACCATTGCCTTCATAAGAATCAGTAGTAAACATCTATTAATTCTTGTCTTCACACAATATTATTCAAAATGACTCTCTAGAATAGTTCCATTGACTACAAGATTGTTTGTATTAACCATAATGAGGTGCCTTTTATAATTGTTTTCAAATTTTTCATCATAAATGGAAAGACAGAATGATGTAATTGTTAAGTTATTCATTTTCATTTTGTAGGATGTAACTAAGACTGCTAGTTAAGAAATAGAATATGAAAACCAGGTGTGATGGTGCACACCTTTAATTCTAGCACTTGATATACACATAAGTGTTTATCTCTAAGTGTGATGTCAGCCAATTCTATGTAGAGACTTTCAGGTAAGCCAGAACTATTTAGGGAGATCATATCTCAAAACAAAACCCTAACTACACAGCTAGCTGTTAGGTAAAGCTACCTCCTACTCAGTCTAACACCTTGCCTTCCCTTTGGGGCACACGGCATTCCAGTCCTTTCTCCAGCAGGTGTTTTTCTACAGCAACTAGTCCTGAGGCATAGATAGATACCTCAAACAAGCCTGAGTCAGTTTTGCTTAGCCAAATAGCCATGGCTGTTTGTGAGAGATCATTTTTTTTTTCCTGGCCCATATCACTCCCTCTAGGACTTGCTAGAATCCTAACCCACCTCCCCAAAAATATTTCTGTTTCTCCATGTGGCCTCAAGACCCAGGTAGGAAGCTCATAGTCCATTCCTGGCTTTTTGGAACAGAACCTTGGTAATATTGGCATTAAGACTTACAGCTGGTAAATGGGAGTTCATGTAACCAAAAGTCTCCTATATAGCAATCAATACCATGACTCATGTGAAGAGAAGCCTACAGAATGGAAAACAGAAATTTTTTGTTTTGTTTTGTTTTTTTGTTTTTCATGACAGGGTTTCTCTGTGTAGCTTTGGAGCCTGTCCTGGAACTCACTCTGTAGCCCAGGCTAGCCTCAAACTCACAGAGATACACCTGCCTCTGCCTCCCGAGTGCTGGGATTAAAGGCGTGCACCACCACCGCCCAGCAGAAAACAGAAATCTTTACTAGCTATACAATTAAGAGATGTTTTGTTTTGGAAATATAAGAGAGACTACAGAAAAAAAATCAAACAACTCAATTTAAAAAATGACATGGAACTAAACAGAGTTCTGAAAAGAAGAAATGCAAATGGCTAAGACACATTTTAATATGTTCAATACCCTTAGCCATAAAAAATGAAAATGAAAATTACTTTGAGATTTCATCTCATACCTCTTAGAATGGCCAGTACTACCAATTAAAAGAAAGAGATGACAAATGTGTGGATGTTTCAAAAGGGAAGCACTTACTTTAGGGAATATAAACCTGTGTAGTCAATATACACTAGTGTGGATAATATGAAGTGTCTACCAGATCCTTCTTGCCACTTCCTCCTTATTTGATAAAATTCCCTAACAAAAAACAACTTAAGGAACAAGGGGTATATTCTGCCTCAAAATTCAGGTTAGAAACCACCAAGGAAATAATTCACTGCAGCATGCACTTGAGAGAGCTGCTCAGATTCCACCCATAGTTAAAGAGCATAGTGAGTAATAAGACTGTCTCTACTCAGCTCACTTTCTCCATTTTATACAGTGGTGGGTCCTCTTCCCAGAAAATGGCCCTGTGCATCATTGAGTGGAGATTCATCTTTCATTATCAATTACTATAATCATAGTAGTACCCTACAGACATGCCCAGATGCCCATCCCCAAGTGTTTTTTTTTTAATTCTATCAAGTAGATAATTAAACGTAATCACCATATTAGCCTCTTGTGATGTAAGAAAATTAAATCTTATTGTGTGCTTTGAAAGCTTTGTAACTTTTCCACCTGAAGGTTTTTCCCAACAAGCTGGAACCCAAAGCAGGACCTTAAATATCCCCCCAAACAGGAAATGTTTTTCTAAGACTACAGAAGAAAATGACCTGAAATTACTTAAATCATCATACACACACACACACACACACACACACACACACACACACGCACACATGCACATTCTAACTCTTTGTAACAGTCCTGAGAGAAGTGAATGCATTCTAAAGAGACAGTACTAGCCTTCCCTTCCAGTAGCAGAGCCCTTAGGCTTTGGACCTTAAGAAAAATAGAAATTTATATTGCACTCTTATGCTGCCAAAAGTAAGTGTGAAGTGTTGGTGACAGCCAGGGGCAAAGCTTTTCTCCCCAAAAGAGATTGGGCATAGTTCTGACAGTTAGCCAAATCACCTTGCAGGATCGAGTGGAGCTGAAACAATGATAACTGTAGGGCCACACCTCAGCCAGCTTGTCCTCTATTGAAATTTGTAGGTAAATGGATGGGACTAGAAATATCATCCTGAGTGAGGTAACCCAGACTCAGAAGGACAAACAGGGTATGTACTCACTCATAAGTAGATATTAGATGTAAAGTAAAGGATAACCAAACTATAACCCACAGCTCCAGAGAAGCTAGTTAACAAGGAGGACCCTAAGAGGGACATGTGGGTTCATCCTGGGAAGGGGAAATAAATGAGATCTCCAAAAGTAAACTGGGGGTGAGGGGTGGGCAATGGAGGGTAGGGTATGGGGGATGAGAATATAAGGAAACGAGTTGGAACAGGGACAGAGTGGGAGAGCAATGAAAGAGATACCATGAAAGAGGAAGACATCATGGGGATAGGGAGAAACCAGGTGCTAGGGAAGTTCCCAGGAATCCACAAGGATGACCCCAGCTTACACTACTAGCAATGGTGCCTGAGCTAGCTTACCATGTTAATCAGATTGGTGAATACTCTGTCGTCATAGAGTCTTCATCCATTAACTGATGGGAGCAGATGCAGATTCACAGCCAAACACCAGGCTGAGCTCTAGGAGTCCAGTCAAAGAGAGGGAAGAGGTATTCTAGAGCAAGTGTCATATAGGTCCTTCACTTGCTTAGTTAGTGTTACCCTAAGGAATTTTATATCATTTGTGGCTATTGTAAAGGGTGATGTATCTCTGATTTCCTTCTCAGCCTGTTTGTCAATTGTATATAGGAGGGCTACTGATTTTTTTGAGTTGATCTTGTATCCTGTTATGTTGCTGAAGGTGTTTATAAGCTGTATCAGTTCCTTGGTTAAATCTCTGGGGTCACTCACATATACTATCATGTCATCAGCAAATAGGGAAAGCTTGACTTCTTCCTTTCCAATTTGTATCCCATTGATCTCTTTATGTTGTCTTATTGCTCTGGCTAGAACTTCAAGAACTATATTTAATAAGTATGGGGAGAGTGGACAGCCTTGCCTTGTTCCTGATTTTAGTGGAATCACTTTGAGTTTCTCTCCATTTAATCTGATGTTGGCTGTTGGCTTGCTGTAAATTGCCTTTATTATGTTTAGGTATGTTCCCTGTATTCCTGATCTCTCCAAGACCTTTATCATGAAGGGGTGTTGGGTGTTGTCAAATGCATCTAGTGAGATGATCATGTGGTTTTTTTCTTTGATTTTGTTTATATGGTGTATTACATTGACCATTGATGGACTTTTGTATGTTGAACAAGTGGCATCAAGATCATGATGGGGTAACCTACAGAGACAACCAAACCAAACTAGTGGGAACTCATGAAATTTAGACCAACACTTGTGGAGACTCCATGGGACTGGAATAGGTCCTCTGCCTAAGTGAGAGAGTTGTGTAGCTTCATCTGCTTAAATGACCCGCTGGCAGTAGGATCAGGATCCATCCTGGGTGCATTAGCTGGCTTTTTGGAGCCCACTACCTATGGTGGGACACATTACATAGCCTTGATGTAAGGGGAGGGGCTTTGTCCTGCCTCTACTGAATGTTCCAGGCTCTGCTAACTCCCCAAGGGAGGCCTTACCTTCCTGTAGGAGGGAATGGAGAGGTGGGTTGGGAGGAAGGCTAGAGGGGTGGGAGGAGGGAAGAGGGAGATCTGTGATTAGTATGTCAAGTGATGACGGGAGCCATAAGCCTAAGCCACCCTTGACACATATGCTGCCATATTTGGGTTTCTCTCCTCTTTTCTTAGATCTAAGCCTTGCTTAAGTCTCCATAGCACCAGAACCTCTTCCCACAGATACCAGAACCTCTTCTCAGATATAAGGTGAATGAGCTGCAGTTAAGCAGTTAGGCAGTTAGACAAGGGTAGATAGATAACCGTCAGAGCAACATTTCCTGCTGGCCAAACAGCCATAATTAAGTCCCTTCCTGCTCTCAACCCCCTTTGCCTACCTATATATGCCTTGAGAGTAAAATAAAATTTTGGAGCTTGATCAGACATCCTGTCTTGCTCTCATTCTTTGTGTCTCTTGTCCCTCTCATTCGCTGGCCCTCTCTTTAGGTCCCTGTTGAGGACCCCACTGGCCGGGGCAAAGTGAATAAAAAAAAAGTCTTAATAAAAAAAAAAAGTAAAGTAAAGTAAACCTCATGGCAGGACCCTGGAAGATGGAAACAGGGCAAGGGAACGGTGTCATGGAACATCTTTGTCCCACTTCCCAATGTGGCCACATGAAATAAATCTCCATTTCAACTTTTTACTATTACTTTCTTTCTTAGGGTTTCTATTACTATGACAAAACACTATGACCAAAAGCAACCTAGGGATAAAAAAGTTTTATTTCATCTTATATATTGTAGTCTACCATCCATGGAAATCAGGGCTCCAGATGGGAACTTGGAGGCAGGAACTGATGCAGAGGCCATAGAGAAGTACTGCCTACTGGTTTGCACAGCCAGTCTGCTTTCTCCTATCATTCAGGACCACCTGTCCAGAGGGTATGTTACTATGCCCAGTAATCTAGGCCCACCTATATCAATAATTAATCATGAAAATGTCACATAGGTTTGCCTACCAGCTAATCTGGTTGTGTGGTGATGGGGGAATGATTTTCTCACTGGAAGTTCTCACTTCCCAAATGACTCCCAGCATTGCTTTTATTTAATTGGCCTAATGAGGGTGTTTGACAGAATAGGGACATTAGGGATAGCAGAGCCTGGACTTTGAATCAGTTGCTGTAGATATATCTTACTATCACCTCCCCCACATCCCAGTTTTATTTTCTGATTGTCACAAGGCAAGACTATAGCATTCTGTAGGGGAAAAGACCTCAAATACAAGCTTTCACTGTTTTTCCTTAAATATTTAATGCATCCTTCTTGGGAATTCCAGAAGCTCCTATATGTACTTAGATTGGGGCAATCCCTTTTGGAAACTGCTAATAATACTCTTGAAGACACTCAAGTCATAGGTTGGATGGAACCAAAAGTATCTTGGCCTGTAAGCACTAGAACAAATAGTTCATAATCTTCAGAATAATTTGAAAATGAGCTACCTGTGTATTGTGTTTCCTAGCTAAGATGCCTATGAGGTCAAGAGGATTAACATCCTACCTGCAATGTTGCATTGTATACAACTGAATTTGGGGAACATGATATGTGTTAGTTTTGTGATAAGAAAATATTAGATATAGGATTTATCTATGTGACTTTTCACTTCTAGAAGAAAGGGAAATTATCAAAGCACCTTCATCACCTTCTGAGGAAGCACACTGTCTCTTGTTCTGTGCCTTTTTGTGCACCCACTATGTCTATTCTTATGAGTCTGTCCTCATATTCTCCATGTAGCTAAGATTGGCATTGAAATCCTGATATTTCTACCTCTACAGTCAAAGTGCTGGGATTACAATGGAGTGCCACCACATCTGTCTAGAAAAATGCATTTTTAGTCTAGAACTTTTATAGCTGTGTTTAGAATATACAATCATAAAAGATATATCTTATTTCTAATATCAGAGGATTTGTTGAAATATTATATCTATTACTGAATTACTCTATGATTTATAAATTTTAAATTTCACTGAAAGTTTTTCTTTATATTTCACAATAACATGCATATGCTCATGAAATATGACCATATCTAATCCTCATTTCTCCTTTCCACCCTTCTCATAGCCCCACAACACCTGTCACTCACAACTTCATATCTTTTGTGTGTGTAATAACCAACTAGTATTAGTAATTGTTTTATGGCTGTGTAGAAACACCATGACAAAGTCAACTTCTAGAACAAAGCATTGAATTGTAGGCTTGCTTACAGCTTCAGAGAATAAGTTCATGTGGTGGTCTGAGTAAGAATCTTCACTAGTGCTCATATATCTGAATGCTTATAGAGTGGCACAATTTAGAAGGACTAGGAAGTATTAGCCTTGTTTAAGTAGGTATGGCTTTGTTGGGGTAGGTGTGGCTTTCAAGGAGGAAGTGTGTCACTGTGGGTGGGTTGTGAGGTTTCTAAGCCCATGCCAGGCCCAGTGTCTCTCTTTTCTACTGCAATTCCAGATTTAGAACTCTCAGTTACTTCTCCAGCACTTTGTCTGGCTTTGTGTTGCCATATTTTCCACCCTGATGATAAAGGACAAAACCTCTGAAAGTGTAAGCCAACCCAAAGTAAATGCTTTCCTTTATGAGTTTTGTTGGTCATGGTGTCCCTTCACCATAAAAGAATAGTGACCAAGACAGTCCATGATCATCTTGGGGCAAGGAGCATAGTAGCAACATGGGCATGGAGGAAGAGGAGTGGCTGAGAGCTTACATTTGATCAAAGGACACGGGCTAGAGAACTAGACTCAGACTGGTGTGGACTTTTGCAATGTTAATATACACCTCCAGTGATGCACCTCTTCTAATAAAGCCGTACTTCCTCACAATACCTTCTACACTAAAGTCCAGACTTCTTAATCCTTTCTAAACAGTCCCCCAACTGGGAACAAAACAGTCAAATCTATGAGCCTATATGGGCCAGTCTTATTGAAACCAATACATTGCTACAATCAGTTTGTTCATGTCCATACATGGGTGTGGGGCCATCCACCAAGAGTACAGGAAACCTATCAGTGGTTAAATTCTCTATAAAAGAATGACTTTCTCTCCTTCAACAACTATTTACTGGCAGTAACTTCTGTGCTTGGGGTGAGTACTAAAAATCACTTTTTCCCATCTAAGCAAGGATTTCAGCTGGATTTTCTTTAATATACCTTATGCAGGTAGCCACTGTTGCTATGAGTTCATGCTTCCAATATCCATATTATACTCAAAAGTTGTCATTTCACAGCACTTCTCCCCAACCTTTGGCTTGTACATTCTTTTTCACCTCCTCTTCTGAGATGTTCACTGAATCCTGGTTATTGAAGATAATATAGATATCCTATGTAGACATGAATGCCAAGTCTCTTAGTCCTATCACTTGGACCAGCTATGCTTCTCTCCATTGCCTACTGTTTATTAAAAGAAGTTTTACTGACCAAAGTGGGAACTTACCAGGTCTATGGGTTTAAGCCAAAGTATTTAGAATATAATTTAAATACATTGATCATTAAAAACATAAAAATAGCTGGTTCTACACTAGAACCTATGAGCCCCTCTGTCCTAGTCAGGGTTTCAATTGCAGTGAAGAGACACCA
Source organism: Peromyscus leucopus (assembly GCF_004664715.2). Classification (NCBI taxonomy): domain Eukaryota; kingdom Metazoa; phylum Chordata; class Mammalia; order Rodentia; family Cricetidae; genus Peromyscus; species Peromyscus leucopus. The sequence goes on along the minus strand of NC_051080.1, from coordinate 52,884,693 downwards.
GGACCACCATGGCAACTCTTATAAAGGAAGACATTACTTGAAGTGGCTAACTTACAGATCAGAGTTTTAGTACATTATCATCATGATGGGAAGCAGATAGCATGCAGGCTAATATTGTACTGGAAGTGCTGAGAGGTTTAATATCTTGATCCATAGGCAACAGAACGTGGTCTGAGACAGTGGGTGTGGATTGAACATATATGAGACGTCAAAGCCTGCCTCTGAGTGACACATTTCCTCCAATAAAGCACACCTACTAATACTGTCACTCCCTATCAGTTTATGGGGCCAGTTACATTCAAACTACCACATTTCCCTCCCCAGTCCCCATAAGCTTGTAATAGTATCATAATTCAAACTGCATTTAGTCCAACTTCAAAAGTCCCCATAGTCTATCACAGTCTCAACAATGTTTAAAAGTCCAAAGTTCAAAGTCTCTTTTGATATTTATACAATCTCTTAACTGTAATCCCCTGTAAAATGAAAATCATAAAACAGATTACATACTTCTCATACATAATGGCATAGGATATACATTACTGTTCCAAAACATAGAGAATGGAACATAGTGAGGAAATATTGGAACAAAGTAAGGCTGAAAACAAGCTGGGCAAACTCCAAACTTTGCATCTCTGTGTCTGATGTAAAACTCTCTCCACATATCCAACTCCTTCCAGCTTTGTTGAAAAACCACACTTCTTTCTCTTGGTCTGGTTCCACCCCCTATTAGCAGCTTTCCTAGGTAGGTATCCCACAGCTCTGGAATCTCCAGCATTTTAGGATTTCCAAGGCAATCCAAGCTTCAAATCCACAGCTTCATGCAATGACCTCTCTAGGCCTCCATTCAAGGACACCCCTCACACATGCCTAGCCTCAGAGTCTTTACTTAGGTGCTCCTTGACTCTAAAGCCATAACTAGGTGGCCAAAACTGCCAAGATCTATAGTTTGCTGAGGTTGGAATGTGGCCTCCTCATTCAATTACATTTTCACAAGCTTTCTGTTTACCATGGTTTCCTTCACTGTCTAAGCTTGGCTGTCCTTGGAACTTGCTCTGTAGACCAGGCTGGCCCCTAACTCAGAGACCCACCAGCCTCTGTCTTCTGAGTGTTGTGATTAAAGGTGTGCACCATCACTGTTGGCTCTAAGCTTTTTTAAAATTCCTTTTTACAAGTTGGAAACTTACCTAGGTGGGATCTTGCCCTGACATCACCACTCTATTTATTTATTTTTATTTAATCTGTTTATTTCCTTGAACACAGAATTTAGCTCCATTCTGTTTCCTGATGTTCCTTTTCTCCTCAAATTGTATACTTTGTATTTTTCCTTGTCAACTTTCTTCTTTTCATTATAAATCTTTACAAACATGAACAGTAGTAACCACATGATAGAATCTATACTAGGCTGTTTTGAGATCTTTGTCTGCCAATATAATTAATCCAAACCTCTTAATTTTAGCTTTAGGCAGACTCTTTGGACAAGGGCAAAAAGGATCCACACTCTTCATCAAATCATAACAAGAATGATCTCTATGCAACATACTAAAATTCTTCTCCTCGGAAACATCTTGAGCCAGAATCTCACAGTTCAAACCACCCTCCCTATCACTGTCTTCCAAGCTGCTACTAGTATCATCCATGAAGCTCTGCTTAAAGCATTCAACTGTTGTTGTTTTTTTTTTTTTTTTAAACACAAACTCCCAAAGTTCACATTCATCTGAACAAAAACATGGTCAGGCCTATCACAGAAATACCTCAGTCCCTGGTACCAACTTCTGTCTTAATTAGTGTTTATATTGCTGTGAAGAGACACCATGACCATGGCAACTCTTATAAAGGAAAATATTTAATTGGCTAGCTTACAGTTCAGAGGTTCAGTCATGGTGATTGGACATGGCAGCATGCAGGCAGACATGGTTCTGGAGAGTTCTTACATCTTTACCAGAAGGCAATGGAAAGTGATCTGATACATTGGGTGTAGTTTGAGCATATATATGACTTCAAAGCCTCCCTCCACAGTGACATGCTTCCTCCAACAAAGCCACACCTACTACTAATAGTGCCACACTCTGTAGGCTTAAGAATCCAGTTACATTCAAACTGCCACATTCCCCTCTTCCCCTCCCACCCAAGTGACATGCTTTGGACAGGACTGTAGTGCTAATCTTAAAATTCCCTCCTTCAAAGTATGCCTCAAATCAAATCCAAAAGTAGTAAGTTACACAATAGTCCTGGCACTGTTACACCAGGAGACACATTGTCTGATAGGTTAATATTGAAGCAGGGAGGGCTCACCACAGTGTATAACTTTTTCTTTTGGCTCCCAGCTGCCTGCAGAGCACCTTTCAGTACTATGAATTTTAGTCAGCAATGAGGAAGTTTCCCAGAGATTTGAGATTGATTTCTCAATCAAAAGCCTTCATAAAACCCAGGAATAAGTTAAATTCAAAACACAACTTAAAGAAATAAAAGAATTCCAAAGGCATACCCTTACAGAGCTTAGTGATGGCATGCCCAGAAAACATAGTTAATTAAATGACAATCACAGTACAAGATATGGGATACCTTCTATGGTGGTTTGAATGTGAATTGTTCCCATAAGTCAGTATGTTTGAATACTTAATCCCCAACTTGGTAGAACTCTTTTAGAGGGATTAGGAGGTATGATTTTCTTGGAGAAAGACTGTTACTGGTAGGTGGCTTTGGAGTTCAAAAAGCCATATTATTCCCTATTATCTCCCTCTGTCTCATGCTTGAGAAAAAGGATTTTAAGTTTTCATCTACTGCCATGCTGCTCCCTTGCTATGTTGGTCATGGACTATAACCTTCTGGAACCAGGAGCCTCTTTTAATTATAAATCACTGTGATCTTGGCGTCTTATGAGAGCAATAGAAAATTAACTAAGACTACCTCCCTATGAATTGCTGATCTCCCTAGATAGTTCCAAAACAGCAGAGGCTATTACCATTGCCTTTGATTAACCACCATAGCTACGTGGTAAGACCCCATTGCTGAAGGCCGCATTTACTTTGGCTCCAGGAACTTTTCTATTTCTAAAAGTCTTAACCTGCACTTTTGTATTTTGAAAACTTCTGTATATTCATCATGAATAGTTTTTCTTTTTTAAGTCTAGAAATAGTACATTCAATATAATTGACCTCATTTTGCTTTCACTCAAGCTATTAGGTATGTAAACAATTTTTTTCATAAAGAGTTTTTTTCTTATGTTGAGCTATTGTTATGAGAAATAGAGCATTCAATGTGAAAATATAGCAATACTAGCTTTTAAAAATGATATATTCAACTGTGTAGAAAAGTAGTGATAACAATGCATTCCAATTAACAAGATACAGAATTTATGCTGTCAGCAATATTCACAACAGAATAGTTCAAGGAGGTTTAAATTCTAATTATTTCATAGAAATATTTTAAAAACTAGATAATTTTTTAAAATCTTAGTTATAAGCTTCAACAAAAATAAGTTTATGTCTAGAACTGTGCTTTATGATTTTATTTTTTTGGGACCTGAATAAATATTTTGACATTTTCAGTCAACAAAACCTAAAAAATTTCTTACTTTGTGTATTAGTTACTTTTCTTATCCTTGAGACAAAATATATCAAAAATGAACTAAATAACCTCAAGGGTTAGTCATTTATTTTGGCTCACAGTTCTAGAGGTTTAGTCCAATAAGTAGAAAGGTTATTTTCAAGCAGAACATTTTATATCATGGCAGACAGGAGACAGAGCAAAAGGCTACTTGCACCGTGGTGGCTTTCTACTTCTCAGCTGTTTATTCTGTCTGGTCATTCCAGCTTATGAAATAGCCCTGCCTATATTCACAGTGGGGTTTATCCCTTAATCACACACACTGGCAGTGTCCTCAAGGACATACTGAGTGGAAGGAGAGTGTTTTACCAATCTCCTCTGTACTATATAGTTAACAATTAAAATTAACTATCTTACCTAAACTGTAGACTACAAAATTTATCACTTGGTAGTTACAGGAAATTTGAAAGAGCTAGGTTGGACATTAGTCTGTTAAGAACTAGAGATATATCTGTCCAAAATTTAAAAAAATAAATAAATAAATGAGAAGTAAATCTATTTCTCTGCTCTGATATTACAATAAAGATCAAAATAAAGGGGTTAGTCTGAATAAGTTATGCCAACTTAAATATGTGATAAGCAGCAAGGGTATTTAGAGAGCAAATGGAATTCTGCTAGTGGTCACCTAAAAGAACCTAGAGCATTACAAACTCTCTGAGAAATGGATTACTGTGTAAACATGATGCAAAGTAAAAATGAGATATTATTGGCAAACTGGTATGTCTTAGAATGGTTATTTTTTTGGTTTACACATAATAAAGGTAACAATTGATTCAAAAGTAAAAGGCATGGCTGAATATACATGTGAAAAGCAATTAAACAACACAGAATCAGCCCTGTGTAATAAGGGAATATCTTTCCTCAGGTAGTTCACAAAGGTGATTTGTAGGTCACACACTAGCTTATTTATCTATTCATTCATTGTTCTTACTGTATTTATTTGTATATAAAACTAAAAGGTTGTCTTCACATTCACATTAAAAACTAGAATGTTTTGGAACAATCTCCTTATTTAGAAAAAGTAGGAGTTTGGACTACAATTCTACCCTTTACTCTCATTCTTACACACACACACACACACACACACACACACACACACACACATACATACACACACTTTGGCTGTTTAAAACTGTATTAAAGTTAAATCGGTGGTTAAAAAAAATGGATGGGAGTGTCCAGAATCAAAAGTATACATCTACTGATTATTGAATCAGTCTAAATTGTCAGAAGGGGGCTATAAAGTTAAAGAAGCAAATGATATTTTGTTGAGATGACAGACAAGTTAATCAACTGGATTTACTTAGTCTGATATCCATACATTCATGGAAACCAAACATTGGAGGTGAGAATATAGCTCAGTTGTAGAGTGCTTATATAGTCTATACAAGGCCCTAAATTCAATCTGGTGTATTTAAACCTAAATCACAATATATATATGGAGTCTCCAGAGACATCTTCATCAGTAAAATCAAGCATGAAGGCCTGTGTTCAACTCCCAGTGCCCACATAAAATCTCTGGCATAATGGTGTATATTTCTAATCCCAGTTCTTAGGAGATGGAGATAGGTAGATGCTTAGAGCTCCTGGCCAGCTAAACTAGCCTAACTGATAAGACCCAAGTCCAGTGAGAGATCCTACATCAACAAAATAAGGTAGAAGATTGGAGAAATTGTTCAGCAGCTAAGAGCACTTGCTGTTCCTACAGACAACCTAGGTTTAATTTCTAGTATCCATGTGGTAACTCACAATGGGCTTACCCCTAATCACAGGGAATATGATATCCTTCCTTGGCCTCTGTGAGCCCCAGACATTCATTTGGTACATTAATGATACAATGCATGGAATCAAATCACTCATACAAATAACACAAAGATTTAAAAATCCTTTTTGAAAGTCAGAGGTCAAGTGATTTTTCAGGAAAGGAATTTTACTGGTGGTCAGTGTTGAAGAATAAGAAATCTCAGCTCAGGAGAGATCTGAAGTTTGACATCAAGTCAGGACCACCATTCTCTGTTTCCAAATGGTGCATAGGATCATTTGAAAGAATTCATGTTGAAGATAGAGAGATAATGTGGTCAGCCTGAAAGTAGAAGACTAGGGAGGCATTAGGCTCATATTTTTATGTCAGCATATTCTCAAGGGAACTAATTCACTCCTTCAAGGCTTCACTGCTACATTGGACCAGTATGAATTTCTTCATAAAGGTCACCATGGCTCAGTCACTCACATTAGCTAACAACTCCTAAAGCCCCTGTCCTCTTCAAATTGCATTACACAAGGGATCAAGTTCCCATCACATGAACATTTGAGTGGCAGACTATATCCCAATTCTAGATGATAGGATGTCAAGATGATCATGCTAATGACATTAATAGCCACTGTACTAGCAGGTTGTGGGTGAGCCAATAAATTTAGCCATGAAAAGTAGAAGGAACAGCAAGGTGTAGTAGCACATGCCTTTAATTCCAGCATTCAGGAGGTTGAGGCAGGAATATCTCTGTGAGTTCAAGGCTGATCTGGTCTACATAGTGAGTTCTAGGAGAGCTTGGCTACCTAGTGATACCTCCTTCTCAAAATCAAAACAAAAAGCAGAAGGAACAGCCTAAGTACAGACTGAAGGTGAGATATTTTTTGTTACTTCTTTCATTTTTTGAGATTATAGTTACATCGATTATTTCTTCCTCTCCCTCCTTCCATATCCTCCTATTATATATTATGTTACTTGTATATTTGTAGGGAACATTGCAAAAGAGAGAGCAGAAAGATTAAAAGAGCCAAAGGATCAGGAAGTTTTCTGTGAGACTGTGTCTCTTAGGAATGTCAAAACCTACACACATAAAAACTCTACAACGTGAATAGGACTACCCATGAGTTGAACAATGACAATGATAGACAGAAGAACACCTATGAGGCTTCACCCCGTACAGAGAACTACAGCAAACTAAAGAATGCTGAGAGTGGGAGAAAGGCTTTGCCAGGGAAGAGCACACCTAGGTAAGACTTTATGGCATTGAAGAAAAACACAAGCCACTAGGAAGTTTTAAGTGTGATTTGTCCTCTGTTACTTTGAATTTCTCAACCAATTTTGCTTTTCTCTTTTTTGCTTTAGATATGGAAATAACTAGTGATCTGGAGAATATTATCTATTCTGGGGGAAAATAATTACCCCCATGTCTGCACTCATTATGTGACTGTGGGTATAGCAGTAATTTCTACTCGGAAGTACTGAGCTGGTTGGTGGTGCATGCCTTTAATCCCAGCACTCGGGAGGCAGAGCCAGGAGAATCTCTGTGAGTTCAAGGCCAATCTGGGCTACCAAGTGAGTTCCAGGAAAAGTGCAAAGCTACTACACAAAGAAACCCTGTCTTAAAAAAAAAAAAAAAAGAAGAGGAAGTACTGCTACAAACAAAATTTTCTTAAGATTTAACTTTTTTTTTTTTACAAAGTAGCTTTTTCCTGTTAAGAAGCCTTTTCCTTAGTATGAAGAATTCTGAAAATGAAAGTAGAATTAAGCTTTCCTGATTTAAGAAGACTACCCTGCCTTTATTGTGTATAGGAAAGGGCACTCAGCCGTGTGCTATTTTGCTTTGCACTCCATCTTTGGTCTTTGTTTTCTCCCTCATGCGTGCTCCTGAATCATTTTCCCCTATCGTTACTTTAGGTCTCAAGATTAAGCAAACTTACTGAATATTTTAAGACAAGGGAGGAAAACTACCTATTAAGTGATGGAGATATTCTCTTCACAAACACATCCTGTGTGATGGGGACTGAAATAAAGATGGACAGGAATATTCAACTAGGCTGACCAGAGGAGACGGCCTGGATTGCTACCACAGAAAACCCAATGCTTCCTTTTTCTTCTCCGTTTCTATATAACACTAAAGAAATTTGCTGACATATTTTAAGTCTGGGGCACTCTATATTTCCTGACATGATCACCCTGGTAAAGCACATTTTCTGCCAGTGTCTGGACCATTTCAGATGAAGCAATCTGGAACTGGGGCTTTTGGCCATACAGTGTTATCTATAGTATACAAATTTGAAAGGATAATTTAAAGAAAGTAAAGTAGGGATCCGTGAAGTACCAACTTGAAAGGCATTTAAAGTGTTCAGGTCTAGTTGGAACAACTGTACCTGCTAAGTGCATGCTATTGCTATTCTAGAAACAAGATACCTTTCTGTTCTTTGACCATGTCATAATTTATTGAGTTACAATAAATTCATAAACTATGCCAATTTTTGGCATTTGTGCATCAACCTCTTACTTCTGATTTCACATAATAGCCTTGGGCACTGGCAGTCAAATGTTGCTTTATGCTACTCTCAAGTATGAACTCTCAGATATAAGATTACATTTCACAAGTGCACACTTATGTATGAGCATATATGCATATATATGTTTACATAGCAGTTAAGAAAACTTGAAGTAATTCAAAATCAAAGAAGCTTCCTTAAAGGCAAAGCAGAGAAAAGATCTGAGTACAGAGAAACATTTGTTTAGACATTAATGCAGCCAATCACAAAGTTGTGTAAGGTTCAGCATTTCTACAGGTGCAAATTAGGGTCGAAATGAAGGGCAATTTGAGTGTGTCTCATTAACTAGAGAAGAGATAAGCTATGGTAAAGAAAACAAAATTAGGTATTTCTCACTTGGTGATCCCAGCACACATACACTCTGTCGTTGGATGATGAAAAAATGGCTGCTCTAGCATTCCACCATGAGGTCTCCTTTCTCTTAATTGATTCAGATCTATCACTCATTGCCTTGGGACATTCACCACATTAACAGGTCTAATTATTTGATGCTACATTAGAAACATCATAAGTTCATGTCTTTCCTCAATGTCGTGCTAATCCCACCAATTAAGAATAAGACCACTACCACAGTTTAAAGACAAATTTGAAGCAAGCTTTAATTAAATACTGGGCAGGTATATGGGTTTTAGCCAGGTCCATAACAAGGTTCCTGGGAAATAGCCCAGAATCAAGTATGACAAAGGGCTTAAGAAGGAAAATCCGTAATTCATTTCATTTCCCATCAGATCCAATCAGAGGCAAGCACATATCCTGACATATTTCCAGACTGTGTAACTCCCACTCACATGTGATCAAGTGCATCTGGTGCAGATGGGTCAAACAAATTTGTTTAGGGGTGAGAAAACATGTGGCTTGTTATCTCCCATAAATAATAGCCTCCAACTTTTCAGGATCTATCTGTCTTTGGGCAAGGGGCTTACAGATCAGAGACATTTTTGTTTCATGGAACTCTAAGGCATAGCAGTTAAAACTTAAAAGGTAACTTTGGCTCCCACAGTTATAATTTATTGAATGGCAGTAAATTCACACATGATGTCAATTTTGTCAATTTAATTAGTATTAATTGCTAATAGAGCCATAGATCCATCAGTTCTTGACTCAGTTGATCAGAATATGATATTTGCTTTTAAAAGGTATTCATCAGTCTGTGCTGAAGAAATGGTTGTGGCTGACTTGTGCAAACAAGATGTTCTCACTCTTCCTTAGCATTTGTACTTCAGTGGATCAATGTGCTGCTTTATGGAACTGAGCCTCTTGGCACAAGGCACATATCCTAAGACATGATTTCATACAATGCAGAGTGACAGAGCAGGACACAGTCTATTCTTCAGCTTTTATCCTCGGTTTTTAAGATCAATATTATTGGTCCACACATACTGTGGGAATAAGCCTTGAATATACTCTGCTTGACTCCAACCAAGAAACTTTCCATTCCCCGAGGTATGCTGACATCCACCCGCTATGTTTGAAATCCCAGATTCTTCCTTCTCACTGTATTGCCTCGCTCAACCATTTCCCACATCCTGATAGCAAGGGCAAGGTAGTTTCCAAAGATAAAACAAGCTTTCCAGGAAAGTAGAGACTGCACACTCTCAGTAGCTCCCTGAAACTGTATTTAACTTCCTTATTCCATGACACCCCCCCCCCCCCGCCACCGCCCCATATAAACTGCAGGTGTTTCCTCTTGTCTTGGCAGATATCCCTTTCCCTAGGGAGAGTGTCTGTCCCTTGCTGTTGGAAGTAAACGTATTCTTCTACAGTCAAACTATGGTCTTTCCTGATTTGTGTCTTTTTAAGATGCCTCAGAAAACTAGCACACACACTGAAATGAATATAAATAAAAAATAAATAAATAAGTAGTACCTAGGAGATCTCATTTCTATTGCATGATTTGTTTACGTGCCCATGAAGGATTGATGACAGAAGTCAGAGAGAAGAACATGGAGAAAATTCCTTTCTGTCCTGTAGTTGTGCCATGATTCATTTCTCAGCCTCTCCCCACCCTGACCACCTACTGTCTGAACTCACTTTACTCAACAAATAATTTTGAGTATTTTCTTGGTATCAGACACTGAGGCATATCTAGCAGATGAATGCTTTGGATCTTGGCGTCGGGTGCAAATAAATGTCTGTGGCCTTCTAAAAGGAATTGGCTGTAGAGACCTCAAGCCTGATACAACTATTAGGCATCCTAATCAAAATCCCAATATACAACAGTGTTTGAATTACTCAGAGGCTTTCTTGGGGGAAGGGAGGGAACCAAAACAGCATTGACATTTCCCTCAGCTTGAGTAAACTGCAGACCAAGTTTCTTTGGGCCTGGAAGAGCGTGACCTTAGGCATTTACATTAGAATACTTGTAAGTGTAAATTTCTTTCTCTGCCTTTTGGGATGCAAATCTTTTGTAAGTGTCCTACCAGCTTAAAATGATCTCTCTCCAGGGCTAGGGGGCATCCCTTTGAAATGTGACTTCAAGAAACACTACCCTCCTTACTATAAAGATAGGAGAATGTTTACTTTTCATTTGGGTAAAACCAATTAACAAGCATAGGTGACCTAAAATACCTCTTCCAAGGTGTTTAAAAATGGTCACTTAATACGTTAAGAGTTAATCTCACACAGAACTCATGACTTTTACCTGTTTCAAGTTCTGCTTAAAGTCTTACTTAGCTGATTGAATTTCTCCAGTGCAATTTTGCCTTGCAACAAATATTGTCCTCTCTTCATAAACAGACTGTTCTGCATAGACCTAATTGTTTAAGTGACAAACAAGGACTGAATAAATATGAACTGTGTGTTTACAAGTTAATCACCTTATTTGATAAATGTTGGAAGCAATTATGGAAAAAATAAACAATATTTTTTTTATTTTTAATCACATAGCTGTTAGATTCAAAATGGCATCACCAAATGGCAATGCTCTTGGCGTTGTCTTAGACAGACTTTGGTCAGGTAAACAGAAGGTTTGTTATTGGGTAAACAGAGGCCTCAAGGCAGGTGTCTCTTCACTAGGAATCTCTCCAGCCACCAGGAACATACCTTAATCTGCCCCAAAGGTCAACTAACTCAGGAAGTGCATCTAGTTCCCTGGTCAATCTGAACAGCCTGTATCAGCTCTAAGACTGTAGACTGTCCTGTAAAATCTGATTTTCTGCCATTTTGCTCTTCTCTCCGCCACCCACCCCTGAAAGACAGCCTGGTCAGTTTGATGCCTAACAAGCCATTCTTTCTGCCTGTGAAATGGCCCATTTGCCCTGAGATCCATGGTATTTATGTCGCTTTATGAGCTCTCTGTGTGTGTGCAGCTGTGTTTGTAAACTGCCCAATACACTCAGCCTCGCAATCCTCTATGAAAATGTCAATGTAGGGTCGGGGTGGGTGGTGGAGTGAGTTACAGTATGTACACGCTGCTTCTTTTCTACAATAGGAAGTATAAGTATTCCCTTATAGAATACAATAGTGCCCACATCCATGTCTATTCCATGTAATTTTCAGGACATAAAGGAAAGAAAGTGGGGGAGGATTAAAGAGAAATAACTTACAGAAAGTCCATTCCCTGGGAGTAGTCTTTATCTCACACAGGTGTAGCTCGTGTTCGCTTCTCTTTGCGCAGCCTCACAGTGCTTTCTTACAGATTGCTAACCAGATTTGAAGACCGGTTTTGTAGGCATTCTGACCCAACCCTTGGGGACCTACCCTGCTCATCTTAACTTAAAGCCTACTTTAATAGAAAACTCCTCTCCACTTCTCTCTATTCCCACGAGGTGTGCACCCCCTCAATCTATCTTCCTCTTTCCCACTCTTTGCCTCTCCCCCTCTCCCCCTCCTCACCAAATAAAGCTCTTCACTGACTGCTGCCTGCATGTTGTCTCTGTCTCTCAGCCGCTGTGGGGCTCCTTGGCCCACAGACCCCTGCGCGCTGTATTGTTACAGGTTTCTCTTCTTCAAAAATATGATTAGAGCTAGGAAGCAAGGGGCAATATGAAATGAACCCCAATTCACTATTTGCTAGACAAAAACATTTCTTTATTTCTATACATATTTACACAATTAATTTCTGTGTATATTTATTTTCACCCTAGTACCCTAGTTACATTTTCCCTTTCTTGCATAATAATGTTTTATTGGGTAATATTTCTTAATAAGTCTTGTTGTGAATTAGAGTTATTACCCACTTGACCCTTACTTTATTTTCTCCCTAACTTTCTATTTCTCTTATAATTCTTCAAACTTAAATTATTTAATCTTGAGCATTTCTCTTTTCAAATAGATTTCAGAATATTTGAAAGTTTCAGAATATCACTTGTGGATTACAGTTTCTTAATATGAATTTACCATGGGACAGTTGCTATATCTGAGATCTTAAGTCTCACCATTTATAAGGATTTTGTTTGATTTTTTTGTGGTAATATATCATAGAATATGTAGAAACAATATAAAGCTGACAAGAAATATATTATCCTTTGGTTAAATTTATTGCTGTTTACATTATTAAATTAGAAATAATGGTTTATACTCATATACTGGGCATCATTGTAATGTTATAGGGCAATTGGCACAGAATTATCTTTTTCTTGTTTGGGGTGAAACATTGCAAATATGGTCTTGGAAAGGTGTGAAATAATTCCTCTATTGTAATTTATGCCAGAATATTTCTAATTGCCATGTGTTCCTCTTTGTAACATAAAGGTAAGATTGTTAAAATTTTCGGTGAGGAACTTCAGCTTTATTGGGTCAGCATTCTGATGTATTTCAAGATTTGCCAAAACTTCAACTTGCATAAGCAACATTAAATCATCAGCAACCTCTGGAAGAATGGACTTAGAAGCTGTGTGGCATAGTCACTAGTCTCATTTCTCCAGTAACATTTTTTGCTGACACTGTAGATGGAGTGGATACTGCATTAAACTGTCTTCATGAAACTTTCCACAAACTTCTCAATATTCTATGAAATTAGTTTAATTTAATTTAAGATATGGCCATTATGTTTAAGAGAGATTTGAGGGAATATACTTCGTCAAAAAAATAATCTGTTCCTTTTCTCATTTGGCTTGTTGTGAAACTGGAATAAGAATCAAGTGTATGTAATATTTGCACCAATTGACACTTATAAATACCCTGATCCTTAAGTCAACTTCCATGGAAAACAAATCACTGTACACTTTGTGTATGGATTTCCTGCTTTGGGACTTCAAAAGGAAGAACATCATAATTAGGTACTTCTGTAATTAAGTGAAAGCTTATCTGACCTATGGTTATGAAAGAAAGAAGGGTTAAGTGAGAAAATGAACTGGACCACTGTGTCTTTTATTTTTTTTATTTATTTATTTTTTTTGTGATATATATTTTTTTATTTTACAATATCATTCAGTTCTACATATCAGTCATGGGTTCCCCTATTCTCCCCCCTCCCACACCCTCCCCTTACCCCCAGCCCACCCTCCATTCCCACCTCCTCCAGGACAAGTCCTCCCCCGAGGACTGTGATCAACTTGGTAGACTCAGTCCAGGGAGGTCCAGTCCCTTCCTCCCAGACTAAGCCAAGTGTCCCTGCATAAGTTCCAGGTTTCAGACAGCCAACTCATGCAATGAGCATAGGACTTGGTCCCAGTGCCTAGATGCCTCCCAAACTGATCAAGTCAATCAACTGTCTCACCTATTCAGAGGGCCTGATCCAGCTGGAAGCCCCTCAGCCTTTGGTTCATAGTTCATGTGTTTCCATTCATTTGGCTATTTTTTTTTCAATAATTGAGTAAAACTGAAATTTATTATATGCCACAGTCGTCCTAGGGACCTCCATGCTATATATATAGCCTCTATGGTTCTATGGGTTGTGGTCTGATTGTTCTTTATTTTATATCTAGAATCCACCAATGAGTGAGTACATACCATAACTGTCTTTCTGGGTTTGGGTTACCTCACTCAGGATGATTTTTTCTAGTTCCATCCATTTGCCTGCAAATTTCATGCTTTCATTGTTTTTCTCTGCTGAGTAGTACTCCATTGTGTATATGTACCACATTTTTTTCATCCATTCTTCCGTTGATGGGCATCTAGGTTGTTTCCAGGTTCTGGCTATTACAAATAGTGCTGCTATGAACATAGCTGAGCATGTATCTTTATGGTATAAATCAGCATTCCTTGGGTAGATGCCCAAGAGTGGGATGGCTGGGTCTTGAGGTAGTTCCATTCCTAATTTTCTGAGAAACCGCCATACTGATTTCCACAGTGGTTGTACAAGTTTACATTCCCACCAACAGTGGAGGAGTGTTCCCTTTGCTCCACGTCCTCTCCAACATTGGTTGTCATTGGTGTTTTTGATCGTAGCCATTCTAACAGGTGTAAGGTGGTATCTCAGAGTCGTTTTGATTTGCATTTCTCTGATGATTAAGGATGTTGAGCATTTCTTTAAATGTCTTTCAGCCATTTGTAGTTCTTGTTTTGTGAATTCTCTGTTTAGCTCTTTAGCCCATTTTTTAATTGGACTGTTCAGTGCTTTGATGTCTAGTTTCTTGAGTTCTTTATATATTGTGGAGATCAATCCTCTGTCAGATGTGGGGTTGGTGAAGATCTTTTCCCAATCTGTTGGCTGTCTTTTTGTCTTATTGACTGTGTCTTTTGCCCTGCAAAAGCTTCTCAGTTTTGAGAGGTCCCATTTATTAATGGTTGTGCTCAGGGTCTGTGCTGTCGGTGTTTTATTTAGGAAATGGTCTCCGGTGCCAATGCGTTCAAGAGTGCTTCCTATTTTCTTTTCTATTAAGTTTGGTGTAACTGGATTTATGTTTAGGTCTTTGATCCACTTGGACTTGAGTTTTGTGCATGGTGACAGATATGGATCTATTTGTAATCTTTTACATATTGACATCCAGTTATGCCAGCACCATTTGTTGAAGATACTTTCTTTGTTCCATTGTATAGTTTTGGCTCCTTTGTCAAAAACCAGGTGTTCACATGTGCATGGATTAATGTCAGGGTCTTCAATTCAATTCCATTGGTCCGTATGTTGGTTTTTATACCAGTACCAAGCTGTTTTTATTACTATAGCTCTATAGTAGAGTTTGAGGTCCGGGATGGTGATGCCTCCAAGGGTTGCTTTATTGTATAGGATTCTTTTAGCTATCCTGGGTCTTTTGTTTTTCCATATAAAGTTGAGTATTTTTCTTTCCAAGTCTGTGAAGAATTGTGTTGGGATTTTTATGGGGATTGCATTGAATCTGTAGATTGCTTTTGGTAAGATTGCCATTTTTACTATGTTAATCCTACCTATCCATGAGCATGGGAGATCCTTCCATTTTCTGATATCTTCTTCAATTTCTTTCTTTAGAGATTTAAAGTTCTTATCAAAAAGGTCTTTCACTTGTTTAGTTAGTGTTATCCCAAGGTATTTTATATTATTTGTGGCTATTGTAAAGGGTGATGTTTCTCTGACTTCTTTCTCAGCCCTTTTATCATTTGTGTATAGGAGGGCTACTGATTTTTTTGAGTTGATCTTGTATCCTGCCACTTTACTGAAGGAGTTTATCAGCTGTAGAAGTTCCCTGGTAGAGTTTTTGGGGTCACTTATGTATACTATCATATCATCTGCAAATAGTGAAAGTTTGACTTCTTCCTTGCCAATTTGTATCCCTTTGATCTCCTTTTGTTGTCTTATTGCTCTAGCTAGAACTTCTAGTACTATATTGAATAAATATGGGGAGAGTGGACAGCCTTGTCTTGTTCCTGAATTTAGTGGTATCGCTTTGAGTTTCTCTCCATTTAATTTGATGTTTGCTGTTGGCTTGCTATAAATTGCTTTTATTATGTTTAGAAATGTTCCTTGTATTCCTGATCTTTCTAAGACCTTTATCATGAAGGGGTGTTGGATTTTGTCAAAGGCTTTTTCAGCATCTAAGGAGATGATCATGTGGTTTTTTTCTTTCAGTTTGTTTATATGGTGTATTACATTGACTGATTTCCGTATGTTGAACCATCCTTGCATCCCTGGGATGAATCCTACTTGGTCGTGATGGATGATTGTTTTGATGTATTCTTGGATTCGGTTTGCCAATATTTTGTTGAGTATTTTTGCATCAATGTTCATGAGGGAGATTGGTCTGTAGTTCTCTTTCTTTGTTGCATCTTTGTGTGGTTTGGGTATCAGGGTAATTGTAGCCTCATAAAAAGAGTTTGGTAGTGTTCCTTCTGTTTCTATTGTGTGGAACACTTTGAAGAGGATTGGTATTAGATCTTCTTTGAAAGTCTGGTAGAATTCTGCACTGAAACCATCTGGTCCTGGGCTTTTTTTGGTTGGGAGACTTTTGATGACTGTTTCTATTTCTTTAGGGTTATTGGTCTATTTAAATGGTTTATCTGGTCTTGATTTAATTTTGGTATGTGGTATTTATCCAGAAAATTGTCCATTTCTTCCTGGTTTTCCATTTTTGTGGAGTACAGGTTTTTGAAGTATGATCTGATGATTCTCTGGATTTCCTCATTGTCTGTTGTTATGTCTCCCTTTTCATTTCTGATTTTGTGAATTTGGGTGCTCTCTCTTTGCCTTTTGGTTAATTTGGCTAGTGGTTTGTCTATCTTGTTGATTTTTTCAAAGAACCAACTCTTTGTTTCATTGATTTTTTGTATTGTTCTCTTGTTTTCTATTTCGTTGATTTCAGCCCTCAATTTGATTATTTCCTGGCGTCTATTTCTCCTGGGTGAGTTTGTTTCTTTTTCTTCTAGAGCTTTCAGTTGTGCTGCTAATTCATTGGTATGGGATTGCTCCATCTTCTTTATGTGTGCATTTAGAGCTATGAATTTTCCTCTTAGCACTGCTTTCATAGTGTCCCATAAGTTTGGGTATGTTGTACTTTCATTTTCATTGAATTCTAGGAACTCTTTAATTTCTGTTTTTATTTCTTCCTTGACCCATTGATGTTTCAGGTGGGCATTATTCAGTTTCCATGAGTTTGTGGGTTTTCTATAATTTTTGTTGTTATTGAGTTCTAACTTTAAGGCATGGTGGTCTGATAAGATACAGGAGGTTATTCCAATTTTTTTGTATCTGTTGAGATTTGTTTTGTGTCCAAGCATGTGGTCAATTTTTGAGAAGGTTCCATGGGGTGCTGAGAAGAAGGTATATTCTTTTGTGTTAGGGTGGAATATTCTGTAGATATCTATTGGGTCCATTTGAGTCATAACATCTGTTAGGTCCTTTATTTCTTTGTTAAGTTTCAGTCTGGTAGATCTATCTTTTGGTGAGAGTGGTGTGTTAAAATCTCCCACTACTAATGTGTGGGGTTTGATGTGCGTTTTAAACTTTAGTAGTGTTTCTTTTATGAATGTGGGTGCTTTTGTATTTGGAGCATAAATGTTTAGAATTGAGACTTCATCTTGGTGGATTTTTCCCGTGATGAATATGTAATGTCCATCCTGGTCTCTTTTGATTGATTTTAGTTTGAAGTCTATTTTATTAGATATTAGGATAGCTACACCAGCTTGTTTCTTAGGTCCATTTGCTTGGAAAACCTTTTCCCAGCCCTTTACTCGGAGGTAGTGTCTGTCTTTGGAGTTAAGGTGTGTTTCTTGTATGCAGCATATGGATGGGTCCTGTTTTCTTATCCATTCTGTTAGCCTGTGTCTTTTTATAGGTGAGTTGAGACCATTGATATTGATGGATATTAATGACCAGTGATTGTTAATTCCTGTTATTTTTTTGGTTGTGTTGTGTTGTCCTTCTGTGGTGTATGTTGGTGTAAGATTATCTATTGCTTGATTTTTCATGGATGTGTTTAACTTCTTTGGGTTGAATTTTCCCTTCTAGTGCTTTCTGTAGGGCTGGGTTTGTGGACAGGTATTGATTAAATCTGGTTTTATCCTGGAATATTTTGTTTACTCCACCTATGGTGATTGAGAGTTTTGCTGGGTATAATAGTCTGGGTTGGCATCCGTGGTCTCTTAGTGTCTGCATGAGGTTTGTCCATGATCTTCTAGCTTTCATAGTCTCTATTGAGTAGTCTGGTGTTATTCTGATGGGTTTGCCTTTATATGTTACTTGGTCCTTTTCCTTTGCAGCTCTTAATATTTTTTCTTTATTCTGTGTGTTTAGTGTTTTGATTATTATGTGGCGAGGGGACTTTTTTTTTGGATCCAGCCTATTCGGTGTTCTGTAAGCTTCTTGTATCTTCATAGGTATTTCTTTCTTTAGGTTAGGAAAGTTTTCTTCTATGATTTTGTTGAATATATTTTCTGTGCCTTTGAGTTGGTATTCTTCTCCTTCTTCTATCCCTATTATTCTTAGGTTTGGTCTTTTCATGGTGTCCCAAATTTCCTGGACGTTTTGTGTTAGGACTTTTTTGTCTTTATTGTTTTCTTTGACTGACGAATCTATTTTCTCTATCGTGTCTTCAGTGTCAGAGATTCTCTGTTCCATCTCTTGCAATCGGTTGGTTACGCTTGTTTCTGTAGTTCCTGTTCGTTTAGTCAGGATTTCTATTTCCAGCATTCCCTCAGCATGTGTTTTCTTTATTGTCTCAAATTCATTTTTCAGATCTTGGAATGTTTCTTTCATCTGTTTAATTGCTTTTTCTTGGCTTGATTTGATTTCTTCCCATTTTTTGTTCGTTTTTTCTTCCATTTCTTTAAGGGAGTTTTTTATTTCCTCTTTAATGGAGTTTTTCATTTCCTCTTTAAGGGAAGTTTTTATTTCCTCTTTAAGGGAGTTTTTTGTTTCCTCTTTAAGGAAAGTTTTTATTTCCTCTTTGAAGGAATGTTTTATTTCTTCTTTAAGGGCCTCTATCATCTTCTTAAAGTCATTTTTAGGGTTGATCTCTTCTGTTTCTTCTGTCATGGTATGTTTAGGTCTTGCAGGTGTAGAATCACTAGGTTCTGATGTTGCCATATAGGTCTTTATGTTGTTGCCTGTATTTTTGCACTGGTGTCTACTCATCTCTTCCTCTGTGTGGTGCAGGTGGTGTCTGTGTCTGAGAGTGCCTCTCTTGTTCTAATTTTTAGTCTTGGTTTAGTAGTGGTTCTTGGTTAAATTGGTGCTATTGGGCTATTTCTTCAGGGGCAGCTGATTTCGATCGGTGAATTATATACTTATGATTCTGGTGATCTGGTTTGGTGTCTGGGTAGCGCCTTCTTCTGTGTTCCCAGGTCACGTTTTGTTCATTTGTCAACTCCTCAGCTGATCTTGTTTCTTCAGACTTTAAGCTGTAGGCATCTGAATCCTCTCCCAGATGGGTTTCAGCTGAGCAGGGTAGTCTCACCAACACCTCCAAATTGTTGGGTTTCACAGGATCAGCAGCTGGGCCCTGGGTTATCCTCAGAAGGAGTGTTCAGATTCGTTCTGGTTCTGACCCACGGAGATAGCTTCTTCCCCAGATGTTGGGTTTAGGGGCGTCCCTTTTCCAAGCTGCGTCTGCTTGTCTCCGTCCATGGGCCTGTCTACCTCTGCGGTCCGTTGCTGGGCCTGTATGTCCCTGTCAGCTGCTGCTGGGTCTGTCTGCCTCTGGGGGCTGCCACCGGGCCTGAATGTCTCTGACGGCTGCAGCCGGGACTGAATGTCCCTGTCGGCCACTGCCGCTGGGCCCGTTTACCTCAGCTGGCTGCCGCTGGGCCTGTCTACCTCTGTGGGCTGCCGCTGGGCCTGAATGTCCCTGCTGGCTACCGCTGGGTCTGAATATCCCTGTCAGCTGCCACCGCTGGGCTCGTCTACCTCCACGGGCCGCCGCCACAGTCCTACCTGTGTCTGCTTGTCTCTGCCGCCGGGCCTGTCTACCTCTGTGGGCCGCCACTGGGCCTGAATGTCTCTGCCGGCTGCCACCGGGCCTGAATAGCTTTGTTGGCTGCCGCCAGGCCCGTTTCTCACTGTGTCTTTTAAGTAGCTTTCTAATTTCATTGCTTCTGGAGCAAGAGTTTGATAATCCTCTCCTGTGAGAAATATTTCAAGAAGCAGAGATTGAAAAAGGGGAATTGACCCCCAGTCACTGAGCTAATGATGCAGGAGATACAGTCTGTAAAACAAAGGATTCAGCAGTTACCATTCCTCAAACAGGAATTTTGTTTGGCTGTAAACCTGTTAAGTGTAAAAATGTTTCTTTTACATTTAAAAGATAGCTATTCATTTGTCTTTCACAGTTTATAACAAGGGTGAAATACTGAAGAACCTTGCCCAGAATGCTCTTAATCTTAGCTCAATTTATAGAATCATGGGGAAACCGAAGGCAGATTAGTAACTCTGTTTAAAATGAGTATCAAAAACGATTTTTATAAAAAAGTTTACAGAACCCATTTCTTCTCATCTTGTGGAGGAAAGGTGAGAGTATCTGTCTGGTTGCTAAGGGGAGATACCTACCAAGCAGAGCAAGTCAGGTAATTCTAAGAACTAAAATGTCAGACTGAAGAGAACATAGCTTGGAAGTCAGAACCATCGATATTGTCAATTTAGAATGACTCAGAGTAATGGGGAAGAATACCTTAAACAAAGAATGGGAGGAGATAGCCTTTGGGGAAGGAAGTGGTGATCATCTACTTTCAACCAATTCATGAGAAAGAAAAAAGAATGTAATCATTGGATCACTGTTAATAAACAAAGAGAATATAGCAGTCATGGTTCAGTCTGTCAAAATCTATGAAATAGAAATTATTTCAAATTCTTTTTTTAAATGTGCTATGTCCTCAATTCACAGCAAAAGACATCACTGTCAAGGTCAAAGATCTGAGAAATATTTTCTTATCTCTTCACACTAGATGGCAAGGTATAGGAAAAGTGTCTAAGTTTATTGAGTGAACATTTGTTAAAATGAGAGAGTGCTATGCATGTAAGCTTTAGAATGAGATTTCTTTCCTGTGGAAACAAATTCTCAGGTCTGATATATTTAATACACTAACATCTTGAAAGGGAAGGATATGTTTTGAGGACATGCACTTGTACAAGGAACATGAAATGAATGTTGGTAAATATAATTTAATATCTACGTTTCTTTTTTGCATCATTATCTACCATTGTTTTACATTCACTGACATACTTCACATTGAGTCAGAAAACCATTTTTTTTCCAAGGAGGAATTTTAAAATATAAGAATAAAGAGCAACAATAGAAAAACCTTATTATTTGCCTTTTCCATTATAAATGATTTAAAATCACAATATTAAAATAGCAAAAAATTTAAGCCCATGTACAAGATGAAAAGGCTTAAGGAGTCAGAGCATAAAGATTATTAATTTATTCACATAGTTGTCTGTTAGCTCACACATTTAACAGATGCTTTATGAGAGCCTCTTATGTGCTAGGATATAGCAGCAAGTGAATAATCACACTGTCCTATTAAGGTGACATTCAAGTTCATAAAGGAGACACCTTAGTTAACAAAGTGAAGATGCTCAGAGGAAGAGAATATGCCATGGGACTCTGAGGGAGAGAGAAATATAGGAAATGCCCATATTCCTAGTCAGGAGCAGAGCTAGCATATTTGTAAAACAGCAGCAAGACCAGAATGAATGACCAAAGGAAGCCAGGGGAAAGATTGGGAGGGAAGAAGTCAGAGAAGTAGCTGGAAAGCTGTCCTATAAAAACTGTAAATATGGCCGGGCAGTGGTGGCACATGCCTTTAATCCCAGCCCTTGGGAGGCAGAGCCAGGTGGATCTCTGTGAGTTCGAGGCTAGCCTGGGCTACCAAGTGAGCTCCAGGAAAGGCGCAATGCTACACAGAGAAACCCTGTCTCGAAAAACCAAAAAAAAAAAAAAACTGTAAATATGGTATGTATTCACTTATATGTGGATATTGGCCATTGAGAAAATGATAACCAATCTTCAACCCATAGACCCAGAGAGATTAGGTACAGAGGAAGTGACTGGAGGACAAATAGATCTCCTTGAGGAAGGGAAATAGAATAGATTTATGAGTGGTGAATGGAATGATCAGGTGTCATGGGGAAGGGTAAATAAGGTTGAGAGAGGGAATGCAATGAGAGAAAGCTACAATAAGGGGCATTTGAGGGATGACCTGGAAATTTAGTGCAGTGAAAATTTTCTAAGATATATGAATTGAATCTCAATGAGGTATTCTAATAATGGGGGACACAGAGTCACAATAGGCCATCTTTTGTCCCCAAATGAGGGCCCCAGTATCAGGACTGGGTTGTATTCAATTGAGTTGTTGGCCAAGTGAGTCTTATGGAAATCCCCAACAATCCAGAATATTGCTAAGACAAAGGTATGCTCTCTACTGTAGGGTCCCATTACTGAAGACAACACCCACACAACTTATTGAATCTGGAGAAGTCAAGCTAGTGCCTACATGTAGTCTTCTTCTCTACCTACTAGTGTTTTTCTTGTAGGAATGTACTCTGCAGACTACCAAAAGAGAAACATAAACACCCACCCAGGCACAAAACCTTTGACCTACAACCTGTCCAGACTCAAAAATATGCTGGGGTAATGATGGCATACACTTATGTGAGTATCCAACCAATGCATGATTTGACTTAAGGCCCACTCCATGAGAAGGAGCCCATACCTGACAATGCATGGTTAACCAAGAACCAGAAACTAGATAGCTAGAGACCATAGGGTAAAGCTGAACACTACTGGTCAATATATATATAAAATGACTCACAAGGATATCCTGTTATAGGCATAGATCAGTGCCTTTTTATTCAGTCATCATCAGAGAAGCTGTCTTAAGCAGTAGATGGGATGGGAACATATGCAGAGACCCACAGCCTGATATTAGGAGGAGAGAGAGTCTAAATGGGAGGTCTATATCCAGTCTCTTTCCTCAGAGCTCAAGGAACACCACAGAAGAGGAGGCAGCGAGTAAGAGCCAGAGGGGATGGAGGACATCAGGAGAATAAGGCCCTCTGAATCAACTAAGCAAAACACATATAATCTCCCAAAAACTGACACATCAAGCATTGGGCTCACATGTGTCTGCACCAGGTCATCTGCAGAGATATTATACCTGTCAGTTTAGTATTTTATGGGACTCCTGAGTGTGAGAATGAGGAGATCTATAAGTCGTGGTCCTGCTCTTTTGACTTTACCTCCTGTAGCCAGAAGATTCTCTGGTCTCACCCAGCCCTACAGTCCTGTGTCTGTTGTTAGATAATATTATATCCTCCTGGGTCTTTGATGTAGTTGAAAACTAAATAGTTATAGTTGCAGTTTTTCTTAGTTATGATAGAAAGTAAATTAGGTATAAATTTTGGATTCACTAAGGTAAGATAGATAATGCATTGTTTTCTCTGAATATGCTAACTACAAATAGACAGAATATTATGAATGTAATCCTTACTTGGTAATTGTTATTATATACACTCTTACTATGCTTAAGTTAAAATCCTTTCATTTTTATTTAGACAAAAAGGGGGAAATGTCGTAGAATATTATTTTAAGATGTGTTCCTTTTGTTTATGTTGCATTTCTTTAACTCTGTGAAGTTGTGTTACTGTGCCTGTGTAAAACACTTCATGGTCTAATAAAGAAAGAATTGGCCAATAGCAAGGCAGGAGAAAGGATAGGTGATCTGGCAGGTAGAGAGAAAATGCAGAGGGAGAAATTTGGGAGGAGAGAGCAAGGAGCCAGAGAAGGAGGAGGACTCCAGAGGTCAGCCACCCAGCTACACAGCAAGTCAGGGAGTAAGAAACAAAGAAAGGGATACAGGAATAGAAAAGGAAAAGCCCAGAGGCAAAAGATAGACAGGATAATCTAAAGTAAAGAAAAGCTGGCAAGAAATTAAGCAAAGCTAAGGTTGAGCATTCATAAGGAAGAATAAACCTCCATGTGTGATTTATTTGGTAGCTGGATAGCAGGTCCCCACAAAAGAGCAAAAACCTCCAACAACAACCTCCTTTGGGGCTGTTGTGTCTAACTTAGATATGATAATTTTTTACTTCATCTTATTATATTTTATTTTGTCATGTTTGGTTGTTATCTCTTAGAAGCCTTTTTTATTTTTCTAATGAGAGACAGAAAGGGAATGGATCTGGAGGGTGTTGATATGGGAAGGAACTGGGAGGAGTAGAGGGAAGGGAAACTACAATCAGGATATATTTTATGAAAAAGAATTTATTTTCAATAGAAGGGAAAAAAGCAGAAAAAAGAAATCTTAAAATATTTCATCATAATATCGTGGATTTCATATAGATTTTCTTAGGTAGCTATTTTATCTTTTAAAAGATATCTCTACTCCCCTTGTATAAGGATTGGAGCTCATTTGTCAAGTCCCAGACTGTCAGTTGGCTTTGGTGATGAGGTATTGTTACTGTGGGCTTATTTACTTTTTCTTTCTTCCTCTTCAGGTGTCATATTCTAGGCCTAGATTCGTCGACTATTCTCATACGAAATTTTAAGGATATTTGATTTGAATCCTTTCAAAGGTTAAGTCTATGTGGAAGTGTTACTTTCTCATGTTTATGATCCTCAGTAGGTTGTTAGATGAAAAGAACCTTTACAAACTTCACCACCCTGGCTTCATTGAAGAGGAGGATTTCTGTGAGTCTCCTTGGAAGTAAGTCCAAATTCCAGGCCCTTGTCAGCCCACACCTATGGAGTGTTTAATTTTATGACAATTAAGAGCTTTCTTTTAGTCAAAATAAATAAATAAATAAATAAATAAATAAATAAATAAAAAAAAATTTTGAAGTCTTCGGTCTGCTAACCATTCACTTAGGATTCAATGCTTAGACATTCTTATGTGTACTTTAGTTTGACTTACTTCAGATGTAGTGGTATTGGTGTTTTAACTATTGAATTTCTAATGAGATAGAGAAGAGCCAGGGCCTCAGAGATAGCTCATCAGTTAAGAGTACTTGCAACTCTTTCAGTAAATCTAATTTCGGTTGTCATGGGACTCACTACTGCCTCTAACTAAAGACACAAGATACGAGGTATCCAACATACACTTCTGGCCCCTGTGGGCATATACTTACATAGAGTCACACATGTAGACATACAATAATAAAACTAAAAGTATTTTTTTAAGAAGAAGAGTTCAAACTTCTAGACATTTGTCAACATTGAAACATACCTAATTATTGTAAATAACAAGATGGTGCTTTGGACATCATCTTCTGATAGAGGTCATGACCTTCCTAACTATGTTAACATGTACAGAGCAGCAGCTTACAACACTGAATTATCTACTCCCAAATTCCAATATAGTCCACACTGAGAAACTGTCCTAGCCCATTCTGTTGCTCTAGTATTCCATTTAGCATTGCCCCTGCCTTGCTCTTCTTGATTCCTGTCTGTCAGAATTTGTGTCATCTGTCAAAAATCATTCTACCTAACACACGGACAATACATTGTCTTCAAGAATCCCAGTAATGTTAGTAGCAACTTTCCTGATAGAAAGAAATAAGTGAAGATGTTACGTGGTCAAATAGTATTTCACATTTTCTTTAATTACTCATCAATTTTAAAGACATTTTGTCAATTCCATATCTTAGCTGCTGATGACAGCATTACAATAAATGTCAAAAAGCATAGATGTCTTCTAAATGTGTATATTTTATTACCATATTCAATATTTGGCATAGATAATGAATATAAATAATTATAAAGCATTATGTAATCTCAAATATTTAGAAGTAGAATTTTAATGTATCTATCAAAAAGGAATGCAAATAAAATGGTAGTTTAAAATGTTGAATGCAAGGCAGGCTGTGGTGGTATACACCTTTAATCCTAGTACTTGGCAGGCAGAGGCAGGTAGATCTCTGTGAGTTCAAGGCCAGTCAGGGATATATAGTGAGACCCTGCCTCAAAAACAAAACAAAATGTTGAATACATAATTACCCTCAGATAATCACTGTCCACAAATGAATCCAAACATCACACTGGTCTGGTCCTGGGTGCTGCAGCTTTCTTCGTGGTGAATTCAATCTGTCCCCGGACCTCAGCCTGTCCTGCCACTATCCCTGCTGTGGTAATTTGAATGTAATTGGCTACCATAAGCTCATATGGTGTAGCACTATTAATAGGTGTGGCCTTGTTGCAATAGGTATGGTCTTGTTGGAGGAAAAGTCTCACTGTGGGGGTGGGCTTTGGGGTCTCATATATGCTCAAGCTATGCCCTGTGCCAGTCCACTTCCTGTTGCCTTCTGATCAAGATGTAGCCAGCACTATGTTGGCCTTCATGTGGCCATGTTCCCCATCATGAAGATAATGGACTGAACTTCTGAAATGTAAGCAGCCACCTCAATGAAACGTTTTCCTTTATAAGAGTTGCCATGGTCATGGTGTCTCTTTACGGGAATGGAAACCCAAACTAAGATACCTTCTCACTGCAATACTCAGAGATCTTGCCTTGATAAAGGGCCGCTCCTCTGCCCCAGACTCTAGTCTGTACCACCACCAGTCTAGCATTCCACAGCTACATGGGGTCCCATTAGCTTCACCACACCACATACCCTGGACCAGGACCCAAGTCCAGATCTCCAGCTTCCTTAGCCTTAGTTCTGACATACTGACACAATCCCTGCCCTGCTCAAGTCATCCAGGTCACCATCTTGCTTCAGGTTTCTGATCTCATAGGCTAAAATCTCATGCCAAAAGATAACCAACATCCTAAACTCAGATGCCCAAGTCCTCTTGTAAAACAACAGTATAAGGAATCAAGACAGTATTCCCCCATTTAAAATATCACCAATTCTATAATAAAGTCATCTAAGAAGAGTAGCTTGGGAGAAATTCAAGATATAGTCCAAAAATAATTGTAAACATTGCCAAAGAGTTTATTGTTCTCAACTAGACATTAAATGAATATCTGAAGACAAAAATAAGATAATTGAAGACTAAGATAACAGAAACAAAAGGCTGTATGGAATTATGCAGAGAGAGATATATGACTTCACAAGATTCTGAAAATAAGTGATGGCTGAGGATTCAGTCCTAAACAAGGCATTATAAGACCCCTTTGATGCTCAGGTATAAGAGGTAAGGAAGAATGTAAGAGACAGAAGATCAGGTCTGCACCAAAACGTGGGGCAAGAGTTTCCACCTAAAACCCGAGAAAGCTTTAAATAAAAAAGATTCTAAAATGGAGCTAAAAACAGCTTTCTACTTCATGTCTCATGAGGGCCAAGATACAGAGATCTGTGTGTTTACTTGATTGGGTCCAAATGGCTGCAAGATTGGTGGGTGAGAGCGCTTTGTCCTGACTGTGGGCCAGACAGACCAAGGAAAACTTCAGCTACAGTTGAAGGACTATGAGGAATGCCATTCTGTAGACTCAATACAATGACTGCAATCATGAACTCACAACTACAATACCCTCACTGGGTCAGTGACAGCCTGTCACACACTGTTAGGGAAGCAGGAGAGACTTGGGAAATGATAGCCCTCACTGCTAAAATCCTTGCTTCTCATTCTTTCTAGACAAGTAGGAACATCGTCTCCAGTTTTGAAGGCTCTGCCGAGCCAAGTAGGCCCCAATGAAAAGCCTCATGCTCATATTCACAGCTTTGATTAAACTCAGTGGCTAACAAAACAAAGCAAATAGATAGGAATGTAAGACACTCATATGAAACAGGTGGTGGAACAGCTAGAGGTAGTAGGATGTTGGGGTGGTGGTGATACTGGTCAGTGACCAGTGGTAATCATTTGCTAAGTTGCCCAATAACAAATTGCATTAATAATTTAAAAACATCACCTGGTACCACAAAGCATGTGCTAATATATCACCAAAAGTAAATTAAAAGATTAAATTTAAAAGAACTTAAAATGATTGGGGTCTAAATTAGAGTTGTATAATTATGCTAAGCACTTGGAAACTTTTAAATTGTAAATGTTTTAGCAATACCTATTAAGATTTTATGAAAAATATAAGGATCTCAATTTGTTTCTTAGATAATTAGAATAATACTTATAAGAAATTTCAAATATTTAAGCTAATTATAGAATATATTCTCCTATCTTTACCACAATCATATATATTCTAGCTGCAAGGAGTAAAATATCTATCCAAATACATATTTATTTAAAATAAGTTATGAGCTATTAACTTTCCTAGAAATAGAGGATGAGGATAAATGACTTTTACTACTTGTCACCCTAAGCTCTCACACTAAGCTAGCTGAAATAGTTACATATGATTCCATAAATGAAAAAAATTTCCTTGTTAACATCTTCCTTCTGTTCCAATCTCCACAGGAAAGTGAGTAAAAGAGAATGAGTTCTCTTTGATCAATGGGATTTCTTACAGCGCTCTACTGCAGAATATTACAGACAAGGGAGCAGATGTGTATTCCATAAATTCTTTCAAGATATAGTGTGGAGCAGATTATCATACAAGTGTTTGGAAAACATCACTGAATAACAAATACACATTAAAAGCCCATGCTTTTGTAGGGCATTTCTAGAAGAGAGAAAATAAAGGTATACACAAAATGCATAAAAAACACAGTGATTTTAATTGATTAAAAAGTCCTAGGGAATAAAATTTTGAAAATCAGAAAACTGGCAACATTTGCACAATTATTTTTAGAGATTTATGAGACCAGCTAAATTAACTCTATCATTTTATTACTAATTGCTCTCATTTAGTGGGTTTAGGAAAAAAAAGTAAAGCATACAAAATATTTAACTATTTTCATAGGCTAGAAATGCAAGCATGCTTACCTGAGTCTTTTCCTCAGAATTCCACAAGTCTTCAGTCACCGTGGCAGCCCAACTACGTGTCTACTTAAATACACTTTTCAAGTTTCTCTTCCAATATTAGGTGGCTATCAGTTACATTTAGGGCTGTATTAATAGCTTTCTTCCTGTCCATCATTAGTGTTCTGCTCTTCAGAAGACCTCCAAACTTTGTGGTTTTAAGAACTTCTTCCTTGTATACAAGAACATCCTTCTCTGGTTTTCTGGGGGTTTATTTTTTTATTTATTTATTTATTTATTTTTTTAATTTTTGTTTCTGTTTTTTAAGCTTTAGACTTACTTTTAAAGACTTAATTGGATAAATTAGGCTTGTTCAGAATGATTGTGCTTGATGAAATGAATCTTTTATTTAATTCATTCAAATTCACATTGGAATTTAGTTGTTTTAGCATCATTCTGTAGTTCAGCTTCAGGTTGCAGGTCCTACTGAACATAAAGTGATCAACCAAGCCAATTAGTGGTTATACTAAAATTTATTAACCTCAGAAGATTTTCAACAATTCTAAATATGAGGTCTATGGTAAGTGAGTAGTAGCATTAAGAACAATGGTGAATAAAAATCATTTTCTGTCAGCTTCAGTGTAACAAGTAAGAGGAGATAAAGCATTATAAAGTGATAATTGTTATTTTTTTCTCCCTGAAATAGAATGGATACAATTATCTTTGATTGTGACTTAGGATAACTTTTAGTAAGAGCATGGGTCAAGTAGACCTGAAGAAATATCAGATTGCCACTGTAGTGCTTATTAACTATAATGACTATTAAATAGTCAACAATTATTTCAAGTAACCAGTTGGAACATATGAGTGTAAAGAGAAGCGATTCAGACAATAATTAAAACTGTGATAATATCATGATTTAAGGACTCTAGGAATCTAGATAAGTCTATGAAGAGACTTGGGATCAACAGCCACATTTATTTGGAAAGAATCTCAGTCAGTAAATAGCTTACCATACACACATGAGTTCCTGAATGTGGATCATAGCAACAACAGTAAAAGACCAAATATGTGTCTGTAATTTCAGCTCTGGGAGGGCAGGGACAAGGGTATCTCTAGGGCTGGTTAGCTGGTCTGTGTAGCCAAAGTGGGGAGATGTCTAAGTTCTTTGAGAGATCTCAGCTAAAAATGTTGAGATGGATAGAAGACCACTGCCATTGACTCCTGGTTTCTACATACTTGAATATATATCAAGATGGACACACACACACACACACACACACACACACACACACACACACACATGAGTGCGCTCACACAAGTTAATGAACAATGATTAATACTATTGGATAATCAAGGAATATGAACAGTGAAGTCTAATAGGGAGAAGATAACATTATCCTAGAGGTTAAAATTAAGAACTTATTTTAAGAAAGGAAGAAAAAAATGCTCAATTCCTCCTGGAGGAGTTGAAAAATTACAAAGTAAAATGAGTCTAAAATAAATTCTTTTTAACATATATATGAACAAGTCTAAATATATCATTGGTACTGAACAAATCTAGGTATTTATAGCAATTGAATTTAAGTTATAGCAACTAAAATGAATCCCAAAATATAAGTATGGAAGAGAAGAAAAATTAAGGCAAGGAAATTCTGAGTCCTATTTTTAAGAAAATATCATATCAACAGAAAAAGAAGGTAATAAATAGACCATCAGTATCCACATGGATATTTATATGAAATATCATTCACATATATAATTAAGAGAAATAGTATTTGAAATCACTCCAGTTTTTACAGAAAAAAAAAAAACAACTTTAAGTTCTGTTGTACTGCTCTATCACTGTGAAGCGACACTATGACTAAGGCAACTCTTATTCAGGCAAGTATTTAACTGGGGCTTGCTTACATTTTCAGAGGTTTAGTCCATTCTCATCATGGTGGTAGGGGACATAGTAGCATGCAGGCAGACATGGTCCTGGCAAAGTAGCTAAGAATTGTACCTCCAGATCTGCTGGCAATAGGAGGAGTGAGACATTGGGCTTGGCATCTGCTTTTGAAACTTTAAAGCCCATCCTCAGTGACACACTTCCTCCAACAAGGCCACACCTCCTAGTCCTTTCAAGTAGTGCCACTCCCTGGTGACCAAACATTCAAATCCATGAGCCTAATGGTGGGTACTCTTATTCAAACCACCACAGATCCATAACTGATCTTAATTGCAAACATTATATAATAAATGCAGAATAGTACTAAAAAGTAACATGTATCATGTTAATGACCTACAATTATTTGTCATCAGAAACAAAGTATTAAACATATGTATGTATTTATGTACATAAATTTATGCATATATATCATGTATAATACAAAAGAGTATAAATTCAACCTGTAACAATTCCTTATATGCAATAGAATGATTGATTATGGATCAGTAACAGGCTACAAAATCTTAATGACTGAAGCCAAACAAGGTTTGTTTTCTTCAAGCAACATCCAATGAACTATAAACAACTTCCCCTGGTAAACTGAGTCCTGCTGTAGTGGGCACTCCGGCTGTCTTCACAGAGAAGGAAACACTGTACAGTTGAGCACCAGCTCTGAACTCGGGCTGCCTGCCAGTGAAACTCCCATCATCCCATAAAATAGAAATTACCCACTGTAAGTCAAATGACTGAGTCTAAATTCAAAATGGGAATGACATACAACTTCCTTCTCCTCCTAGAAACAGAAAAGTAGACATTAACGACTTACAGATAAACCCAGCCCAAGATATCTTGTTATTTCTTTTACTCCTGCTTTATTGTACCAAATTTATAATAACTCTCCAACTCCTCAGCACAATTAGTTTTTTTAAATGAAGGCAATATACTCAAACATAGGGGCTTAAAGTAAGATTTTTTGTTCAATGCTATTAAATATCTTGATAAATTGGCTATGTTGTCACACATCTATAATCTCAGAACTGAGGAGATTGAGGTAGGAGGAGGCTGAGGTAGGAGGAGGCTGAGGTAGGAGGAGGCTGAGGGAGGAGGAGGCTGAGGTGGGAGGAGGATGAGGGAGGAGGAGGGAGGAGGAGGGAGGAAGAGGATGAGGTAGAAGGAAGATGAGGGAGGAAGAGGATGAGGTAGGAGGAGGCTGAGATGGGAGGAGGATGAGGGAGGAGGAGACTGGTGGAGGAGGAGGAAGGAGGATGAGGAGGGAGGATGAGCAGGAGGGAGGATGAGGAGGAAGGAGGAGGAGGGAGGAGGAGGCTGAGGGAGGAGGAGGATGAGGGAGGAGCAGGATGAGGGAGGAGAAGGAGGGAGGAGGAGGAGGAGGGAGGAGGATGAGGTGGGAGGAGGATGAGGGGGAGGAGGATGAGGATGAGGTGGGAAGAGGATGAGGGAGAAGGAGGCTGAGGGAGGAGGAGGAGGGAGGAGGATGGCAAAGTCAGAGTCTTTCTCAAAAGACAAAGGAATAAACAAAAACAACAGTAAAATACAAACAAAAAGTATCCAGGTAAAACAAAATAGGTGAATTAAACGCTACACTCACAAAGATGTTGCAGTTCAAAATTGTTGAGGTTGCAGTCCCAGCCCTGCATAAGATTTTTTTTTCTAGCCATAGTTAAGCCGTAGTTTGAATGTCACCACCAAAGCAAAAGGAAAAGCCTTCAGCTCTTTGTACCTGTATTTAGTTGCAGGACATTAAGCATAAATCATTCTCCATTTACTGACATTTAAGATATGTGTAACTTTTAATTAGCGATCAAAACAATGAAAGCCTAAATTCATTGTGGAAATATTTGAAAATGTTCATTTTCTCCTGTACTATGAGTTTTCTTAAACTTTCTGATCCATTAGCTTTTAACTTCCAAATTCATGTCGAGATCAGCAGAAAAAAATGAAGTTATAGAATGCATTTATGGCTCTAGCCTTCATCGGTGTTTCTAAATGTGTCTTTCTGAATTTTTTAAAAGACATTTTCTTTGTAGATGTAAGTACTGAGAGATGGAAAATTGGATTTTTTACAAAAAAACAGTCTTAGGATATTTGTCATTAAGATAAATAAGTGCAGATTAACTGAAGCTTAATAAACATTCAAATTCCATCTAGTTTGGTTCAGGAAGCTTGGTAACTGGTGGTTATTGATGATAAAAGGGCAAATTGAGCACAGCGAATAGATTTTGATGCTGACTGTGGATGTGACTTTAAGAATTATAAACGTTAACTACCTTGGAAATGCATTTATCTTCTATCTTCTGAAGAGAAGTTGAAAATTGAGCTCTGTCTTTATAAGACTAATCATGCAGACAATCAATGAAAGATATCATCATTTATTCTGTGGGTTTAACAACACTGCACACATTTACTTCATTTAGGGAAATTGCACAGTGTTGAGGAAATTTATCCAATGCTTTTGACAGTCAAATATTGGTATGCATCTGTAGCTAGAGTTTTCCTGCCTTGCCCACAGTTAGGATAAATCTCTGTCACCCGCCAGTCCCACAGCCGCTCAGACCCAACCAAGTAAACACAGAGACTTATATTGCATACAAACTGTATGGCCGTGGCAGGCGTCTTGCAAGCTGTTCTTATAGCTTAAATTAATCCATTTCCATAAATCTATACCTTGCCACGTGGCTGGTGGCTTACCGGCATCTTCACATGCTGCTGGTCATGGTGGTGGCTGTTAGTGTCTCACTGCCTCAACCTTCTGCTTCCCAGAATTCTCCTCTCTCCTTGTCCCACCTACTTCCTGCCTGGCCACTGGCCAATCAGTATTTTATTTATTGACCAATCAGAGCAATTTGACATACAGACCATCCCACAGCATGCATCCCAAATCTGACTCTATCCATGCCCTCTCCATGATGTGCCTATATGTCAAGCCTCTGTGGATCTCAGTTTTTATATTTATTTTAGAATACTCTATAATAAAGACTCTAAATTCCTCCCAGCTATAGTGTAAGGCTTTTTCTTCTAGTATGAACTTAATACTTAAAAATGGAAGGTTAAAGATCAGGAAAATTCACATGGTTATAGTGTTCTAATATATTGTTTCTGTTCAATGTTGGCATAATCACTACTACCACTGAGAACTGTAAATTTTCCACAGCACACGGGACATGTCCATATGAAACACATGTCCATACGTGTTTAAATGGAATACACTACACTGATTGGTACAGGTGAGGTTTTGTGGAGGAGCTGGTTGAAGAGATGAGTATACTTCTCTAAGAATAATGCACAAATAACTGTTTTATGTTTCTTGCCACATTCAATTGCAGTATTTCAGTAATTGAATACACAGCAAAGCATCAAGTATCATTAGAATAATGCAACTTAGTCACAACATCTGGGACAAAAACACTAACTTTTTGGAACTGAATATAGGAAAAAGTACTATTATTTTGAGCAAATAATTTTTAAAAACATTTTACTAAAAAATTGACAGTAGTAAATAATTGTATGCAGTAAACAAATTTACTGTCTTTCCTGCCAACTACTATAATCTAGACATTGGAGAATTTTCAAGGAGCCCTGTGGGGCTTTCCAATAGGCCTCATGAGCAGGAATTAAAACTATGTCATCCACCTTGGGCAGAGCAGTCATCCCAGTACTTGAGCTCAGTTGAAAAGCAGTGAAGAAAAAGCATACAAGGTTATTCTTTGTCTGTGTTTAGCTTGGGGTTTTCACTAGTGTGACTTTAGCTTCTTTACATGGTTGACTAAGAACATGTACTGAAACATGGCCATGTTGGAGCTACATGTACAGAACGGGAAATATTTGTTGGAGAAACTGTTCTTCTAAGATTGTCATGTCGGAGCATCATGTTTTGTTTTCAGAGGAATCATGGGAACACAGTCTTTCTCAGTGGGCCTTGGGTAAAGAAACTAGGAGTTGAGGTTGACAAAGCACTTAAAAAAGTGTTTGATGATGTCAGAGCTCAGGAGAACTAGAAGAAATCTTGTATTAAATGAAAATTGTATTTAGATATTCATTTTTGTTAATGGATTGAGACTCACACCAAGACCTACACAAGGATAATTCAGTCATTAAAATCTAATATGTACATGGCATATGGTTGACACAAAGTATACTATTATATTCTTTATTGCAATTCATTTAATTCTCTTCATATCATTATGAAAATCCTATTGAATCTATCATTTTATTGTTAGGCTGAGAATACCATGACACAAAAGATTAAGTAGCTTTTCTAAATTTATGTAATGAAGAGAGACTTTCTCAGCAGCTTAAACAGTTCTGTCTCCTCTGGCTGAATTGTTCATTGTAGCATGGGTGAAATTTGGATTTATAACTGGATTCCAACTCTACAGTCTACCATTAGATTTGTTGGTTTGTTTCTTAACTTGACATAAGCAGGGACATATGGAAAGAGAGGTCCTCAACTAAAACAAGAACAAACAAACAAAAAACAAAGCGAAACAAAAAATGCCTCCTAAGACTGCCTGTAATAAGTCTGTCAGGCATTTTCTTGATTAATGATTGATGTGGGTGGGGTAGGTAGGTTGATGCCTACCCTGGACAAGGTGGCCCTGGGTTGTCTATGAAAGCAGGCTGAATTCTAAACTATATAGGAATGGAACTAAAACATAAAATAATGAGTAACAATAAAAAATCTACTTTAACAAGGATAGAATCAACAGTTACAATAATAACAACAAAGAAATCTACTCATGGTATAAAGATTAGAATTTTTCTTTGGAGATGGAAGAATATAATTTTGAAGAAAATAATCAGGGTTCAAGAACTATAAATATTTCACATAACTTGAAAAGTCAAGTCCAGTTTTTTATGATATTTAAATAGTTGATAGATATTTGAATAATTCAACAATAATATTATAAATATTTGCTTCATGTAACATGACAGTTTTCTTCCTCAAATATGTTTCAAACATTTTTTTCAGATAATTCTACTTAAAATTGGGACTCTTATTCTGCCTTATTTATTTTTATTTTTTTCCTGTATTTATTATAAACTTTCATAGTAATGTGGAGTCACTCTTTTCCAACCAAGGTTGCATATGCTTTCTAAGTTTCTTGAAATTGACATGTTTAGGAGAACAGCCTGCTTGAGTTGGTCTTCCATAGAAGCAGACTATGCTGCCTGCACATATGCTGTACAGATTCAGACATATGGAGGGAGGGAGGTACTGCACATTCAGTATCCAAGTGCTTCTTCTGTAGAATCAGATTGGAACTGGCCTGAATCAACATATTCAGATATTTTTTTCTCTTCCTCTCTTACAGGCTATTTGATCACATTCTGTGAAGATATCTCTGTTTTAACACACCTACTTAATGCACCTTCTGATTGGTTTAATAGAGAGCTGAATAACCAATAGCTAGGCAGGAAAGTATAGGTGGGGACTTCCAAAGAGAGAGAGGAACTCAGGGGAAGAATCTGAGAGGCAGGCGATTCGTCAGCAAGACACAGAAGAAGGTGGACATACACTGTATTGAGGAATGATAACAGCCATGTTGCAGAATGTAGATTAATATAATGGGTTAATTTAAGTTTTAAGAGCTAGTTGGGAACAAGACTAAGCTAAGGCCAAGCTTAGTTATCATTACAATTAATAATGAGTCTACATGTCATTATTTGGCAACTAGTGGTGCAAAGAAAGTTCAATTACACCTCTCCCTCTTCCCCTTCCCTTCCCATTATTCTTATTGATTCAATATGTAAAATATATTAAATTGCCTATATGTATAAATAAAGAATGAAGAGTCATGGAATTTTATAGAGCACAGGGGCAACATGGGAGATGTTAGAATGAGGAAAGGGTGTGGAGGATATAATTTACATATATCACTCATAAATGAAACTCTTAAAAATAAAAAAAAAAAAATGAATAAGGGTGCAACACAATTGCTGTGGGATGATCTGTATGTCCTGTGGGAGCCCTTCTTGGGTTCTTTGTGGCGTTGTTACCCAGCAGGTCTGTATAGAGGATGATTAGGACCATGAGCCTGAGTGCAGGTGTTTGAGATGGTCTGCACTTGGCTGTGCTGGGGGATGGTCTGTATGTCAAGTTGTTCTGATTGGTCAATAAATAAAACCTGATCGGCCGTGGCTAGGCAGGAAAGATAGGCGGGACTAACAGAGAGGAGAAATAAAAGGACAGAAAGGCAGAAGGAGACGCTGCAGCCGCCGCAATGACCAGAGACGCTGCAGCCGCCGCCATGACCAGCAGCTTGTGAAGACGCCGATAAGCCACCAGCCATGTGGCGAGGTATAGATTTGTAGAAATGGGTTACTTTAAGATATAAGAATAGTTAATAAGAAGCCTGCCATGGCCATACAGTTTGAAAGCAATATAAGTCTCTGTGTTTACTTGGTTGGGTCTGAGCGGCTGTGGGACTGGCGGGTGACAAAGATTTGTCCTGACTGTGGGCAAGGCGGGAAAACTCAGGCTACACACAATTAATTGTCTTAGTCACTGTTCTACTGCTGTGAAGAGACACTATGATCAAGGCAACTCTTCAAAAGGAGTGCATTTCACTGGAGGCTTGCTGACAGTTGCAGAGACTTAGTCCATTAACAGCATTGCCTGGAGTAAAGCACTGGAGTAGTAGCTAACAGCTGCATCTTTATTTGTAAGCCAGAGGGCCTGGTATGGGCTTTTAAACCTCCAACAAGGCCACACATACTCCAAACACACCTCCTAATACTTCTCCAGTAGTGTCATTCCCTGATGACTAAGGATTCAACTATGAGCCAATTGGAGTTACTCTTATTCAAACAACAATCAAATGCAAAGTCAATCCTAAATGGCAGTAATATATGATTTTTTATAGTTTTTAATGTTCAGTTAAAAAACAATTAAAATTATAATATCCCTAGGCCAAAATAAAGGTTTATTTTGCTTTTATACTCTTTGCTTATTCCTCAACTATTTAACTGTATCTCTGTTTTATAAAGTACATCTTTAAAATCCAGTCTTCTTGTGGATCTCTGTGCTCAGGAAATAATAAGAAATAGTGTCTATTTCTTGGGGAAAAAATAAAAGCTAAAACACAAAGGACAACTTGCTCTTTTCTTCCCATTTTAAAGCAGAGCATGGAGCTCACACCTAGATCTCTCTCTGTCAAAGCAATGGTATATCATAGAAATTATTATTAAAATTAATATTATTAAATTGTATCCTCCATATTAGATACTTTAGTTTCTTATTTTTTTAAATGAAAAATCAAAAAGGGAATTTGGGCTTTAGTTCAAATATACACCACATCTTTGGAATCTCACCATTTTTAATGCACTTATATTTTCACACATACTAACTTATCAGCTTTAAAAAATTAGACAACCAGAAAGTGGCAAGCTGGGAAGGTCAGACACCCTAAGATGCCAAAATGAAGACTAAAAGCCTCAGGAAGACTTTCAAACATGTTATGAACTTTAATTAATGAATATGACTTCATAGCAAGGAAAAAATGTTAAATTATGTCTAATGGCTTTTTGCTTAAGAAGAAAATGTTGTGAATAACACATTTTACAGTATGGTTTTAATCTAACATATTAAGAAATATTCTTAAAGGTAGGTTAGCATTTACCTGCAAATTTCCAAATATGGAGCGTGACGCGAACTGACTATTTACCACAAGCTGTTGTTCTCTGTTCTGCCTATTGTGACTCTGCTATCTGTGCCCATACAGACCACCGCTTTAATCTGAATGTGGACATTAACTGATGCAGTTATTTGCCTGTACAACTAAAGACAGCTACAATGGAAGCACCATCACTGGAAATCATATGTGTCATTGATAACATGTTTTTTTTTTTTAAATATTATGACAGTAAAATGAGATTATTCAAACAAAATTAATCTCAGTACTTAATGTTATTTGAATAATTACTCTAAGTTTATTGAGGCAAATGTTTTGAGAGATTTTTTAAAGACAAAACGCATGTAATGTGAAGAGGGAATGAATTGATTTTATTAGTGGGTGTTAGGAAGCATTTACAAGTCTGGTCCTTAGAAACAGATTTCCTGTGTACAGGGATGAGTATCACTTTACTAATCTAATAATTATTGACTTATAATGTGTATATCCATGACATTCTGTAAGCATGGAAATAAAAATGTTCTTGCTTTTAGTAAGGTTAAAATACAGCAATTTACTTGGTCAATAAGAAATCATTTAAAAGAGTTACAGGTTCTCTAACAATGAAAGCTAAGAAAGAACCCACTATAAGCAAAAGCACCAGATAAATACCAAGTGCACTCCACTTTGAGAAAGAAATGAGAAATAATGATATGAAGGGGACAAGTGTGTGTGTGTGTGTGTGTGTGTGTGTGTGTGTGTGTGTGTGTGTGTGTATTTCATTCATAAAGTCAAGTTTGGAAATACATAACACTTCTGTATGTCCATTTACATTGAAAACTACTCACACTTTTGGCCTGTATTTGTGTGTGGATGTATATACAGATGTGTATGAATGCACATGTATACTGGTGTTCCTCTCTCTCTCTTTCTCTCTTTGTTTGCATGTGCATGTTTGCATGCACACATGCATGCGTATGTGTGTGTGTGTGTGTGTGTGTGTGTGTGTGTGTGTGTGTGTGAATTTGGATCAAAGGATGATGCTGGGTGTCTTTCTCCACAGATATGTGCCTTATATATTGAAGCAGGTTCACATACTAAACCCAGATTTCTTTGATTTGGCTGGTCTGGCTTGCTCTGGGGATCCATTGTCACTGTCATATTTACTCATTCATGCTTGTACAGAAATCTCTTCAACCTGCTGAACCATCTTGTAAATGAAACACCATGCAGTTTAACAAGCTAAAAACAATCTTATCCTTTGTGATACTAATGTAGTTCTAGCATCCATAATCTGAAAATACGAAATCTGAAAATTTCTGAGAGCCAGTGTGATATCAAAACTGGAAAAATCTTGTCACTATGAGTTTTGATTTGTACATAAAATGAGTCAAAACATTGGATATAATTACCTTCAGTCATGTGGTTAAGGTATATGTGGAACACAAATTGATTTCTGTTTAGACTTAACTCCTGTCTGTAGCTAGAGTTTTCCTGCCTTGCCCACAATCAGGACAAATCTTTGTCACCCACCAGTCCCACAGCCGCTCAGACCCAACCAAGTAAACACAGAGACTTTTATTGCTTACAAACTGTATGACCGTGGCAGGCTTCATGCTACCTGTTCTTATAGCTTAAATTAATCCATTTCCATAAATCTATACCTTGCCACGTGACTCGTGGCTTACCAGCATCTTCACATGCATCTTGTCCTGATGGTGGTTGGCAGTGATTCCTGCCTTCCTGTTCTTTCTTGTCTCCTCTCTGTTAGTCCCACCTATACTTCCTGCCTATCCACTGGCCAATCAGTGTTTTATTTATTGACTAATCAGAGCAATTTGACATACAGACCATCCCACAGCACCTGTCTTCAATATATCTCATTCACTAAATGTATGCTCAAATGCTATAATGTGAAAAATGAAGAAATCAAGAAATATTGCTACTCCACAGCATTTTAAATAAAGGCTACTCAAGCTATAGCCAAGTTCTTCTTTGAAAACTACAGATGTTAACACATTTGGAATGCTTGACCTTCAACTACTGTTCTTTAATATTAACCATCCCTTCTTCCACTGTAGGTCAGTGCTAATGTCCACAATTACACAATACTGTCTATGATAAGCTTAAATTATTAGAGACCAATTATAAAACTATTTTGAATTCTTCTACTGCTCAGACCACATAGAACCCTGAAAACCATAAGTCATCTGTTCCTTCTTCATTTTTATTAGTACCAATCAAGGATTTTCTTTATGATATTTCCATATTTGTAGAATATATATATATATATATATATATATATATATATATATATATCCCCTCTATTACCCTTTCTTTATACTCTTTGACCTCCCACATCCATGATTGTTCACCTTTAACTTCTATGTCTTTTTTTTTTAAATATTTTTTTCATCATACATGTAAAAGCAAACATGCTCCACTTGTCATTATCAGCCTGGCTTATTTCTTCAAATATTATGCTTTCTTGTTACTTATAATCTTCTTCTAAATATCAAGCTTCGTTCTTCTTTATGTATAAATAAAGCATGACTGTGTCTTTCTGCCATATTTTATATCCATTCCTCTATTGATGGGTGTCTAAGCTGCTGATTCCATAATTTGGCTATGAGAAAATGTACCTTAGTAAGATGATTATTAGATATCTTTAGCATGTGATGATTTAGATCCTTTCTGGGTCCATACCTCAAAGAGGTATAGCCTTTTGGTAACTATGTCAAGAATCATGGCAATGGTAACTTGGACATATTTTGGTCTTCAGTTTATTATTTCCTTTGATCTGTGTGTCTGTTATTTTTTGTGTTAATACTATCCTACTATGTTACTATGGCTCTGTGGTACAATTTTTAGTTTTTATATTTTGCTTGTGATCATCATGTGTTCTCAGAGTATTTTATTGATTTCTGTTACTTTTGAAAAAGAAAAACTTTGGGAAATGGCTTAGCAGTTACAAGCACTGACTTCTCTTCAAGAGGACCTGGGTTCAATTCCAAGTATCCACAAGGCAGCTCACAATCTTCTGTAGTTTCATTCCAAGTGGTCTGTCATTCTCTTTTGGCCTCTGTGGTGATATTTTATTTGTGCTGAAATATAGTGATATTTTATTTGTGCTTTGATAAATAAAGCTTGCCTGGAGTTCAGGGGGAAAAGGCCAGCCATTTTAAGTAAACAAAGTTAGGCAGCATACACCCTTAAGCTGATCCCTTAGCAGGCAGCGTCTCTGTGTTCGAGGCCATACTAGGGAACAGAGCCAAGTGTGGTGACACATGCCTTTAATCCTACTACCAATCATAGAGACCTGGAGATCTGTACCGACAGGCAGTGACAAGGAAGTGAGGTAACTGGACTAAGAGCCAATGAGAGGGCAGAACAGTAAGGCAATAAAGGCATGAGTAAGACAGGAAGTAGCTCGCATTTGAAAGCTACAGAGTTGGTGAGGTAATATTGGCTGGTGGCTTTCCCTATTTCCCTGGTCTAAGGCTTTAACCATTATATTTGGCTCTGTGTTTTTTATTTAATAAGACCATTTAGGAATTTGTCTACAGGTCTCTGTGGTTACCTGGCATCCATGTGGTACATAATATACATCCAGGCAATATATCCATACACATGTGAAAAAAAGAAGTACTAGGTCAAGTTAAAATAATGTTGAACATAAAAGTAAAACCAATTTACAGCCAGGAGTGGTGGCACATGCCTTTAATCTCAGCAATCAAGAGGCAGAGGAAGGCAGATCTCTGTGAGTTCAAGGCCAGACTATCCTATATACATAATAAGTTCCAGAACAGTCAGGGCTATGTAGAGAGAGAACCTGTCTCAAACAAAAACAAAAACAAAAAAAAATTAAGTAAATCAATTTATGCATTAAAATTAGCCTAATTGATGGCCTTCCTTTATTTTTTCTTTTTCTTTTGGGTGTTTTTTAGTCTTTGAGATATGGATAAAATTTAAATTTTATCAGATTTCTACTATAGGTTTATTTATATTTGTTTAATTTGATTCACTCATATAGCACAATTGCAAAATCCAGTGTTTCTTAATGTCATATTAAAGCTATAATCTTCACTGCCTGAAGCAGTTTGATCTATTTTTCTTTTTCCTTTCCCTATATTTTATTAATGTAATAGTATCTAGTGTTAGAAAGAAATGGAATTTGAGACACTATTAATGAATATTAAAGAGAGGAAAGTAAGGAGAATTGATTTTAGAAGTGATCAAAAAGCAACTGTTCTTACATATAATACTCTTTAACAAAGTTCCCTAGCCTGATAATGACTTTCTAACTCTATTTTTCTTTTCACAGTCATCTTATCCATAAAACAGAAGCATTTTATGAATAGATATGTTTTTATATCTTTTAGCATTCAAATTCCATTTGGTCCTGATTGGTTGAAAGTTATCAGAAAGTTGAGCACCTAAGGGAAATTAGGGTAATTTATTTTTGTAAATTGTCTTCCTTTGCCATTCTTTTCCCCCTGGCCTAAAGTTATTCTTACTCATAAATGAAAGCTTCAGGAGAATATCTCTGGGGTCATAGATTCTCTCTCAGCTAGTGATTTTCTGCCACTTAATGCACATCATGGTCACTACCAGTTTAAGTAATTGAACTAAGATGTCTATTGAACTTGTAGCCAGACAGTTCAGTCTCTGCCTGATGACTCACAACCTGCCCAGACAGCACAGAAAATTGGCGCAAACAATCTATAGTTTCAGAAAAGGTCAAGACTAGATCTACAAATTTTCCATAAATCTTCTATTCCCTCCTATTTTAAAAGAGAAACCAAAATTAAATGTCCTCTATTATGGATTTTAGCTTTTATGCTTATCCTGAACACACACACACACACACACACACACACACACACACACACACACTTATACATATGTATGTATAATCTGGTATGCTATTTTATAATAATGGGGATATGGTAAGGACCACAATAACAGGATGGTTTTCTTTCATTGTATTTTAAATAATCAGGAGATAATTTGTTGAACTTGGTAACTCCTTAGAATTTAATGCATACACATAAAAGATATACTGTGCTATTTCTAGGACTTATCTATGTAGTGTAGATACATATACACATAAGTACGTAAATCAATGTACAATTTCAAACCTACTCCCTGAACAGACAATCTTATGTATTATGATCTTCTGCTTTGAACCTAGGGCACTAGACTTCATTACTCCTCTTTTTTTCAACAGCCAAAGCTTCAGCCTAAGTAGGCACTTTTTTACTCAGAATTTTTCCACCTCACAGACTAAAATC
The DNA here is from genome assembly GCF_004664715.2 of Peromyscus leucopus. Lineage (NCBI taxonomy): Eukaryota > Metazoa > Chordata > Mammalia > Rodentia > Cricetidae > Peromyscus > Peromyscus leucopus. Next base: position 52,841,336 of record NC_051080.1, on the reverse strand, counting down.
CAAATATTTCTAACTAATTTTTTTCTGTCAACTAATACATTAGAAATTTTCTAAATTTCCAGAAAATTAGTACTCCTTAAGGAATTATTTTAGCTATATTAGTCATAATTGGCCATCATGTGGCCTTAAAATTTACTTGGACACGTTAAAATTTTCAGTTATTTTTCTAAGGTTTTTACTTCCTTTTCTTCTAGGACTTTCCATTCCAAGGAACATATTTTCTAATATTAACTGCCAAATAAACTACTTGAACTCAGAAATCTTGTCATGAGACACTTGCTTAACAATTCTGAATTATAGATAATGTTTTGTTCTGGAAGTGAAGTGTTGTTCCCAACACTCATGTGTTGATGCTTTGGTGTCCAGATGGTGTGTCTATCTAATCAGTGGAGTGTGGTGCGGTCATGGGCGTTTTGCCTTACTGAATGGATAAATTCTTTAAAGCATTGAGGCATCCGTTCTTTGGTGGTGTAAAGTAGGAGATGAACTGTATTAGGAAGAAAGGAAGTTTGTATATTTCTGAATGGAATATTGTTTCCTTGGTCCTCACTCTCTCTCTCTCTCTCTCTCTCTCTCTCTCTCTCTCTCTCTCTCTCCCTCTCTCTCTCTCTCTCTCTCTCTCTCTGTGTGTGTGTTGTTGTGCGTGTGTGTGATTCCCTATCAGGCTTCTACAAGCTGAGAATTTAGCTTTTCTCGTGCCTCCTATCATTTTTATCTTATCTCATATAGCTGAATACATGTGTGATGGCCTATAGCTTTCTTTTTTTTTATGCCTCCCACGTGCTTGTCACACAAGATCAATAGGAACTGGGTTTTCAAGTAGGAATGATAAATAATAGCTTGAGATGCTGATATTATACTAGTCATGATTTTATTGAATTAATCTTCAATGTTTATTTTATACATTTCAGAAAGTAATGTTATAGACAGGTTTGATACTCAGACACAGCGGCATTAATATATAACAAACAAATTGACTAGCACTGTTATGTCATCGATCAGTATCTGATAAATAAAATATACTTAGTATATAAATATAAGATTTTATTGAAGACTTAAGTTGTCCAAGTGATTTATTTTGATACATAATTCACGAAAGTAATGTTAGTAAGACCAGGTATTGAATCACCTACAGACACAGACCCAGGATTACATATATACACAAACATAATGTGACTTTAGCTACTGTTATTCCGGTTCACTTTCATCCAATAAGAGAACAGAGACTTTTAAAAATTATTATTCCTTAAGGTACTTATGTGAATGGTCATGGGATATTGATGCTAGAAAATAAAATGTGTAAAATTTCTATTACCTGCCAGGTATATAAAATCAAGTGGGAAGCAACTGATTCTTCAAACTTAGTCCTGTCCCACAGTCTAATGCACAGTATTAATATATACAAACATTTATGGATCAGAGAAAGATAATAAGTGATAAAAAGGGTTTGATAACATGCAGGAGGTTAAGCCAATGCATAGGAGAGTTTAAGAAAAGAAAAAAAAGTTTAATAATCACACAGAGCATAAAAATCATTACATAAGATAAGCACAGAAATTAAGTATTAAGTTTTAACATTTAGATACAAAACTTCTATCCTAATTAAGAAGCAGAAGTACAGTTTGAATAATTCCACAGTCTTCTATTTTGTATAAAATATAATCTCACTGAAGCAATAATTGTGAAATTTAGTAATTACATACTTTTTCAATTTGGGAAAACAATGTAGCTATTTCAAACAAAGGTTTAACTAGGTGTTAAAAAAGATGTCATTTTAAACAGTTAAAATTAAATTGATGTTCCTACGATTATTAATCCTGTCAACTCAACAGGATCTAGAATTTCCTATGAATAAATCTGTTGGCTTGCATGTGACAGGCTGTCTACATTAGATTAATTGTGGTTGGAAATCTTACCTAATGGTGGGTAGAACTATTCCATTGGCTCAGGCCTGGATTGAAAAAAGACAATTATGCTAGGCTCTAGAACTCTTTACTCTCTGCTTCCTGAGTAGAGGCAGATCGTGACTTGCTGTTTTCTTGTTGTCATACTTTGCCTGTTATGAAGACTAAGGTTTTGGAACTAAAAGCCAAAAGTCACTTTCTTTCCTTAATATACTTTTTTTTTTGAGTATTTTATTGCAGCAGATAAATAAGTAACACTTAGCAGTAACCAATACAGTTCCAAAGGTTTAATAAATGCACAATTTATTATGAAATTGGAGACAATTACTTAAGAAATGTTTGTAGTTAATATTGAAGCATTCAGATACATTACTACAGGTATCAACCAAATTTTATACTACTCTAGTCCAATCTGTCGTGAAAAGAGACATATTTGTGTGTATGTGTGTATATTAAAAAGTTTTCATAACGAATAGCTAGAAAGCTGACATAAAACTAAGAAATATATCTGCACCCAGTTGGATTTGGGAAATCCATATTCCAAAAGGATAGATTTAAGAGAGAAGAGTTCTATGATTTGGAAGCTATCATCTGGTTTAGAAGAGCTATAAACAAGACACTGAAATTGTGTGCTCAGGAGACTTTATAAGCTATTGCTTCTATAAGAATAATCAAACATGTATGTATATCTATTTCTTAAAACATGATTCTCAGAGGCACTTGAAAGATAAAGACCAGGATAAAGGCAATCCATATGATCTCATGAAAACATTAAAATAAAAAGCATGTAAAAGAAATACTTCAGCAAAAGAGCCACTTCAGCCTTGAAAACCCCAAGTAATCTTCACAAGAGAGTATATCAAAATAATCTGTGTTGTTTCTTATGTCATCATTCAATAGTAAAACAGTAGCTGGGTATGTGAATCAGAGAGTTGTTTATACAGTGAATTTCATGAAAGACATTGAATGAGGAATCACAATGGGTGCTATGATGTACATGAAAAAGAAAAAAATTATTGAACTATTCATCTTAAATATAAACACTAGTTTTGGTGACTTTTGGAAACCAAGCTCAAGAACAGGTAGAATTCTTGGAGTTTGTGAACTGATACGGTCTCACCAGTAATTTCCTATGCTATTATACATCCACATTTAATGGTTTCCACTTTTAATTTCTGAAAAGTAATACACCCCTAGGTACTCAGGCAAGTATAACTGAAATCCTACTCATTGGAGCATGTAAAACAAACACACATTTCACAAAAGTCATTTATCTGAATGTTCTGAAGCCATCCATATGTGCTCTTTAGCAAAATTTTCCATCAATAGCTCCAAACTGTGAATCACTCACTTATTTCAGTCCAGGTTGTTTAGACAGTCATCAAAATCATGCTGTATTACTATATTCTCACTCACACACATTAAAGAATTAACAGTACAGCATATAACCATATCAACAAATATTACATTTTCATCTTAAGTTGAAAGAAGCTATACTCAAGATTATACAGAGGATAACTAAAGCTAAAAATTTCAGTAAAGTGAAAATTAAATTAACTACTAGAAAGCAAACTGGTGGCAAAAGTTTGTGGGATTCTGCCTACTAAAGAATGTAGGTAGTGTTTTAGCATCAACAATGCTTTTTGTTTGTTGATTTTGGAGTTTATATGTGGATGTGAAAACTTGTTGGAAAATATAATGAAGGAATCTCTATATATGTTCCTTTAAGGTCAGCTTACTATTTTCAAGACAGACCCAACATGATACATTATATTTAATTCCCCTTCTCTCCATAGATAGTTCTCTACAGTCCTGTGAATGTCACTTCCCACTGAAGACCTCCAGCTTCCATTCAGTCTTCTACTTCCTATATTCTGCAGGACTTCATAAATCCACATGGGGCAGATTATTGTTCTAAGTTTTTTCTTGTTGTGCAAATTATTTGGATACTGTATGATAACTTTTCCATCACTATAACAGAATATCTGAGATCATCAAATTGTTTGGAAAAGTTATTTTAACATGTGACTTCAGAGGTTCCATCCCATGATCACAAGGCTCTATTCTTTAAGGCTTAAGGCAGACCCCACATTCATGGAGTGACATGCATGATGGAACAGAGCTGTTCTTCTCATGGAAACCAAAGAGCAGTGTCTCATTATTTCCTGTAGGAACATGCCCCCAGTGACCTAACTTACTTCAACTACATTGCTATTTGATAAGGCCAAGTCTTCAATCTTCAACACATAGTAATAAAAACAATGTAGGAGATACATACAGAGTGTCACAGGTTCATAAGTTTAGTCCATGGTTATTTGGTCCCAAGTGCTTGAGTAGCACATCAGAATGGCAAAAAAAAAGTGGCACAAAAAAAAACTGTTCATTGTATGACGAACCATAAAGCAGAAGAGTGATTCTGATGCTGTGCTGACTGTTCTTTTTCCCTTAAATTTCCTATGGACATCCTCTAATAGGATGCTGTGGTCCATTTTCGAGGAAGAACTTATTTCAGTGAATCTGTAGAAATGGACATGCTTAGAAGATTAAATCACAAATATCCAAGGTGACTCAGTATAATCAGGTAGAAAAAAAAAACAATATAAATCTTAGCCTCTAACACACAGACCCATTCCTGCCTATCTGCCTTGCAAGCTTTGGTTATAGGCAATTAAAAACAAAAGTAAATCAATGTGAGGCTGTCAAACACTATTGTATGTTATATTTTGAAGGCAAAGTCTCAGGGAGGTAACTAAATGATTATAGAACTCAGAGTAAACACAAGGTTAGTCAGAACAGTAGTCAACTAATACAATGTACTTAATCCTCCGTTATGTTGCTGGCTGTTTTAGCTCACTTTCCAATACCATGACAAAACACTGAAGAAAAGAACCTCAGTGGTGACAAAGATTTGTTTGGATTCATGTTTTCAAATGTTTCAGGTCATTATTAATTAAAATCCATGTTCTTTAACTTGTGGCAAAGCACATAATCCTGGTAGAAAGTGCACTATGGATTAAAGCTGAACTTGCACACGGGCCAGGAAGCACAGAAAAGAAGAAACACAATTCCATTCCAATGTCCTCATTCATAGTAACATAGTCAATAATTTATCTATGGTCTTACTCTTCTACTGGTGTAAAGATATACCATGACCAAGACAACTTATAAATAAAACATTTAATTTGGGGCTTCCTTACAGTTTCAAAGGGTTAGTCCATGATCATCATGGTACAGACCATGGTACAGGCAAACAGATGTTCATGGCCCTGGAGCATAACTGAGTGCTTGTGCCCTGATCAGTAGACAAGAGGCAGAGAGAGACCATGAGATTGGGTCTGGAGTTGGCTTTGAAACTTCAAAGCCTATGACTCCAGTGACATACCTCCTCCAATAAGCTTACCCCTCCTCCAAGAAGACCATACCCCATAATCCCTCCCAAACAGTTTCACAAACTGGGTACCAAGAATGCAAACATGAACCTGTGGGGTCTCTTCTCACTCAAACCATCACACTTTCTTTCCACTAGGACCCACCTTCTAAAGGTTTCAGCACCTCCCAGATGGGCATCTAAGACTCTGCAGACATTCAGTTTCTAAATGATAACAGCATATAACAAGTGATGTCCAGCAAATCTTATGAATTCAGATAAATAAATGGTAAAATTTTATCAAAAAATTTAAAACAAAAATTAATTCTGTTTTTCTATCATTTTTTGCCTTTTAAAGAGATGATAAAATATATAAGTTCCTCCAATCTGGGAAAATAAATGCTATTTTGAAATTCTCTTCACAATTGTTTCCAAGATCTTCAGTGATTAGAGTCTTCCACGTTTTTAGTACTAACAGGCATGTATTTTACTTTTTCAGTATGAACAGTTTAATGCTAGGAGATAGTTTTTTATGGCTCTCTCACATTTCTATGTGTCTTCCATGGAAGACACTACCTGCTCTTCATTCTGAATATTATTATGTTTCAATAGTCTATTTTCTTTTAAGGGTCAATATTGTTTCTTCTTCTGAAGCCAAGGGCAAGCATGCCTATAACAGCTTTATTAAATCTTTGTTTTCTTAATCTGAAATATTCTTTCTATAAAGACACCTGTTGAGTGTCTTTGTGTCCTTCTATCACTTCACAGTAATGTTGGAGATTGCAAATTAGTGACTCAACTAATAGTTTTCATTATTTTGAATACTTACATTTCTGTAAGTAATACATTGTACTTTATATCTAGACTACAAGTCTTGGGCTCTCTGCCTATTACATATAAATCAATATAAATTGTTAATTGCTTTTTACATACAGCAAAGTGTCAGAACACATAAATATCTCAATACTTATTTTTGTAAGACTAATTGAGGGGGTTGGCTGGAGAAATGGATGGCTTAGTGGTGAATAACACTAGCTCCTTCCCCAGAGGACCCAATTTCTGTTGCCAAGATGCAATTGACAGTTCATAATTGTCTGTGGCTCCAGTCCCATGGAATCCAATGCTGTCTTCTGGACTCGGTGGACACCAGTCATGTATGCTATACACAGAAATACGTGTAATGGATGTTTCATGTGCTGACCACTCTGTCCTGAATAACTGACTCAGAGGCTGAATATGAATTAAAATTCTCAGCAGATAGCTCCAGCTAGTTACTTGCTAACTCTTACACTTAAATTAACCCATAATTCTTATCTTTGTTTAGTCATGTAGCTTGGTACCTTTTCTCAGTATGACATTCTAATCTTACTTCTCTGCATTTGTTGGCAACTCCCTGACTGCCTTTCTCCTTCCCATTATCCTTATTCAGTCACCAAGCCTGTACTTCCTGCCTGGTTACTGGTCAATCAGTGTTTTATTAAACCGATTTGAGTGATAAATCTTTACAGTATACTTGAGAATTATTCCACAGCAAATACAGGTACACAAAACACCTATATCCATAAAAATAAAATAAAATTATCTAAAGCAATGTTAAAGTTACCTTGAAGTATTAAACTAAATATAGGTATAGTCACTATTTGGTGCTTTGGGGAGATTGATTACAATAATAAATACCGTTGAATAAATTCAAAGTATTTGCATATGTAAATTCATAAACTCAAATCATTAATACACAATATTATATATATTTCAGATTGTGACAGGGTCCTGTTATGTGACACAAGATGGCCTAGACCTTTTATCTCCCTGCCTCAGTTACCCACAAACTAGGATTCAAGGCAAAGACCAAGAAGCTAGGTTTTATCCTAGCTTAAACATCATTGTGTTTGTCAGAAGTATTGATTATCATCTTTGCTGTCTACAGAGACAGTTTCTACAGTTTCTTGTTTTCCTCATGCTTTACAAACAGAGGCACTGATTGATTTTGTTTGAGACCTTTGTGTAAATGTTGTTTGTTCAGTGAAACACTTTGAAAGGTGCAGATATTTTCCCCTCCTAAAGTGGTACACGGAAAGCTCTGATTGCCTTTCAGATCAAAAAGACATGGAGTTTTTGTGGTGTTTTGCTTGCACTCACTACTCAATATGAGTCATTTGAGCTTTCAGCACTTCCTCTGTGGTACAAACCTGTTGTGTGTGTGGTGTGAGCATGGGTCACATCATACCACCTTACAATGCTTTTGTGAGTAAGAGGGAAAAATGTAGACCTGGACCTCTTGCTACTTGCTTCAAGTCAGGTTTTTCAGACTAGGAAAACTCATGTACCTGCTCAGTATCTATGAAACTGTGGGAAGTATAAATTGATAAATGGGATGAATGGAAGAAATGTATAACTATCACAATTATTGAAAATTATGAAATACATCAAGATTTATAGTCTTAAATGAATACATCCTTAATCATATCTTGAGATAAATACATTTCTTCCCACACTGAAACAAATGGATTCATTTCTGAGATAATTCATATAATAAATTCTTATCACAGTATTCTCTAAGTGCTAATGATTTGAGGTATAAAATCTAAATGTGCTTCAAACAGACTCAAAAGTTAGTTTTGAAATCCAGTAAAACTTTCAAGAAATTGAAGATGCTGCTTGTCTTTACGCCTTGCCAGTGAACTGACTTAGTTTCATCTGTGAAAATGAGCAGCTATAGTATAAGAAGAGTATATCATTTGTTTTCCAAATGTTATTCTTTATATTACTTTTACCAATAAGGAAGGAACTACCTCATAATCCTTTGAGTTCTTTAAAATTTCATCTTGAAACCATTTATGGCTGATGGCAGAGTATGAACCACTTCATTCTACCCTATATTTAGAGGGATGAATAATAAAGAATACAAAGTACAACACAAGGGTAGGTATTTCCAGTTATCATGGAATGTAATCAAAAGGCAATGCCCTTGTTAAGGTGATTTAAAAGAGGTACATAGTAAAATGTTTCAAAAATTAAAATTTTAATAGCAAAAGAACTAGGTTTGGAAAAAATGCTTTCTGGTTTCTAACTTGACTGAAATCCCACTATATTAAATATAAACCTTTCACAATAATAACTTATGGTATTTTCATTTAAAAAATTGGAGGGTGTTTTTATTTTGGGCATGTTTGTGTACCACACGTATGCCTAATGTCTGTAGAGTTAAGAAGAAGGCATCAAATCTACCAGAACTGGGCTTACAGAAGGTTGTTAGCACTTATGTGGATAGTGGTGATCGAAGCCGGGCCCTCTAGAAGAGCAGCCGATGATGTTACTTGCTATGCCATCTTTCTGGCAATGAAAATATTATATTAAAAGAAAATAATTATTCATGCTTAATTTTAGGTATTTTATTATTGTAATGTTTAATATTACTTAAAGCAAAACATAGCTTCCTTGTTGAAAGACGCTAATTTTTTTTTTTTTTTTTTTTTAGCAAACCCAAACTCAATTTATATAATTAAGTGGTAGTAAATATCAGACCATTTGGACAATTTCTCTTTCATCTTCATATCTATCTTGATAAGATTTGATATAAAAGTTGTACTTTAAATCTAAGGTATGCTTTCTTCAGCTATTTGAACTCTAAATTTTGAAAGTGCTGTTTCTCCACCAATTCCAGTGTTGTTCTAATTGCATTCTACATAAGTTTAACAAAGTTATGAACATCTTATTAAATCCATGAAAAGTATAGGCTATATTATTCACCCATCTTTTTATGTAATTATTAAAAAAACAAAATTCAAAACTCACAATAAACTCTCTCATTCAAGATTCTGTGAAATCCTATTCTTAATTATGTGGGGCAAATTTAAAAGCCATTGTACCATTACCTATATATCAGTGTCTTAATTCATTAAATTACCTCTTGCAGGTCATTGACTTTCATTGCACAATAAAACAGGAGTGGGTATTCTTTTGATCCTTTGTTATTTAAGTCACAGTTTGAGATGTTTAAAGTCATTAAGAAAAATCAAGTACAAGGTGGGCACCACATTAAAATTACCACAGTGTTCTTCCTATCACTGCTGTAAAAGCAGAGAGAGCATCATTCACACAATTAAAAAGGGAAGAAGGCACTGAATATCTATATTCTAAAAAAGAACTCTGTCTTCATTTATAGTGATTAATTTAGATCATTATAAAATTGTCTTCAATTGTACATACATGAAAAATATAAACTACCCAGATTATAAGGACCAAACATAAAACATTCAATGATCTCTGGGCATCTCTTTGCAGTGATTGTACCTCTCCTACTAGAATGAATGCATGTATCAGTTACTTTTAGTTGCATAACAAGATCGATGCTAATGGTTTAAAGCAACTAACTGTCCAGAATTCTGGAGTGAAATGAGTTGAATAGATCTATGATCTCACTGACTCATACATGACAACCAGCTTGCTTGATCATCACCTGATACCATTCAGATATGCTTGGTGAATATGAACCAGCCCACCTGTGATGGTATCCAAGTTTGAAGGATGAGAAAAGACATCAGGCCTCTTGATATTCTGGCTTAGAACTCATATTCTATGTCTTCCATGTTGCCTACTAATAAAAACAAGAAATATTAAATTTCAGTGAAGAGATGGACATTACCCCTTTAAGTAAGGATGAAAAAATTCCCTTTGCAGTGTTCAATGGCTATAGGAGAGGTGGAAAACTGTAACCATTTCTCTTGCAACCTACCAAATGAGAGTACGAAGGTTTCATGATCTTATTACCTGAGATGTAATATTAAAATTGCTTAATGAAAAATGTAAGTGTGAGCCTTATCACTACTATATTAATACGTACTTTGCTACCAATGTAAATTATTTTGTCCTTGCATTTCTCTGTGCACAAGGGTCTCTCTCTCTCTCTCTCTCTCTCTCTCTCTCTCTCTCTCTCTGTGTGTGTGTGTGTGTGTGTGTGTGTGTATGTATGTATGTATGTATGTATGTGTAGGTGCAAAGGCAATGAAAGGTCACAAAATAATCCTGTAGGAAAATGTATTCATTTGAGTACTTATCTTGCATAAGTATTTTAGCAAACTAATTGCACCATAGATAGTGTTGTGGTGAATATGCATAGCTCCATATTATAAGTCAATTGGGCCAAGATTTGCAGGTCAGCTAGGCTTAGTCTTGGTGGAAAACCTTGTGAAATGCCAGGAACAACAATAGCTATGAGAATCTTCTATGGGCTCATTCTATTCACCTCTGTACAGCTTGTAGAGAGTAACATGCCCTGGTTTGACACAATTCCCCAGATTCCGATGAGGTAAGCGATCTACTGTCTTACACTTCTTAGGATTATAAATACAGTCTATAAATATGTTCAGCCGCCTTGTGCAATTGGTTTCTGAGGAACAGGACACTCCACATCTTGCATTGCCCTGTCATACAGCCCCTTTTATTTTAGCATCATCTTCTTTGTTGTCTTGGATAAACAGTGCAGCAAGTCATTTCCTCTGCCTTCTCTGGCCATGTGAGTAATGAACTGTCTGTATCAAAAAGGGCCTTGCTGCATTTCCTTGGCTGAATTTGTCAGACCTTGGCTTCGGCCTTGTTTGCTGCTGTGTGCTTGACAGGGATATATTTAGAAACATGGCTATAGCCTTCCTCATTTTGGCTGTTCTTTCCCCATCACAAAATATCTGAAAAGTGCAGGTAGTATTTTTCCTTACCATTGGATAGTACACTATATTGAGCTTCTCTGAAGCCAATTAGCCTGCTTTCCAGAGTCCTTCATTGTGTTAGGAATGGATCTCACTAGTGCTATCTAAAACCACATTTAACACTACATTAAATCAAACTTCAGAAGGATTCTTCCTCATCAACTATGAATCAATATCATAAGAAATTTAAACCTTAATTGTTGCCCTCTTATTTATCATATAATCTCTTTATTATTCACAGTAGATAAGAGAACTATAATTGGATTTGAATCGGAAGAAGATAATTCAAAGGGTTAATGTGACTAAAATTAGCCAGAACAATTTAGCTGTCAGTCTCTAAGTCTTTGGATGCAATTGGACCTAGTCCAAAAGCTAGGACTTCTGAAGGCATGGACATAGGTCATCCCCCACTCTTCTCTTCACTATAACTGTGAGTAGCCTCTATTGGTTGTATAGAGATAAGCAGACTTAACTTCATTTCCAAGAATTTTGAGACTGGATGTTATATGCAAACATGCTTCAGCTTCACCATAAGAAATTGCCAGAAAAAAGGCATTTCCAGGAAATGCAGTTAGCTTACAGGGACCCCAGCAAACTTGTTTAAATCATTCTTAATAGCACCACCATTGAGCAGGATATGATTCAAAGATAAATGCACAATCTGAGAGACTCGTTATAGCTTTAAAAGCACTATATTGTATAGAAACGTGTGTTGCCCATGATTAAGAGTTTTAGTATTTAATACATTAAATGTTTTAAAATGTTCATAGCTTTGCAATATGTTCTGAATGAAGCTATGGTATACCAGAAAGCTCGTTTTGTTGAGCATTTTCAGTTATTGTTCTTAACATCAATTTTAAAAAAATAAGTAAAGTTTTCATTGCAACAAAACCCTTCAAATTTCTGATCAAATGTCAGTAGTTATTGTAATTAACAGAAGGACTGAGCATAGGTTAAGGGAGATTTCTAATAATTAGAAAGCACTTAACACAATGACCTGAATACAATTCTCAGAACTCAGGGTAACAAAAACACAGAATATGATTGATTGTATAATATTTGTAACCCCAAAGCTGGGGAGGTGGAGACAGAATTTCTGGAACTCTTTAGCCAACCACTGTAGACTACTTGGAAGTTCCAGGCTAGTGAAAGACCCTGTCTTACAAATACATGGATTGTGACTGGAGGATGACAAGTGAGGTTGTCTTCTGTCCTTCACATCTACTTTGATCCACAGCACACTCTGTCATGTCTTCCCACACATATACACATACATGAAAAAAATGACAGTATATTATACCTTGCTCCATCCCTCCTACTATTTTCAAGAACAGAATCTGTGTACTTACTAAGAATTTGAATATCAAGGGTGTTTTGCATTTTAATATTTAATAAACTATGCCTGGATATCACCAGCTTATTATATTTAGATGACAATTCAGGATAAGACTAGACACAGTGAGCAGCAGAACACAATTAGGTACTTGTGGATGCAGATTGTGTTCATGTCTGTCAGTTCTTTTTTCCTTCCAGAGGAACCAGCAATTTTGACAGGTATGAATTACAGCAATGATACACTTTCATAAATTACAGAAATAATTCATCTTTATCTTTTAACTTAGGCATGCTTGCATTCTAGGGCAGCTCTGAAATTTTCACGCAGGAAAATGGCTTTCAAGAAAGAAAATGGATCATTTCTTTAAGCTCATCATCAAATTCCATTGAGTGAAGGAAATGTTATATGCATGAGGACATTTTTAAAGAACAACAAACGATTGGCAAGTGTTTCCTTGGGGACGACTATATCTCTCACTCTCAGCATATTTTAGTTGCCTGTAGTTCATTATGTAGGGTTGAGACCTCAGAGACTTTTTTGGGTCCACATTCACATGTCTATCAGTGTCATCCTTGTTCAGCTCATCTTTGGGCAGTCATGTTGGTGAGATTTTATGGCTGCAACTTCTGTCCTTACTAGAAATCACACACTCACAGCAAACTCCCTGGTGCTCTGGCTCTTGCAATGTTTCCACCCCCTAATCTGTAATTATGTTATAATCTCAAAACACAAAAGAAACTATAAAAGAAAACAGCAAAAATGTAGTTATTACACAAGAAGCACCTGGGAAGTTCTAGAATCGATTCAGACAGGAGATAGCTTTTATTTTTGTACATCTATCTATCTATCTATCTATCTATCTATCTATCTATCTATATATCATCTCTCTATCTATCTACCTACCTATCTATCTATCTTTATGTATGTACATGTTCACATGTATGGTGTTGGTGGTGTGCCACAGTGACGTGCAATGCTCAGAGAACAACACTTGGGAGTTGGTTCACCAAGCAGATGTCAGAGATTGAGATATCAGTTTTTCAGCCTTAATAGAAAACACCACAGGTTGCTTTTAATCCTAAAATTATAATTATAAGCACTTATAAAATCAGAAATACTTTTATAAATATTTATAATTTGCATCTTTTTAGTTTAAGGATATTATTCTTTTGGCACATTGCTGTTTATTGTCATACATTGTCATTAAGGTCAAGAAATTTGAAGGAGTTCAAACTCCTAATTGCCAATGAGTTGTTTCAAGGCCAAGTATACTAAAACTTCTGAGAATGAAGAACTTACAGTTTATATATTTTTATAATGCATGCTAACTTTATAATTCTCTGACTGAAAGTACTTTACAAAAGCTTAAAATGTAAGGTGATAGGTCATTTCCATTTCTCCTTTTATATATACAAATGGTTATTACAATGGTGTTATTTTATAGTGCTAATTTTTTCAAGATTATTGTATTTATAAATGAGATAGATTTTATTTCTTCAGGTGGCTTAAATGTAAAATATCCTATGGGTGCCCACATGTTTAAATTCTAAGTCCTCAGCTCTTGATGCTGTTGGGGGAGGCTGTAGATCCTTTGGAGCAGAGGGCTTGGAGTTGGGATGTGGATCACTGTGGGAAGGCCTTGAAGGTTTTAGCTTACCATTGTTTCTGGCCAAAGTTTCCTGTTTCTCGCTATGATATGAAGAGTGCCAACACATTGCAGAGTCATGATCTCCGCATGAGATTCCTCATAGTGGTGGACAGTACTGCTGTGGGATGGTCTATATGTCAAATTACTCTAACTGGTCAATAAATAAAACACTGATTGGCCAGTGGATAGGCAGGAAGTATAGGCGGGACTAACAGAGAGGAATAAAGAAAGAACAGGAAGGCAGAAGGAGACACTGCCTGCCACCGCCATGACAAGAAACATGTGAAGACGCTGGTAAGCCATGAGCCACGTGGCAAGGTATAGATTTATGGAAATGGATTAATTTAAGCTATAAGAACAGCAAGAAGCCTGCCACGGCCATACAATTTGTAAGCAATATAAGTTTCTGTGTTTACTTGTTTGGGTCTGAGTGGCTGTGGGACTGGTGGGTGACAAAGATTTGTCCTGACTGTGGGCAAGGCAGAAACACTCTAGCTACTCAGTATCCTCTCAATCTGTGGGTCAAGAAAGATTTTTCCTCTTTTCAGTCCTTCTGTCAGGTGTTTCATGACTTAGACGAGAAAGATATCTAATTTCTTCCCATTGTCAAGCTCTAGACATTATAAGTGATTATTTAATTCATTATAAGCTTAACAAATTAATATGAGGAACAAACATCATTTAAGACACTATGATAATAGAAAAAATATGCTAAAAACATCCAGGTTTAGTATGCCTTTGTAATACTTATTAAAATGTCATATCAAGGAACTTTCAAAAGACTGCAAATCTTCTACAAGGAGGAAGGAATATCTTGGTAACTAAGCACAGAATTGTTTGCATATTTCTCCTGGCCAACAGAAAAGAAGTAGTGTTGAATGGAAATAGACAATTTATTTAACTCAGAAATATAATCAAGGTCTTCAGTCTATGATCATTCATTTCGATAACAACCATGAGTTTAAGATTATGGTTCTTCCATAACTTGAAAATTACACAAAATAAAAATAATATTCCTTATGTCTCATTGACATTCTGGGTTTTTTGGGCCTGATGTATTATACTGTGAATTTTCAAAAATTTTATTTAATGAATTAAGAATTTCAGAATCTGAAATTTGATCTCATGATGATCTTGGGCATATAATCACAGCAGCTTGAGTTTATATGTGGAATAGTCCTATCATGTTCAGCAAATATGGCTTGACTGTAGATGTTTATTTACTACCTCTGGCTCTTAAAAAATTTGGCCTCTACTTCTACACTGATCCCTGAATCTTGGGGTAAAGATACATGATATAGATGTACCATTCAGAGCTGGCTTTTCATAGTCTTTTAGTGTCTGCATCTTGATTGTGGGTATCCATGTTAATCACCCTCTACTACAAAAAGAAGCTTCTCCGAAGATAGAGGAAAGATGGCCTTCTTTATGGGTATAAGCCTAAAAGCTTAACAGAAAATTTATTTCGATGCCCATTTAGCAGAATTTTAGGATTAGTTTCTCCCCTCACTAGTAGCATAAGCAACCTTGAAATCTATACAATATCAAATCTGCCAAAATTCCTAGGGGAGCAGAAAGGACCCTTGAAGCCTCTACCTCCAGCTATGGAGCTATTAATGCATGGATGGCCATTGGTGTAATGAGATTAACTTTTTAAAGAGGATGTGTTCCAGGGGAGGCTGCACATGATACAGTTGAGTTGTACACTAATACCCATACAGGAAGCACTAAATGGACTCAGTAAATTTAAGAATAAAGCAGCTGGCGTTGGCAGAGAAAAGGACAGGGAATGGGGAGGGAATAGAGACTAGGGATTGGGAGTGAATTTGATTAAAACATATATGCATATATAAAATGCACAAATAATAAAAAAATAAAAAAGAATCATGGAAAGCAAGGTCACAGTGAAAAGACATAATGTGAAAATTACTGACTTCCTTTTTTGCTCCTGTGACCAGGTCTCTGTCAAGTTATCTTTCAGCACCATTATAACAATGTCTTGAACTCCATTTTATTAGTTACATACAACCTTGATTAGCTTTAGCTGTCAATTTATTACAGACTAGAGTTATCTGAGAAGTGAGTTTCAATTGAGGGGTTTTCACAATTGAATTAGCCTTTGGGGCTGTTTCTGAGGAACTGTCTTAATCGTTGATGTAGGAGGAAGGGCCCAGTTTCCTATGGGTGGTGCTATTTTCTATGCAGGAGGCTCTGGGCTTTATAAGAAAGCCAGCAAACCATGAGTCTGTGAACATCCTAGCAAGCAGTTTTCTCTTGCACGAATCTCTAAAAGGTCTTATTAATTAAAACAAACCTGGAGCTAGGTATTGGGGTGAACACTGAAAGATCAGAGAAACAGAACAAGCCACAGCTAACCTCACCTCACCAATTCCTCAGCTGATCTTGTTTCCTCAAACTGGAAACCTCTGTGTCTTCAACCATATGGATCTCAGCTGAACTTCTGCTAAAAGCTAAAAACTTAACAAGGCTCTAGTTCCTGGTCCTCACACATTATATACCTTTCTTCTTCCTGCCATCACTTCCTGGGATTAAAGGCTTGTGTCACCATGCCTGGTTATTTCCAGTGTGGCTTTGAACTGAGATCCATGGATCTCTGCCTCTGGAATGCTAGGAGGAGAAAGCAATTAATTTAGGGACAAGGTGGATCCCAGAAATCAGTGCACTCTATGATAAAATGGAGCTGCACTACAAACTCATGAAATAATATCACTTAAATTATTGATTATTGGTAAAAGGAGTTTACCCAAATATCTTTGAAAGTCAAGCTTATAGGATTAAAGATAAAGGTAACTGTTTATAGTTATTACACATAGTTAACATTCCTTCTCCTGTGCATAGGGGACAATATTATTGCTTACAACACTATATACTGAAATATAATGATTATGTAAACATATGGAAAGTTTGTTTCCCTAGAACAGTAGTTCTCAACTGCCCTTATGCTGTGACCTTTTAATACAATTCCTTGTGTGTGGTGACCCTCCAACCATAAAATTATTTTGATGCTACTTTACAACTATAATTTTGCTACTGGTATAAACATAAATGTAAATATCTGATATGTGACCCCAAAGTGGTTATGACCTACCAGTTGAGAGCTGCTGACCTAGAGAGGTCATCTTCTCTATGTCATATATACATACATGATTTATGTATTATTCCTCTGTCAGCTGTATCATCAAAACAGACTTTCTTCCATCCTGCAGGCTATCTCTTCACTCAGTTAACCACTTCTGTAGCACAATCCTACTTAGTTTTTAACAATAAAAACATGGAGTCAGATATCAAGGGTGAAAGCTGAAAGATCAGTGAAGCAAAGCAGCAGCCACTAGAAACTACTGACCTCTGTGAATCCTTAGACTGAAGGAGAAGCCAAGATCCTGTCTCCACCTGCCCTATATTCCTGTCTCCATTTCCCAAGAGCTAGGATCAAAGGCATGAGTCTCTCAAGTGCTAGGATCAAAGGCTTGAGCCTTTCAGGTGCTAGAATCAAAAGCTTGAACCTCCCACATGCCAGGAAACAAGGCATGATCCTCCCAAATGCTGATTAAAGGTGTGTGCCACCATGGCCTTTATGGTTAACTAGTGGCTAGCTCTGCCCTCTGATCTCCAGGCAAGCTTTATTTGTCAGAACACAATCAAAATATCACACAACATACTTCTTTGCTGTGCAGAAGCTTTTTGATTTCATAGTGTCCCGTGTGTCAATATTGGCCTTATTTCTCCAGGGAATGGAGTCGTATTTGAAAAAGTCTATATTTCATTATTCCCTAATGTTTAAAATTTTCAGAAAGTTTAGAAATTCATAGGTCAACAATTAAATGCATGAGAGACTTGGTAATTGTTAATTGTGAAACTTTTCTTTAAAAATTAGTGGAAGTAAATCTTATGTGTCCAATAGAAATTGTTCATGATTAGCATCCATTACTTTATTTTAATTTTATTTTTTTTGCATTAATTACTTTAAATCTAGAGTTACTTTTTATCTAATTTCTGTCTATACCTCTACTGAAAAAATATGACCCTCATTTGACTTTATTATTATTTTTGTTTGTTTTTACTTTTTATATTTTAAATTCAATTATTTATGTATATGAGTACTCTGTCTGTCTTTCTGTACATCTGTAGGACATAAGGGGGCATCAGATCCAATTATAGATGGTCCTAAGCCACCATGTAGGTAGGTGGTGGGAATTGAACTCAGTTCCTCTGGAAGAACAACCAGTTCTCTTAAACCATTGTACCTACTTTTGTTTTTTCAAAGTAATTACCTTTCTTTTCCTCAGTGATCCAGCCATATTCTATCTGAGGGACTCAGTAGAAGGTTTGAGGAACAAGTATATAAAATATAATATTTAATAATCCTACCCACACTTATGATTCATTTTGAAGCATACTTTACATTTTAATCACTATTCCAGTTTTCAGGATAATATTTTTTTCTATTCAGTTATGATTTGGTTCTGTATTATTGATCTGAGATCTCTGGACTTCCATGATTAAAGGCACGGTGAGTTGCTTCCTTCCTTAAAAGCAATCAATGACTCCTCTGGCCTTACAACACATGTAAAACTTCTCAAAATTCTCTCCAACCTCTCAATGTGATTTTCCTTTTGCTCAGTCACAAATTTCTCATCATACCAGACCCCACTTCAGTTTCTAGTAAACAGTGAGATACAAGCTCTGATTTATTTTTATAGTATCCAGTCTGCCTGAAAAAAAAATTGCTATGTGAATAGCATATGGCCAACAGGTTTTCATCCTTTAGAATACAGCATAAGAATCCTTTCTAGGTACAGTTTATTGTGATAGGGTTTTCTCTAAAAGTGATGACTTTTCACTAATTCACACTGAGACAGAGCTCTCTGTCCATTATATTTCATGTATTTTTATAGTCCAAACTCATAAAAAAAAAAAGACATTTCACAAACTATAGCTGTTCCTCTTTCAGTGATGAGCATTATAAGTTTACAGGATTTAAAATTAAAACTATAAAACTTTTGTGCCGTAAATATATTTTCATTTTGATGAAAATGAAATAGAAAACAATAAAGATATTTAATATTTAATGTTTGCAAACTAGTGTGCTTGTCCTTCTAAAAAATAACATATGGTCATATAAATATGTTTTGTAATTGGCTAAGAGTTTTGAAAGATTTGTTCTGACTTATAGGCATGGTTTTAATTGTCCAAAATTTCAACTAATTGGGGCATGGGTTAGTATTATTTTTTCGCTTGATTTAGCTAAATAATTATCTTAATTTTCTGCTTCATTATCTGTGTGTCAATACATGCTTGGGCTATTTCTTTAAGAAGCTATTTGACATAGTGTGACTTTTCTTTGCCTTTTAAAATAGAATGTGCCACATTTGGGTTTTTTCAGTAAGAGAAGTGAAGCATTAGGAATCAGGCAGTTAATGTAAGTTTCATAAGTGTAATTAGTCAAGCTGGGTAATTGACAAATTTCCATTTTATTGTATTACAATTCAATAGCGCTGGCTTTAGCAATTTTAGCATTAAGCATTAGGTGTTCTTGTGAATACTTTCCTTCCTTGATTAACACTAGTGTCCTCAATATAAGTTACAAGATGTTGTGAAATGTAGTATTAAATACTTTTATATATCTGTTTCCTTTTTTGTTTTAAATTTAAGATCCATATGAATTTACATGTGAATAATAATTCAGAGTTTCAACGCTGTATCAGGCTCAGTAACTTAAAGTTCTGTTTTTCCCACTGTTTTATAAACATTTGCATAAACACCATTGATCATGGTTTTTCAATTTGAAACTTCTTCCTTACTTCTACTTATAATGCTAAACTTAAAAGAAATGTTCCTTTCCCCCAATTTTCACCCTTCCTATGTCCTCTTAAGCTGTGCATTTAGATCTCTGTAATTTAATATTTTAGTGCTACTATTTATAGTGGACACATAAAGCTTCATGGTTTCATGATACATTTGATCATGTAGCTGATTTGGACTGGACAGTGTTCAACACTAAGTTGCAAGTAGAGACTTTAGATATCATTTGGCAATTTATTTTGGTCTCATTCTGTATCTGTACCATTGCACCTTTTGCTACAGAATCAGATATGTGGAGCAGAATTCTATAGGTTTCATTGTCTGGAACCAGTTTCAACCTGTCTTTTCAAAAATGAAAAGAAATGAAGCTTGTTGTCTCAGTTTCATTTGTTGTTGTTGTGGCTAATATGCCCTGATAATCACAACTTTAAGGAGAAGCAGTTTATTTGATTCATAATTCCAGGTTAGAGTGTTTTATTGTGAAGAAGTCAAGATGTGGGAACCTTGACCAAATAGTCGTATCATACCCAAGGTTCCCACATCTTGAGAGGTAGATAGAGTTCTTTGTAGGCAGAAAGATAGAGGGGCCATGACTGGGTGGGCCTTCCCCTTCTTCCAGTAGGATGTTGCTGTGAATCTGCCCATTTCTTTGGAGCCCATTGTGTCAATAATAGTCAGACTGAACTGAGAGGCATAAGCTGGTTTTTAGAATGTTTTCATTTTTGCCAGGCTGGTCACATTACTACTCAAAGTATTGTTCCTCTGTACTTTTCCTGAAGGAAGACTTTGACTTTTAACAAATTACTGAATTTTAATTTATGTTGGTTTGTTTGCAATATCCCTCACAATATTTGGGCATATGAATACTTGATCAGGATTCAATGTGTGGCCTTGTTGGAAGGGGTGTGTCACAGGAGGTGTGCTTTCAGGTTTCGAAAGTCTCAGCAACATTTCCAGTCTCTCTCTCTCTCTCTTCTATTTGAAGATCAAGACACAAGCTCATAGCTATTTCTGCCACCATGCCTTTGCACTACCATCATGGACTCTAACCCTCTGATACTAAGCTCCAAATTAAGATATTTCTTTTATAAGTTGCATTGACCATGGTATTTTATCACAGCAATAGAAAATAAGCAGAGAATATGTTGGTACCAGAGAGTGGGCCATGGCTGCGACAGGCCTAAACACATTGTTTTGTGACTGGGTGAAACAGTGCAGAGGTTCCTCCATCTTGTGTTCTTGCTGACACAATTTTAGTTTTAACCTGAATATGATCTCCTTCATGGAAAATCTAGGAACACTTGGTAAAGATGTCTCAGCTTCTTATCCTGCTTCTGTTTAACTGCCTGCTTGTGCAAACCTCCAGGTAACCCTTCATCTTCACTTCTGTTAAACTTGGTGTTTGCACAAAAGTTCCCCTTACAGCTGCAGAACAAGGTACCAGGATGCGATTTTTTTCCTTGACACCTTCTACTTTAAATACTTAACACTTGGGTCTTGAATTCCTGACTATTGTCCTACCTGGCTAGAATAAAGATTTTAAATGGCTGTAAACTATGTCTGAGTGGCCATCTAGAGTGAGTCCCCTATAATAGTTCATTGGAAAAATGTGGAAGACTTTGAGATATCAGACTAGAAGAACCTATTTGCCATTGTAACTGCAACTTAATGGGCCTTACTAGTAGGAACTTGGAAGACAAAGTGCTGAGAGGTCTATAGATTGTGGATCCTTAGCAAGAGGGATTTCACACTCTAAGAATCTTTACAACTAGAATAAAGACTGTTCTTGTGATGCTTTGGCAAAGAATGCAGCCACATTTTGGCCTTGTCCTGAGAATTTACCTAAGGCTAAATGATAAAGCGATGGACTAATTTCTTTGGCAGAGATTTCAAGGCAGCTTAAAACTGACTCACTTGTGATTGTTAGTAGTGATTCCTATAGAAGTCTGCAATGAAAAAGAAAATTGGTGGCAGAAATATAAAATTTCTGCTACATAGAAAATGACCATGAGAAAACTGATTGTCAGAGCCAAAATTTCTGCTAAAGGAGATGAAGAAATTAAGAAAGGCTAAATCTGTATTGAAAAAAAGGGAAAAAGATGACCTTAGGAAAAGGCCCATCCAGTTAAGCTTTCAACCTTTGAACAGAAAAGAGCTAAGAAATTAACCAAAGCTATAAAGTTGTAATTCAAGGTGTCTAGACTCCATCCTAAGCAGGTAGCTGGACACAGGAGTGTTTTCCACATAGTTCTGGCTTTAGAGTCATGATGGAAACATAAGAGGTTATGGAACCTTCCTCTGTGGTTAAAGGGAGCCTCTGAGGTCAGAATATTATGTGGTATAAAGGCCCCTGTATGACAGTTCTGAAAGTGTTGGAAGCTCTGAAAGGCAATTGCATAAAATTATGAAAGTGATGTCTGAATTGTGTTGGAGACCACAAAATGTTAGAGACGGCAGAGCCATAGAGTGTCTTCTGAGAATAGCTGCACAGGGGGAGTGGAAACAGTACAAGAAACAGATGTATCTTGCAGGGAGCAAATCTGAAAGGGTAGAGTGAACTAATCACTCTGCTACCAGATATTAGATATGGAATAACACAATGTGGAGTTTGCACTGCTGGGTTTTGATCTTCCTTTGGTCTATTATTTCCTGACTATGCCCTGATTCCTCTATTTTGGAATGACAATGTATGTTCTGTGCCTTTGCATGTTGGAAATATGTAGTTTGCTTTTGATTTTGCAGCAGTTTATAATAAGGGATTTATTTTAATCTCTGAAAAGACTTGGACTTTTAAATGATGTTGAGTCCATAGAATATTATGGGTTCTTTTAAAATACAACTGAGTGGATTTTGAATTTTAATAGGGCCACATGTCTATGGGGACCAGGGTGTAGAATGCTATCATTTGAATGAGATGTCTGCCATAGATATGTGGAATTTAAATACTTGATTCTCAGTTGGTGGCTGTTTGGGGAGGTTTTGAAGTTATAGTCTTCTTGGAGGAGGTGTGTGACTGGAGGCTGGGCTCTGAGATTTCAGAAGATGTCATTCTCAATGTCTTTCTCTCTGCCTCATACTTGATACAAGCCCTCAGCTATTCCTACCACCATGTCTTTACTCTACCATCGTAGACTCTAACCATCTGAAACCATAAGGTACAAATTAAACACTTTCTTTTATTAGTTGCCTTGATCGTGATGATTTATCACAGCAATAGAAAAGTAATGAAGACTTCATACTTCTTCATTATTTCTCTAAGATCCTATTCTGTGTCCTCAGTTTCTGATTGTTCTAGAGATGTATTTCTCACTTCAAATGAGGCTAAGTGCCGTAAAGGAAAACAAGAAAGCCACTTATGTCATTCAGGAGTCATATATTAAAACAAGCTCAAAGATAATCTATTTATTGTAAAGCACTATACACAGTGTATCCAGATCATTCACAAAGTACCATGAGTCCTAATCAATAAAGAGAAACTGGGATAAAAAAGAAACCAGGTATATGGAGAAGAAATATATAAATGAATGAATAAATAATCATATCCTGAGAAATACTTATTAAGTGAAGTAAAATATACCTTTCACTCTAAATACAATGAGACCTTAGTAAATTATACACAAGCTGCAATAAACAGATTTTTAGAGGAAGGAATGGAAAGTAGGGTCTTCAAGGCCTAAAGAACGTCATGGTTGCTGACTCTTTTATGTCGCTTTGTCTTGCATGGAGCTGATGAAAATAGTATTAGAATATATCAAAATATATACCCAAAGACGCTACAAATGGTTATATCTATATAGTCAGGAGCTCTGAAAAAAGGCCTTCTAACAAGACAGGAAAATTTTAAGTATGTCATTGAACCACTAATAGTTACAAACTAGAACCAGCTGTAATGAATCAGGAAATGAATCCATAATGAAAATGTGATACAAATACACAATGAAATTCTTAATTATGCTGTAAAGAAAATTTAAATTATAATATTTATGGTAAAATAAGAAGAAATGGACATTGATATATTAAGTTACGTTTTCCAGACCAAGAAAGACAAATTACTACATTTTCACTCCTCTGCAGACCCTAGGTTTTAATTTTTATGCACATGACTATGTATGTGTACAGATGGGTGGGTATAATCCATGATATCAGAAGCCATGAAAGGGAAGAAAGGTCATAATATAGGGTTGGAGAAAAATTAAAAACAAATATATAAAATAGAAGAAGGAGTTATTTTGGGAGTAAGGGGAGGTTGTTCATGGGCAGGGTCTAGTGGAAATTCTGAAGTCTATATGCATGTTATGGCACATACAGTCATACATACATATCATGTGTACACACACCATAAATTGTTTTTAAATCTATTTACATGGGGAAATACTGAAATCTGTCGGATGTTGTTGTTAGAAGAGGAATTGTGTGTGTGTGAGTGTGTGTGTGTGTGTGTGTGTGTGTGTGTGTGTGTGTGTGTGTGTATCTGCACTAATTTATGTACACCACATATATGGAGGCCAGAATAGGGAATTGAATTCCCTGAAATTGAAGTAATAACCAATTAGCCCTTTAATGTGGATCTTTAGAACTAGACCTAGGTTCTCTGTGAAAACAGTTAAGTGCTCCTAACTTCTAAGGTATTGAAGAGGACATTTTCACTAACAGAGAGACAATGTATGCATGTCCATGGAGGAAACACCAAATGAAGACAGTGATTATTTGCAAGCAAATGAGAGAACCTTAGAAGATTTCAAAATTAGAACAGATTGATCTTCACATTTAGCATCCAAAACCGAGTAAATATAAGCTCTTTAAATTGGCTAGTCTGTGATATTTTATTTATTTATGGTGTCTGTGGTGGTTTGAAAGAAAATGGCCCCCATAGGGAGTACTACTATTCTAGTAGGAAGTGTGGCTTTGTTGCAGTAGATATTGGCTTGTTAGAGCTAAAAGACCACTGCAGGAGTGGTTTTTAAGGTTTTTTATGCTCTAGATACACACAGTGTGGCACTTACTTTATTTCCTGGTGCCTGTGGATCAAGATGTAGAACACTCAGCTCCTTCTCCAGCACCATGCCTGCCTGCACACTGTCATGTCCCGCCATGATGATAATGGACTAAACCTCCGAATCTGTAAGCCAGCCTAAGTTAAATGCTTTCCTTTATAATAAATGGTTTCTCTTCACAGTGATAGAAACCCTAACTAAGACAATATTTATAATAAACTAACACAAAAACATAAAGGAAATGGTTAATGATACACACAACTTAAACAACAGATATAATATATAAATGCAAAAGACTAATCTCAATGCATTAGATCTTCTATGTTTATATTTATAGGAAACTTTTGAAATGAAAATAAAACCTATAAAATGGGAGAGTAGTTTTCTTTTTCTTTTTATTTTTACATTCCAGAATATGAAGCCCAAAGAAGTTATGTAGGGTTAGAAATCAGGTTTTCTGATTTTTTTTCCCATTACAGCATTCTGCCCTTTTGTTCTCCCCCTGTTGTTTCGATTCCTCCCATTGTTTCTGAAGCAACAGTGAGGTAAAGTTGTACCAGTAAACAAGAGCCTCTCGAGAGAACAGATTTGCTGCTCCTAGACTTTTGGGTGAGAATTTAGCCCAAAGCTGATTCTGGGTGAGGATGATGCTTGGAATTTAAAACAAGTAGTTGTTGCTGATCAGGGAGGTCAACTGTGTTCTATGAGGCTGTATTCACTTTACAGTTTATGTTTTAACAGTGTAAATGCATTTCCAGTTGCTTGTTTAGATTAAGAACACCCTGATCAGAGTTCTTTAACAGCAGTCCAGAGTCCAGCGACTCAAGCAGCATTTTAACCATGGCTATCATGTTATTTTTGAATTATTTCAATCTAGAATTCATCATCCCCACATTTGAATTGTGGCATCAGGTAACAAAGCTTCTTTTCACGTGAGCAATTGTTTATCTACAGAACAAAGGACACATCTTAGTTCAACAGAAACTGCTTTGATGCAGGAGACCACTTCCTAAATATAACACCAGTATCACAGACACTGAGAGTAGTTTTATTAACACTGGGATTGAAAGAGAGAATATAGGGGAGAAAGTGAGTGAGGATATTAGAAGTCAGCCTGAAGAATTTCTGGAGTGCTAAAAATGCTATATACTTATGTCTTTATAGTGTCCCATAGATTTTCAGAATATTATCAACAGGGCAAACTGACTCGAGTAATCCAGGTGATTATTACCTAAACCTGAATGTGAATAAATGATATTTGCAAACAAAATAAGCCTTAAACATGATCTGAGAGCATATTCATCAAGATAGTAATTATTACAGCAGCAAGATTATATTTAATCACACACACACACACACACACACACACACACACACACACACACACACAGAGATTTACAGTAATTTGAAAGTCTGACACAGAGATACCAAAATATAGTCCTAACCACCAGACAAAAATACATCCAGATATTGAAAGTGACAGGCAAGGGAAAAATTATTAGAAAATAAAATTAAATAAATTTTTAAGTTTACCAAAGGGGAGGATAAAGCTATTGAAGAGAATATGGGAAATTCAGCTGAAAGATGTAACTGTCCATTCAGGATATAAAACATTCAATTATGAGCAGTCCCAGAGAGCGTTGATGGAGAAAATGGAAAGGAGACTGTTGCCAAAGGGAGAAAAAAGTAATTTACAGAAGTTGAAGAGAGATGAGATTCCAAATTACTTTTCTATAATATAGCAGAATAATAAATTTTTAAAAAATAAGTAGATAAATTACCCACACATACTCGATACAATGAGAAGTTTGAAATTCGTGAAAACAGACTTTAAAAAAAATTGTGACAGAAAGACAAATACAGTTTTCTACATAGGTCTGAAATCTAGTTGGCATCAGAATTGTCACCAGTGAATATTGAAGTATAAAAAGAAATGAAATAATCTTCAGGTTTATGATGGAAAATAATTGTTTAGTTAGAAATTCTATATCTAATCTAACAATCAATAACTGTATTTTAAGAATGCTAAGGAACTGGTGTAACTTCTCATGTGCTTCTGAGAATGTACTTGGAGGTGCCAGTTTATTCAGGCTACAGATCTGCAGATGCTTAGTCCTACAACCATGGGATGTTGTGCTGTATACTCCAGATGCAAGTCAATCACCTATTGACCTGGTGTTAAGTGAGAGATATTATCATGGGTAAACAAGATTTGCCATATGAGCCATTTGAAGGACTTTAAGTAGCATCAGGCTTCCTGAGAGATGTTTGATTCTACTTATGGAAAATAGTTCCCACCAGAACCGGTTATGGGACATGGACACCCACTGATGAAGCCAGGTTTTGATTAATCACTGAGAATTCTTTACAATAAATCTCTTGATCCACCCAACATAATCTCTTCTGTCTTTTTCTAATGTTTCTACCTCTTTGGTAGAAATCTGACTGATTAACAGGCAGAAAATTTATCCTGAGAGAGGGCAGTAGTTAATTTTGCATGTCTGTATGGAATGTGTTTAAGAAGAGCTTAAAGGAGGAAACATTTGTTTCTGTTCATTTTCTTTTTTACATGTTTTTTTGACAGTTTTGTAAGTGCGTATTGGATTTATGTTATTTCTCTAATCATAACCCTTACACTCTCAATCTTTCTCAGATTTATGACCTCTTATTTTTAAATTATATAATACATGATATATAGTATATCACATGTGATATCTATGCATTATATATAATATGAAAATATATATTTTGTTGAGTTCATTTAGGGTTGCTCATATGCATGACCACTTGGGTATGAAGACCTTGTCAGGTTTAGTCCCTGGAGAAGATTGATTTTCCCTCTCTCACACAACATTAAGTCGTGGAAGGAATCTAAATGATGTGTCAAAACTAAAGAGATTCAAGGAATAAAGAATATTGGAAAGTCTAATGGTAAAGAAACTAATGATATAGAATAAAGTTAACATACAAAGTATGAAATCCCTACTCCAAACTATATTTATATTTATAATGGGTTTGTGAAAACTAGATCTAACTCCAAATATTAGAAAAATAATGCATGCTAAAATGTTAAATACTAGAAATATATAGCATGTATCCCTATGTTCATTCATAGACATTTGTTTGAAACCTAACAAACTTCATTTAAAACTTGTATGACTATAAGTATTCATTAGACCTAATTCTAAAGAAATGTGGCATTCTGTTCTTTACAATTCTATACCTATGTAAAACTTATACAGAAAAACCTATACATAATTATATTTAATCTGTATATAGTTGTGTATTATACCTTTAGCTATGTATACTTTAATATTTGTCTATGTGTATACAGATGAATAAGCATTTACAAATAAAAAAATGAAGAGGGTGAATTATCTCTCAATATGGTAGAATTATATGTAATAATATATATTATTCTAATAAATATAGTTATAATTATATATAATATGATAACATATATAAACTCCATATTTGGAGATTGATTCTAGGAAGTGTTTCTCTCTGAGGGAAGCAGGGACCCTCTGTTGAGTGCTATCACCACTAGCATTGAGATAACAGTGAAAAACACATTTGCTGTGGATGTCTTTCTGTACATTGTGAATATGTATTGCTCTGATTGGTTGATAAATAAAGCTGCATTAGCCTATGGCAAGACAGGATGGTTAGGCAGTATATTCAAACTGAAGATAAGATGAAGAAGGGTAGAGTTGGGGAGATTCCTCCCTGCCACTCAAGGAGCAACACGATGCCCACAGACCAGTAATGCCATGGCCACGGTGGCTACATATAGATTAATAGGAATGGGTTGAATTAAGTTATAAGAGCTAGCTAGCAAGAAGTCTGACCCATAAGCATACAGTTTGTAAGTAATGTAAGCCTCTGTGTGTTTACTTGGGACCAAGTGGCTGTGGGATACATTTGGGAGAGATTCGTCCAGATCGTGGGCCAGGGAAGGACCCAAGAAACTTCTGGCTACACACCTTATCATAACATGTTGAATAGTGTTCTGTCCTACATTATATAATACATAGTTTTTATGTGCCAATAGAAGTATATCTGATCTACTCATGGATTTTACAGTATATAGACCTGCAATTTTTGGATCTTTAGAATTCCTTCATGCATCTAAATGTTTTGGAGGACCTCAAAACATACTTGCCACATGGCTTACATGTTCTAATCTTGAATGAATGAGGTATGTTTTAAAAACTGAGTTTTTCAAAATTTCCTACCTATATAGTGAATTTTATAATACAAATATCCCATTACTCTCTTGCCCTTCTCACATTGAACTTCTCCTTACCAAGCATCCTTTTTACTTTCATTATGTGTCTGGCTATGTGTGTGTGTGTGTGTGTGTGTGTGTGTGTGTGTGTGTGTGTGTCTGAGTGAGAGAGAGAGAGAGAGAGAGAGAGAGAGAGAGAGAGAGAGAGAGAGAGATTCTTTGCATGTATGAAAATACCCGTTTTCTTGAGTAGATTTTTAAATGTTTATTAGTTAATTAGTTTATTATGTGTATGGGTGAGATAAGGGCATGCCCCCACACATGTGAAATCCAGAGGACTAACTGGCAGATTTGGGTTTCTCCATTCTACCATGTGTGGCTGGGGCATCAAATTTAACTCATTACTGAGCAATCTTGTCAATGCTTTCATATTCTTTTTTATCACCTTATATGTTTCCTGAGACATGGACGCGTTTACATATATGTTCCATTTAGGGCTGAGCACTCAATAATTACTTATTTATAGCTTTTGAGCAGTAATGTTTCTCTGCATTAAATGTCATTCATGACAACATGGCCTCTCTGAGCAAATCTAAAGAGTAATACTGATATATGCAAATAAATCTAAATAGTATGAAAGCAGTTTGGCTACATATATGTTTAGTAAAACTTCAGTAGTTGATTCACTGTGATATAGCCTATGGCCTTCTTAGTCACCCAGCCCTGGGTTTTGATACCCTTTACAGTACCAGGGATAATTCTTTCTTATAGAGTGGATCTCAAATCTAATGCGGAAGTGTTTGTGTGCCTCCATAATAGTCATGCAACTATTTCACCATTGGGCACATCTTACTTGGCTGGTTGTTATTATAGCACCTAAAGTCCACAGCTGAGACAGATTGTTAATGAGTTATGTCCCCTTGTATCTATTTAGCATCTATGAAAGATAACTAACAAGGAAGAAGGAAGCTCTTAATTCAGCACCAGTTTAATATCTCTATATCGTGCAGTCAAAGGATGAAGGATTTTCAGTAATACAGTCTTACCATTCAGACTTATTACTGGAGTGAGTAAAGAAGAAAACGGGCAGTTTTGCCTCAGTTTTGTTTTATTTCAGGGCCTCGTGGAAATTCCTAGCTAATGCATAAAAGGGAGGCATCCTATACATGACACTAGAATTTTTGTTTAATAACCCATGGTTTCTAGCGATAGTGTTACCTATCTTTTCAGAACCCCATTTATATGCAAATATGTTATACTTATTAACATATTAATTACATATTCAATACATTGATATCACATTTACTATTAATGACAACACATTCATTTAATATATAATTAGCATATTAAATATATAGTTAATATATTAATATATAGCTAATATATTATCTTACAAAGCAATAATAGTTTTCCATATGGCCTTATCTAAATGTCAAAGATACACTCAAAATTTTATTGAATAACTTGAAGCAGCAGTGGTGGATCATTCCATCCTACTAGTAATAGGCTATTTCATAAAATAGCCATTGCTCAGTGAGAATAATAGTACTTTTTTTCTCTACTTTGTATCTGTCATTGATGTGTGAGTCAATAGATTATAGCAAAAATATCATCTTTGTCTCCTCATTCAACCTGCTCTTTGTTTTTAGGGACAATTATAGTACATAAAGAAAATTCAGATATACAGAGATTTATAGTTTAGAAAGAGGAAATTAATAGCTTTGTGTAGATGTTGTTTATTCTTTATATAAATACTAGCAATTTCCCAAATTGTAGTTGAAACAGAGACCATGAGAGCACATCATTGTAGTTTCTTCTAATTTCCATTGGTAAAGCATGGACTGAATAATCATTTGCAAATGTATGATTATTGTAATGCCATATATGATCATTTGGAAATTATTAAATCACTCAAATATGCTCCTCATCCAAATTTGTTTAGTCATGCATTATTAAACATTCCAAAATATTCTCACTCGCTGGGAATAGTGTGTAGACATCATTGGAAGATGGTACTGGGTATGTGAGAAACTTCAGTGAACAAAATTGTTTTTCCATTTAAGTTATATATTTTTTAAAAAATGTCCTAAAATTAATGTATTTAAAAACTACAAAGGCAAAGTTAGTTTCAAATGGTTCTTCTGTATAATTTAATTGTATGTGTTATAAAAGCAGTTACAAAATAAGATAAATATTTTTCTTTAAATAATTTATTATGTAAAACTAGTTTCTTCATTACAGAGAGGTCAAATAGTTTCTAAATTTGTAAATTTTGGAAAGAAGGTAGCAGCATCTAACCTAAATGTTAATATTTTTTAAATCAACACACATTTTCATATCTGTGTGTTATTTACCATTAAAAATTTTATATATATATATATATATACCATAAAATATAAATTTGATAGAATAAAAGCCCTTTGTTCACTAGTGAGCTCTAGACAGTTGCTCTATGTATGTCAGGATGTCATAGGTGGTTGTGATTGATGAGGACTTTTCTCCTCTGATAGCATGCACAGTGGCATTCATCACTATGAAAGATATCTAGTAGGAACGAGGCCTCAAGGATGGTACCAGCTGGATTTCTCTATGGCCTATGACTCAGTTATGCGGTGTCATCATGGATATGTCCATGTATATATTTCTGTGTGTTCACATGTTCAGCTATATGTGTGCAAGTATGTTCTAAATGTAGGTGTGTGTGTGTGCGTGTGCGCCTGTGTCTTTTACATGAGTTTTGGAAATTGACCTCAGGTCCTCATACTTGCAATGAAAGTTATTTTTCAATTGAACTATTTTCCTACCCATGTATTAATCAATGTTAAATATTATTATCTAATTAACATAATTATTGGAGCATGGAGATAGGCTTTTATCATCACTGTAAATTGATAACATGCTCAGTTATGATTATCTACCTATTTTTAAAGAATCTAGAAAGATAAATGATCAAGTACAGCAGTCGTTTTTTTTTATCCATGGCATCACAATAAATTGTCTTGTACATTATTAAAAGGATAAGTCTTAATAATATACTTCCCAGAGGCTCAGAGGAGAAACTACGAACAGTAAAAATTATTTTTGGGAAATGAATCTAAGTACACCATGCTCTTTGTCCATCTACTTTATTCCTCTGGGATAAAATCCTATCCACACAGCTTCAGTTCTGTTCTCATGTCTAGCTCCTTTCTTGTTTGATTTCTCTCTATATTTATCTACTGTTCCCTGTAACTTCTATCTTAATTCTCTCATCGTTTTGTTTGTTTGTTTGTTTGTTTTGGTTTTTTGAGACAGGGTTTCTGTGTGTAGTTTTGCACCTTTCCTGGAACTCGCTCTGTAGATCAGGCTGGCCTCGAACGCACAGAAATCTGCCTGTCTCTTTCTCCCGAGTGCTGGGACCAAAGGCGTGCCCCACCACTGCCCAGTTAATTCTCTCATCTTAATTCTGCCTCATCTAGGTCCTTCTCATCTCTTTCTTACCCCACTAGTACTTCCCCATCTGGTTCTTACTCATCTTCCATCTAGTCCACACATTCTCTCTGGTCAAAATCCCTCTCCGTTCTCTGTCCTCAAGTTCTCCATCTCCTTATACCCCTAAGTCCTCTCAAGTCTTTGAGGTGTTCAGTTATAAACCCAAGCAATAGCAATCCTCTTCAAGAGCAAGGTCACCAGGCTTGAATTCTTACAGGGTCATAAAGGTAGGTAAGAATTTTCCTCAGGCAGTGACCTTCAGACTTTCTTTTACAGCCCAAAATGGGAGTAATAAAAGAGGACTGATTACTAATGAGAGGCTAGTATATCAAAAAGGGGATCTAAGTGCTCAGTCTACATTCCTAGAAGTGGTTAT
This sequence comes from Peromyscus leucopus, assembly GCF_004664715.2. Taxonomy (NCBI): domain Eukaryota; kingdom Metazoa; phylum Chordata; class Mammalia; order Rodentia; family Cricetidae; genus Peromyscus; species Peromyscus leucopus. The sequence continues at coordinate 52,808,484 of NC_051080.1, read as the reverse complement.
GTAAGAAGTTAGCGGTCTATTAGTAAGGTTGTATAAAAAAAAAGAGAGTCTCATTCTAAATAGCATAAGAAATAAAGCTATCCACCTGACCTAGGAGACAGGTGTTGTTTTGTTTGGCCTTGGATGCTTGATAGGTATTTTAGATAAATACACTGTTAGGAGTTCCAGGAAGCACGCATAACATTACAAGAAAATCATTATAGGAACCAGCTAATATACATACAAAAGCTAAAATATCACCAAGACTTCTTAAGCCATGGCCTTTGGAGAAGTCTTTGACTTTTTCAAGTAGTAACTTATGTGATAATAGCTGAATTCCATTGCATTTTCATGCAGCTTCCATCAATATTGGAAATATATTAGAAACATCTGAAAATACTGTTCACATATATTAATCCATTTCAGGTTTCTATCTACTACTTTAGGATACCCATTCTATCTTAAATATTGCAGAATATGTTGGGTAATTGGACATTTAATTTTTTGATAAATAACCTATGATGATTTTTTCTGTCCTCAGGCCTAAAACGTCTGTAACTTTATAATTAGAGGAGGACAAGATAATTTTAACATCCCCACAAATTCTTTCACTTCTGTTATTCATCACTCAGCATACTTAATTTCTACTTGTTTAGATTCTCTCATTAGCATAATAGAATTATTTGGATTGCTATTCTAATGATAATTAAAATCATCCTTAGTCCATTAACACAAATCTATTATGGTAATTCTTAGCTAAACAATAAAGACTTGTATTACAGATAACTTCATTATAATTGGTAAATACTTAATTTTCTTAGTGAAAAGGTGTAAGTTCATGAATATAAATATAACTGTTTGTAAAGCATGTGATGAATCTTCTTAAAATATTTTCTCTGGATAGCTCTTTGTTGTAATTGTCTTTTTATTTTATTTTCCTTTTTGTCTCTTGAATTCTCTCTTTTTTGGGGTCATTTTTTTTTCTTTTATACATTCATTTTTCTCTTGCTTATTTTTACTTGCATTATGTTTTTATGTGCATATTCTGAATTACAAATATCAATGTAGAATTGTGAAAGACATTACAGATAAAAACAACTAGCCTCACAGTAATTTTAAACATACATAATGAGTTAACAATGTCTTGTTCACTGTTTAGTTCTTGTTGGAGGTGAGTACACATGGCTCTGCTGTGTCTCAAGAGGAGTTGACGGTGTTGGTCATGTTATCAAGGCTGGAGTGAGTGTGGGTCTTTCCTGATATGTTTCCAGATGAGATTCCTTTCAGGGTATGGATTAATGTTGCTGACACTGACAAGATCATCGTTTTTCTGGTCTGTAGTTGGATTTGCAGATGCTAGGACTACTGCCAGGTTTGTAGAGAAGTATGGTTTCCATTGGATTTCTTCACTGTTATCTGAGTAGACAAGACTGGCCTCCAGATGATGCTGAAAGAGACTATAACAGGTCCAGCTGGACCTAAAGCATGGTACTTAAATTGGTTTGAAGAGACAATTACATGTTAAGAAATGGCAGAGTATCATGGATTCCAGGCTGGTTCATCAGTGGTAGCCAGCACTGCTGATGCTTCCTGCAAGACCTCAGTTACAGCATTTCTTATGCTAATAGTGAAAAGAGATTGATGCAAGCTTTTGCAAAGCAGCCTTCCTGTTCATTTTTTCAGTTGTTTTAAGATAAAGTCTATTTCTGACTGTCTCCTTTACTAGATCTCACAGAGGCTGCCACTTATCTTCCATTTTACCCCAAAATCTCCACTAGCAAGTTATGCAAACTTGGATAACAATATTTTAGAATTTCCATAACATAGGTCCTATTATGACAGTAAAATCTACCATTTTGCTTTATGCATAGCTGTAGATAATATAACAATAAATATGTGTGGGTATGTACAAATACAACTTAAATTATTAAAACAGGAAGAAACTGACTTGGCCTCTGAATTTAGTCTGTTAACCTATTTGTCTTAACCAGTTAAGCCTAGTTAAGTTCAGACTACAAGTCTGTTTCTATGATGTATAGTCATAGCATCTGAGTATCTGTATAAATGTTCCATTTCCTTTTTGTCCTTTTTGTTATGTAGGATCTTTCCCATTTAAGTGCTACACATGAATTAGTCTGAAACCTGGGTAACGATGTAATCTTACTCTACTCTTTGTTTACTTCTTGGTACTTGACCAGTACACACACCGAACATTGGCAATTTGGTAGAAGTGGATACTGGATTGATTTCTTCACATAGATGATGTTTTACTTTTGTTACGTCCCATTCACAAAACACAGAGGAATTGAGAAGGTATATGTATTTCATTCCAGGCTTTTCCCAGCCAATGGTCCTTCAAAAATATTTTCATTTCATTTTGTTTTATTTTAAGCTTTAGCTATGTGTTTCACTATGTTGATAAAGTATTTGACTATCTTTGGATCAAATATGCAAATAAAAGAAGAAAAACTAAAGAAACATTCTCTTTCTCTGATTATTTTTATTTTTTATATGTTTGTATTTTAACTTACTTGCTAAATCTTATTCTTTTCTTTACTACATTTTAAAATACCCTATATATTTAGTTGCAATATTTTTTTTTAAATGTAACCAACAATAAGGAATTGACAATAGTGGACCTCCTGCATCTTTATTAGCACAAATAAATCAATTAAATTTTATGTCCTCTAATCATCATAGGCAATGTTAATGAAAAACCTGTTAAGTGGGAAGTTTTAGACTTTCCTGTCATGTGGCATGTCCTCCTTATCTTCAGATGTATAGCATTTGATTATGCTAAGGAATATGCTGAGAGCAGGAAGACATTTAGTGGAATGACCATTGCAGTGAAACTTATTGAGCTGTACAGGAAACTGCAATACACTAGAATACATCATAAATAAGTTCATCCCCCAGAAAGAATCTTATGAACTTGGAAGTTGCTCAGGCCATGATTATCACACACAAGCACACAAAGTAACAATTTGTAACATTAGTGTAAGTATAAAAGTAGATGCTGTCTTAAGGTGGAAAAATATTTAACCTGAAAAGGGGATCCTAGTTTTGTGGGTTTATTTTTTCTTAATGAAGTATGATATATTCTAAGAAAAGAAAGAGACAATGCAATAACAGCATGTTTTAAATCAATTAGATTATAAACAGTGAACAGGTTTGTATTCATGGTAATCAGGAGTTTATGACACTAAGTGAGAACTGTAAATATATGTTCATGATTATCTTGTTACAAAGAGATGTACTACACTGAAATAGCCTTAATAAACTTGAGAGCAATTTTAATTGTCTTTATTAATCAAAGACATGATCAAAAGAAAAGAAAGTGATAAAATATCTAAAATGAGTACTTATATATGTCAGCAAAGGTGCAAAACTTGAATTAAAAAATAATTCTCTTAATGTATTTTCATAAATAATAAAATTTGAAATTTTAAAATAACATTTTATGTATATTTTTCTAATGCATATCTGAAATGAAACCTAAATTACAGAAAATACATTGAAAAAATTCTAACAAAATGTGCACCAGACATGTTCAAGGATAATAATACTATGGAAAAATTTAAAAGACAACCCAAATAAAAGAAATTTAACAAATCTAATGGCTTAATCAATATCATTATGTTGTAATTATTTATCTTTAATTTAGGTTGGGGTTTAATATAAAATTTTGGAAGTGTTATTATTGTAACAAGAACGGTAAAATTTATAAGCAAGTCTATGGGATCTTGTATATTATAAACAGATTAAAAAGTAGCGAGAGATATCATTGTATGGGAGTTTGAGATATATTGTAGTCTAAAATAATGAGATAGGGTAGCATTTATGTAATGGTAAAGATCAAAATAACAACCCATATATAGAATACTCTATATATGTTCCATTGAAATTTGACCAAAACCATTGGCACTGAGAGAAAAGATAGTGTTTTAAATAAATATTTTAGAAAGAGGTGACTATCACTATGGGAGGTAATATGTTCACATTTCCTAATCTCATGTCAAACACACAAAATACATTCAAATTGATCATAGACCTAAGAATAAGAATTAGAACAGCTGGCCTGTGGTGGCACATGCCTTTAATCCCAGCACTTGGGAGGCAGAGGCAGGCGGATCTCTGTGAGTTTAAGGCCAGCCTGGTCTCCAAAGTGAGTTCCAGGAAAGGTGCAAAGCTATACAGGGAAACCCTGTCTTGAAAAAGAAAAAAAAAAAAAAAAAAAAAGAATTAGAACGACAAAAATTTTAAAGTAAAAATTTAAATTTTTAATCATGGTTTATTCAAGCTCTATCAGAAATTATGTCATTTAAGCAATCTGATATTTAAAGAATAAAAGAAAACTACTAAAATTGATATTTTTTAAAAAATAAGTTACCTTTAAGTAAATGAAGAGACAATGTATAACCTGATGAAATATAATTTCATAAGTTTATGATAAGATCTATGTGATCAGAGAATTCATCTTTTTTGTAACTGAAAATTTATATTATTAATGATCAGATTTAAGGGCAACTATTAAAGCATGTGAGCAAAAATTCACTAAATAATAGCACATAAAAAGATGCTAATGCCCTAAGCCATTAGGCAAATGAAACGGCAGTATGTCACCACCAGAGCCCAGCTGTCTCACTGCAAAAAGCTCTGAAAAATTAAAGCACAGCTGAAGCACATGAAAAAGACCTTGAAATCAACTTTATGGAGATGATAGAAGCATTTAAAGAGGAAATGGGTAAATCAATTAAAGAAATTGAGGAAAAGAAAAACAAAAATTGGAGGAAATGAGTAAATCTCTTAAAGAAAGCCCAGAGGAAACAAAAAACAGTTGAAAAAAAAAAAAGATTAAAACTGATCAAGACCTGAGACTGGAATTAGAAGCAGTAAAGAAGACACAAGTAAAGGAGGCATTTCTGTAAATAGAAAATCTAAGCAAGCAAACAGGAACTACAGACATAAGCATCATACTTAGAATGAAAGAAATGGAAGAGAGAATCTCAGGTGTTGAAAACATGATGGGAGAAATAGATGCATGAATCAAAAGAAATAATAAATCTAAAGAAAAATAAATAAATAAAACTGACATAAAACATCCAGGAATCTGGGACTCTATAAAAAGAACAAGAATGAGAATAATGAAAATAGAAGAAGACGCCCAGCTTAAAGGCTCAGAAAATATTTTCATCATGATCAAAGAAGAAAGGTTTCCTAACCTAAAGATGTCTATAAAGATTTAGGGAGCATACAGGACACAAAATAGATTGAACCAGAATGTGCCCTTACCACATAATAATCAAAACACTAAACATACAGAAAAAAGAAAGATTATTAAAATCTGTGAGAGAAAAATAATAAGTAACATATAAAGGTAGACCTATTAGAATTACATGCAAATTTCCAATGGAAAAATCTAAAATTCAGAAGGACCTGGATAGACAGATATCCTGAATTCTCTAGGAGACAACAGAAACTAGTCCAGACAACTATACCCAGTAAAACTTTCAATCACCATAGATGGAAAAAAACAAGATTATAAAGTCAAATTCAAGCAATATCCATTTCCAAATTCAGCCCTACTGAAAATTCTAGAAGGAAAACTTTAACCTAAGAAGGTTAACTATACCCATGAAAATACAGGAAATAATCTCACACCAACAAGCCAAAAGAAAAGAATCACACATCACCACCATCACCACCACCACTCCATTAACAAGAAAGTAATAGGAATTAACAGCCATTGGTCATTGATATCTCTCAGTATCAAATGACTCCATTTCCCAGTAAAAAGACACAGACTAACAGAATGGATATGAGAACAGAACACATTCTTCTGCTGAATATAAGACGCACACCTCGACATTAAAGATAGGTATTACCTCAGAGTAAAGGGCTGGAAAATGATTTTCCAAGCAAATTAATCAAAGAAACATGCTGATATAGCCCTTCTAATATCTAACAAAGTAGATTTCAAAGCAGAACACTTCATACTCATCAAGGAAAAAAATCACCAAGATGACATTTCAGTTCTTAACACCTATGCCACAAACATAGGGGCACCTGTATTTGTAAAGGACCCCTACTGCTAGAATCAGCTCTGGATGAGGGCAGGGTCTGAAGATAGGTAGATGCAAGAGCGGCAGTGGGAGGAATCACTCATGGGACACTTCTTAGTTTCATTTTTAGGAGAGATGGACAGAGAGGAAGGGGATATTGGTATGGCTTGTCCTACTCTGAGAAGAGCCATCCCCAGCAGGACAAGTTCCAGCAGAGGATTTAAGGATTTGGCAAGGGAAGGAGGTGAGCTAGGCCTCGGTGGTCAGAAGAATCTTGCCGCCTAACTGACTTGCAGCCAGAGTGCTTCTTTATTTGTAGAAAACTTAGTAAGCGGGGATAGATTTATGTTGCTGCAAAACATAGATCATATATTTTTTTTTTGTTTTGGACATGTGTTTCACTTCCTTTTGTTCATCTTTTAGTAATCAGTGAACTATGTCAGAACAGAGTTATCATTTCCAATCATTTTCCCTCAAGTTTGACATCATTAATAAACAGTTATCATTTTCACTCATTAATGCCATAGTCCAATTTTTAAGAATCTAGAAGCATATGACAACCTGTTCTCAGGCTGGTAGCTTTTGTGGCTACAAGGATATTAGACTAAAACAAAATCTTCAAGTCAGTCTGGGCATATTGCCATGTCCCAAGCAATGTATTATTATCTCTTAATTGTCAGGCCAAGAAAAATTCTCAGGCCAAAGCTACTGCAGTTATTATTCAAATTCTGGCATAATATAATATTTATATTTTATGTCTTTATAGTATTTGTTTATATGTCTAATTCTGGCATTCTGTTGTTCTTTGGTCATATGATATTGTAGTGACTCTGCATGTGCTAGCATTTCTCAGTAAAGGAGGCCCTGACATCTCATTCTTTTATTATCTTTCCACTCCATTCTTTGTTCATCAGGATAAATCTTTGTGTAGGGCTAAGGTAACATCATCTAATCTAACTTTGTTGCTGTATATGCCACATAATTGTCCGAGTGTGTGATGAGAAGATGCTTGCAATCTGGCCAACTCCTCTAGCCCACTGAATCTTGTTGACCTTTCTAAGTTAACTTTGTTTTGAATGTCTTGTTTCTGAGTAGGTATAGGGACAGATGTTTCAAGAATGTCTCATAGACTCATAAAGAGACCTCTGGCTTCTTAATGTATGTCACAACATCCAAAATATAAGGAAGACCTTCAAGTAGATAAGGATATATTCCTAAAAGCAGGAGGGGTAGCATATTTCAGAACTTTCCTGGGAAAGTGTAGAAGCCATACTCCTGGGAGAAGGCATAAATGATTCATAAAAAATTTTCCATCAGCCCAATATCACCAAAATTATACAAATATTAAAAGTCTTTCAAGTATGCAACAGGAGGAGATGAAAGCTGAAAGTGGCATGGCAGCCATCATGTGGCTCATCTTTGCAGGATCTTTGTCAAGCAGCTGTGCTAGCTTTATGATTTTTGGCATTCCCATAAGATATGGCTGTGCCACATTACTGAAGCTTAAATTACACGTCAATTTCCACACACTGATAGTGGAATACTTTTATACTTCACTCTCACCAATGTACTAGTCATCCAGACAAAACCTAAACAGAGAAACACTGGAGCTAACAGATATTATGAACCAAATGGACCTAACAGATGTCTATAGAACATTTCACCCAAACATGAAAGAATATTCCTTCTTCCCAGAGCCTCATAGAACTTTCTCCAAAATTGATCATATAATCAGTCACATAGAAAGTCTAAAAAGATACAAAATTTGCAATAACTTCCCGTACCCTATCAAACCACCATGGATTAAAGTAGTATTTCTACAACAGAAAAAAACAGGAAGCCTACCAATATGGTGGTATTTTATTTGTACTGAAATGTGATTTTAATTGTATGTTAATAAATACAGTTGCCCAGAGGTCAGAGCTATTAGAAAACCATAGGAATGCAGGGCAGTGGTGGCATACAGTTATAATCCCAGCACTTGGTAGGCAGAGCTAGGTAAGTCTCTGTGTGTTCAGGGATACAGCCACCATTGGAGACACATGCCTTTAAGACCTGGAGGGCTGTACTTCCAGGCAGTGATGAGGCAGTCATGTGTTTGGGTTTACAACCAATGAGAAGGCAGAACAGGAAGACTATATAAAGACAAACACACAGGAAGTAGGTCTCTTTTGGAGAGGTAGGACCACCGCAGGAGGAAGGGTAAAGTTTTAGCTCTGAGCTCTGACCTCTTGGCTTTCTCTTTTACATTGGTTCTGTGTTTCTTATTTAATAAGACAGTTGGTTACATCTACATACAAACTCATCTGAACAACTCTCTTATGAATGACTACTAGGTCAAGGGAGAAATAAAGGAAGAAATTAAAGACTTCTTAGAATTAAATGACAATAAATGCACAACATATCCACATTTATGGGACACAATAAAAATGGTGCTAACAGGAAAGTTAATAGCATGAAATGCCTACATAAAGAAATTGTAGAGCCCTCATGTTAATAATTTAGCATCACACCTGAAAGATCTACAACAAAAAGAAGTAAGAACACATAAGAGGGGTAGATAAAAGAAAATAACACAGTGAGGGAGGGTTGAAGTCAAGAAAATAGAAACAAAGAGGAACTTTGTGTGACTGTCCAGGCAGCCAGATGTCTCTGTCATTTCTAGAACGTTGGAAGTTGCTTACAATGTAATTTATATTTACTTAGGTAATATATCCTTCTGGGGTCTTTGATGGAGTTGAAAACTAGATAGTTATAGTTTTCTTTAGTCATGATAAAAGATAAATTAGATATAAAACTTTAGACTCACAAAAATAGGGTAGATGATAGAATATTTTCTAATTTTGTCAAATACAAATAGACTAGATATTGTAACTATAATTCTTGCTTGATAACTATTTTGTTATGTAGTTTTTCTACGTTAAAGTTAAACCCTTCCTTTTTGATTAGACAGAAAAGGGGAAGTGCTATGGGATGGTATTTCTGTACCCTATGAATACGTGTTGCAACTATTGGTTAATAAAGAAGCTGTTTCGGCCTATTGTAAGGCAGGATAAGAGGCAGGTGTGAAATCCAAGGGAGACACAGAGAGAAAGGGTGGAGTGAGAGAGATGATGGCCCACCACGCTGTGGTGGTATTGTGTTCCCCAAAATATTGTGTACTCTAATAAATTTATCTGGGGTCAGAGAACAGACAGCCACTAGATACAAAGGCTAGAAAATGGTGGCACTCACACCTTTAATCCTCACATTCCAGAGAAAGAAATCCCTCTGGATCTCTGTGAGTTCAAGGCCACATTGGAAATAGCCAAGCATGGTGACACACACCTTTAATCCCAGAAAGCCAGCCTTTAATCCCAGGGAGTGGTGGTAGCAAAAAGATATATAAGGCGTGAGGACCAGAAACTAGAAGATTTTGGCCTGGTTAAGCATTCAGGCTTTTAAGCAGCAGTTCAGGTGAGAGCCATTGGGATGAGGATGCAGAAGCTTCCAGTCTGGGGAAACAGGACCAGCTGAGGAAATGGCAAGGTGAGATAGCTGTGGCTCATTCTGACTCTCTGATCTACCAGCATGGACCCCAATAACTCGCCTCAGGTTTGATTTTATTAATAAGAACTTTTAAGATTGCTGCTACACCACGCCACCCAAGGAACAAAATATCAGCAGAACAGTAATGCCACAGACACATGTCAAAATATAGATTAATAGAAATTGGTTAATTTAAGATGAAAGAGCTAGCCAGCAAGAGGCTTGAGCCATAAACCAAACAGTTTGTAATTAATATTAAGCTCCTGAGGGATTATTTTATAAGCATCAGTGGGCTGGGTGGGACATAGGAAAACTTCTGACTACAGTCCACTCTTTCCATATCTAGTCAGTACAAAGTTCTAACTGGAGCAATGAGACAACTAAAGGAGCTTAAGTGCACATAAATCTGAAAAGAAGAAGTTGATAGTCAATGTGTCATTATTTTCAGATGACATTATTTTCAGCCCCCAAATTCTACTTGGGAACACCTATAGCTGACAAACACCTTCAGTGAAGTGGTGGAATAAAGGATTAACTCAAAAAATCAGTAACCCTCCTATATACAAATGACAAAAAGGATGAGAAAGAAATCAAGGAAACAACACTGCTCATGATAGACAATTGATATAAAATATGTTGGAGGTAAGTATAACAAAGAAAGTGAAAGAATTATATGACAAAATTTTAAATCTTTGAAGAAAATGAAGAAGATATCAGAAGATGGAAAGATCTCCCATGTTCATGAATTGGTAGGATTAATCTAGTAAAGATGACCATCTTACCAAAAGCAATCTCCTTATTCAGTGCAACCCCCACCAAAATTCCAACACAATTCATTACAGATATTGAAAGGAGAATACTCAATTTCATATGTGAAAATAAGAATCCATGATAACTAATACAATCCTGTACAATAAAAGAAATTCTGGAGGTATCACCACCCCTGTTTTCAAGCTGTACTACAGAGATATAGTAATAAGACCCAAATGTTATTTGCATAAAAACACAGAGGCTTGGAATCAATGGAATCAAACTGAAGATTCAGACATAAATCCACACACCTCTGGACACCATATTTTGATAATGAAGACAGAAATATACACTGGAAAAAAAGGCATCTTCAACAAATGGTGCTGGCATAAACTGGATGTTGTCATGTAGAAGAATGCAAATTGATCGACATCCAATACCTTGCCCCAAACTCAAGTTCAAGTGGAACAAAGATCTCAACATAAATCCAGATACACTGAACCTTATAGAAGAGAAATTGGGGAATAGCCTTGAAGACATTGTCACAGGAGTCAACTTTCTAAGCAGAGAAACAATAGTGCAGGAACTAAGAAAAACAATAAATGGTACCTCGTGAAACTATAAAGTTTCTTTAAGGCAAAGGACACCAAAAATAGGAGACAATGGCAGCCTACAGAACGGGAGAATATTTTCACCAACTCCATTTTTCATAAATAGCTAATATTTAAAATATATTAAGAACTCCAGAAACTAGACATCAACAAATCAAATAACCCAATTAAAAAAAAATGGGGGTAGATATCCAAATAGAGAATTATCAACAAAGGAATCTCAAATGGCTGAGAAACAAAATGCAACATCCTTAGCTATAAGGGAAATGCAAATCAAAACTATTTTGAGATTTCACCTAACACCTTTCAGATTGGCTAAGATCAAAAACATGTGACAACTCATTGGGCTGAGGATGTGGAGAAGGGGAATACTCCTTCTTCTGGGAGTGCAAAGGTGCACAGGCACTATGAAAAATCAATATAGTGGTTACTTAGAAATTTGGCAAACAATCTACCTCAAGACCCAGCTATAAAACTCCTAGGCTTACACACAAGGATGCTCCATCCTAGCACAAGGATGCTTGCACAACTATATTATAGCAGCTTTATTCATAATAATGAGAACCTAGAAACTCCCTAGATGTTCCACAAGTAAAGAATTGATAAAAAATGTAATATATTTATACAATGGAGTATTACTCACATGTTAAAAAAAACATTGAAAATTGGAAGCAAATGAATGGAACCAGAAAAATCATCCTGAGAGAGGTAATCTAGACTCAGAAAGACAAACAAGTTATATACTCTTCATAAGTAACTATTAGATGTTAAAGTATGGATAATCCTGCTACAATTCACAGACCCAGAGGTGCTAAGTATCAAGGAGGGCCCAAGGGAGGACATATATACCTCTCTAGGAAGGGGAAATAGAATAGATTTTGCAGGTGGGCGGGGGAGTAGGTAGGGATGGAAACAAGGGATTTGGGAGGAGGATGTAGAGGGGGATGCAGAGAGATGGAGGACAGGGAGAGACAAGTGGAACTGCGGGGCATTTTGGGATGATGTGGAAACCTAGTGCAATGAAAACTGCCTGGAATCTATCCTAATCATCATCAGAGAGGCTTCATGAATCAACTCATAGGAACAGATACAGAGACTCACAGCCAAATACTAGGTGGAGCTAGGAGAAGCCCACAGGAGATGGAGATAAAGGCTTGTATGAGCCAGAGTGGTTGAGGACATCAGGAGAACATTGTCAGTTCAAAGAATCAATTAAGTGGGGTTCATAAAGGCTCACATATAAGCAACAATAATGGAGCTTGTATGGTCTGAGCTTCGTCCTCTGCATATATGTTAAGGCTGTGCAGCTTGGGATAAACATTCCAACCTTTTAATAACTTTGCAGATCATGTAATTTAAAAAGAAAGGTTCTTCTCAAAATGATGCTACCTACTGTACTAGTCTGGGTTCTCTAAAGAAACAGAACTGATAGAATGAATCAATATATAAAAAAATGGGATTTATTAGTGTGCCTTATACGTTATGGTCTGACTTTCCTAAAATGTCTGTCTCCTGGTAAAAAGTCTACGAATTCAGTTGTTTTTCAGCCCAGGATTGTGAATCTCAGCTAGTCTTCAGTACATGCTGTAATAACACCAAAATGGGCTTTCTTCCCTTAAAATACTTAAATTTAAGGTGGGTCTTCCCACTTAAAATGAATCAATGATGAAAAATTCTTCACAGGTTTTCTCAGCATCATGGATTTTCACTAATTTCAGATGTAGTCATGTAGTCAACCAAAAACGGCCATCATACCTATGTTGATATGTTTCAAAGGACTCCATTATAAAATGGTTTCTATGTTCCTACATCTTGTGCCTGCATAATCTTGGTCTCTTTCCTTGCACATGGTGTTTGGTTTTCTAGGAAATTCTATGTGGCTTGGTGCTCTTAGATTGTGGCAGCCATAGTACAGTAAATTACCTAGAATGCATTGTGAAGATAGTTAGAGAAGATGTTAGGCCCAAGTTACAGGCTTCTCATGCCTTAGTCTCAAAAGTTATATAATGGCATTTCTGCTTCTATTGATCAAACAAGTCACTGATGCCATCTTGGACTGAACTGAAGCTAAGATGAATTAGAGTCTCTTTTCAGTAGTGTGAGATTAATTTTATTTGTCAACTTGATTGGAACAAAGATAGCTTGAATATCTGGTTAAATATTATTTACAGATTTGTCTGTGAGAGTGTAAGAAGAAGCAAGATTGGCAACTGAACTGATTGAATGGGCCAAAGACATGGTCCTCCCAGTAGGAATGGTCCTTCCAGTGAGGATGGATGTCATCTAGTCCCTGGAACTTTAAATTGCCTACAAGAAAGAAGGTTGAATTTACTTTTAGCCCAACTGCTTGAGCTAGAGCATTGATTATCTACCCCCAAATCTTATAGCTCTCAGACTTCTCAGACTAAAATGCATACCATTCATATTTATGTTCACAGGCCTTCAAATTATACAAATTGTTTGCATTCAGCTTATTACAGAACCAAGCCTCCACATAATCATCTGTCAGACACACATAGACACACAGACATAGACATACAGACACACAGACACAGACACACACACAGACACACACACACACACACACACACACACACACACACACACACACAAGAAAACTCTCTCTCGCACACACATACAGACCATTTCCTTTATACATGTCATGTGAGCACAGTTACTGTTATAATTTAGATATTAAATATTTTGTACAGCTTGTTGTTCTGAGCACTTTACTTACTTCTGGTACTATTTGGGGAAGCTGTAGAACCTTGAGAAGGTGGATTTTTGTAAGTCACAAGGGGTGGGTTTTTGCATCCTCTCTTGCCCTTGCTTCTTATCTGCTGTGCTGTGCAAATTCTTCAAAGCATGTTCCCAGTGCCATGTCTTCCATACCACCATGATGGACTTAATTTCATTAGAAAATAGCTGGAGTAAATCTTCTCTCTCTTTCTTTGCCCCTTCCAGGCATTCTGTCTCAGTGACAGAAAAATAACAAATATGAAAACAGAACAATGTCAGTCCTGCTCCCACGATTTTAACTTTATGATTTCCAGCACATAACAGATTTAAAGCTGTAAGTATACCTTAAATGTATAGTTAAGTCATATATTTAATTTTTGTTTTTTGTTTTTATTATCTATCATCTCTCAAGTAATTTCCAAAAGGTAATTCTGTTAAGTATATTGCTGGGTTTTTGTACTTTTACATGGGTTCCCCCATATTGGGCAAGAACTACATGGTAAAATTAGGTCAAATAAGTTTCTCCTGTCAGACAATTAGGGTGTGATGAGAAAAATGCCCTCAAAACTTTCAGATTTTCTGACCAGGAGAGCAAATCAATTCAGGCCACCCACCCTTAGGATCCTTAACCTTTTTTTTGTTTTACAAGGCTCCAATTTTTCTGCAGGTCCTAACGAGCATAACTGCCATGACAATCTGGACTTGAACCTGACCCTGGTATCATATTTTACTGGCAGATTCATAATTAACATCTTTGCCCTGAGGCCATTATAATTATGAATATTTACGTATTACAAGCCATCTGTATTCCAAAAGAAGACAAAAAAGTGAAATGATTCATAGTAGTCTGAGTGAGAAAGACAGGAACACAGGAAATGACACTGGTTAAAGTTAGGAACATCACATAAAAATGAACTTTTATATTTTCCAAGGTTAACAAAAACAATATTATGACTACTGAAATGAAACTGGCATTTAATTTTCTAGTTCCTGAACACTGTTAATAACCATTCATCAGTCAAGAGAAGAAGGAGATCTTATGTGCTGTCACTTTCTCTGGTTATTGTCAACACACTCATTCCATACTGGTGTCATCTTATTTTTTTATCCATGAATCTTAATGAAACTGCATTTTACTTTATGCTAACCTTACTTACTTAGATAAGTACAAACCTACCTAAATTCTTTAAAATATCATTGTATTAACATACTGAATTCATTTCTGCTCATACTAGAATTTCATCAATTTTTATCCAATATTTGGTAAGTTTCATAAACTTTCTATAATTATTTAATTTTGTTATATAAATCATAGCTTAACTAGAAATGAAACCACTCACTACAAGTCACTTCCTTCCAGCAGTTTGAATATTACACTTTATATTTTTTTTAACATAGTAGTTTTGTTGAGATGTAACCTGATGGCAGCAGGGTCTCAGAATTCCCTTCAGTAACAATGAAAAGTAACTATTTCCTAGTATCTGTAAACCACATGGTGTTTACTAATTTGTTATAGCAACTCAAGAGGCACATACACAGCCTAAAGAAAGGACTTCTCAAGAGAAACCAAATGCAAGTGGTAGGAGTGAGGACAGAAGTGATTCTTCACTGTTTGAGCTTCCTGTTCACTGTTGCCCTGGAGGTGGGCTCTCAGATGGCAGCCATGTGGGAAACCATGAAGCAAAGAACCTGGTTAAGCAATGGTCCCGCTGGAAAACAGAGGTTTAAGGCATGTAAAGCAAACATCATGACTGTGTCCCATTTTGATTCCCATTTGCTATACTGCAATAGATAACTACAATAGGCACATTTCCTATAAGTATCCTTCAGCTTTAAGGCACAAGGAAACAAAATATCTGTGTGTCATGCTTATAGTCCTGGCTGCAGATAGATTCTTATACCTCATACTTATGTCATGAATGAGATTAGAAAAGGAAACCATTTTTGGTAGAATCTTGCAATGAATTAATTTTTTTTCAATTAAAAACATCATTACAATCATAACTAAACTGAAAAACTGTAGATATTGCCATTACGCACTATTGCTTTACAAACTCTTCATTTTTCTGAGAAATTATTATTATTATTCAATAACCTTAAATTGTACAATAGTTTTTAAAGAATGTATTTTAAAATATATTTAATATTTATGCTTTTATGTTTATAACACATAATGCTCACTTAATACTCACAATGCTACCATATCTCTATATTAACTTTTTCAGAAATTTTTATGTAATAGTGTAGTAGCTTGAATGAGAATGTCCCCCATATGTTTGAATGCTTATTTTTGAAGGCTCATATTCTTTAATGATTAGTCATCACAGAGTAGCACTATTTGAGAAGTACTAGAAGGATTAAGAGGTATGGCCTTGTTTAAGGAAGTTGGTACTAGGGGGTGGGCTTTGAGGTGTCAAAAACACATGCCAGGACCAGGCTCCTCCTCATATCTCTCTCTCTCTCTCTCTCTCTCTCTCTCTCTCTCTCTCTCTCTCTCTCTCCTCTCTTCCTCTGCCTGAGATTGATGTATCTTTCGATACTGCTCCAGTACCATCTGTGCTGCCATGCTTCCTGCCACTTTGATAATGGATTAAATCTCTGAAACTGCAAGCAACCCCCCCCCCCATTAAATGCCTTTTAAAATGAGAGTTGCCTTGGTCATGGTATCTTTTAGCAATAGAACAGTGACTAAAGCAAACAGCGTGTAGAAGAAAACTCACAAAATGTAAAAAATATTTTTGATTCCTTTCAGTGACATTGCAATGTGTATTTTAATTTGAAATAGAATACTCCGTGAAATAAACCAGTTGAATGATAATTTAATAAGTCTGTAGAATATGCACAAAGCTTATAAGTAAGCTAATGAAGTTCAAGTATGATGACTTCCCCATTTTGTTTAGTTTATGCAAAATTTTATGAATGCATTATAAGAAGGGTTGATTATTTTGTGAAAATTTGACAAAGATAACAAAAGGCGACCAGTAAGAGCCTAGATTTATTTTTAACACATGACTAAATAAGCTGGCAAAATACATAGTGACATCTGTAAGGACAGTAGCCCAGCAAAAAGAAGAACACAAGATTCGTTCCAAAATGCAAATTAGGAATCATTGTATCTTTCCTGGAGAGTGGAAGGTCACAAAATGATGTCTACAACTTTCTAAAGTTCTATGAGTTTCCAAATTTATTTTACTATAATTTGCAAGCATAGACTCTTCAATTAAAAAATAAAACTAACTACAATCCAAAGTTATTTCTTAATAATGACCAACTCAAATCAAATAATGTGTACAATATTAAAGTACAAGTATTTGTTTAATAAGAAATTCCACTTTTTAAATATGTCTAAAATATAAAATAAGAAACCAGACTGCAAATCATATGCTTTTCTTAAACAAACAGTGCACTTACACAGAAATAAGTGACAATAATGTTACATATAGTGATACATTTCAATAAATTCAGACCCCACCACAGAAGTCAGACATTGAAAATAATGAATTTGTAAGAACATATAATTTTTATAGGTGAACCAAAATTTATATATTTCTTGATAATATTGTTATATATAGAACATTATAGTCATTTATGCAATGATAAATATAAATAATATATTTAAAATTCAGGAGCTATGCACTGAAAACGGACATTGAATTATGTCATGACTCGTTATAATTGTCCTGGAATGAAATTATTTTCAATTTAATTTTTGTCGTAACCATGCTTGAAGAAGTTACACACATGTACTTATAAAATTATTCTTTATACTTATTTGCTTTTGTTATTTATAAAAATACCACAGCACTTTCATTTCGTTCTCAACATTGTATTTGCCTTTATTTGTGAAACTGGTTTTGTTTCCCTCATTTTTATTATACTTTGTATCTGTAGCAAACATTGTTAATATTTTCCTGTTACAAATGTTTAAAATGTTTCCAGTTTTTTTTTTCCTTTTTGCTTTTCTTTTTCTGCAATTTGTCCTGCTTGAATAACCTGCAGTTTTTCCTGTGGAACACGCCATGCTGACCAGGTCCATGTGACCAGGTCCTGAGTTGCTTACATGTTCACTTTCATTGAGTTCAAATTACTTCTAAAGTTGGTGCTACAAATTCCACTTGTCTGAGGAATTCTTTAATCCTCTGTTTTCTTCCCTTTGCCTACACTTTGGCTATGGCCTAACTGGTCATTATCAAGTATCTTTCAGCATAGTTCAATTACATTCTCATGATTATTAATGAAGTATAATTTGGCTTCACAGTTTTAGTTAGCACAGGTGTTTCATCTCCTGGGGCTTTTATCTCTATCTGTTGTCTATGTTTTAAAAGATGATTTATTTTTGTATTATTTAACAAATATTTCTTAAATATGTTTTCATCCAACAATAAGGTATTTATCTACTTAAAGGCAACTTGATTCTCTTCTGAATGAAAACACTTTCAAATAAAAAGTCTAGAAGAAATGTTTCAGTTAAAATTGGTTCTCTTTCATGCTTATAGATAAACTGGAATTTCAACAAGAGTTAATAGCACTTCTCACTTGCATATTTTGTAAAGGATAGTGTAACTATTGCATAAAAGAATACATACAATATATGGAAAGTGTTTAAAATTATGAAGACATAGTAAAAATTGAGTCTTTTCATTGATAATGCACTGTCTGGACAATTGTGACTTTAGAACAAGATGTATACTCATCTATTAGTAGCCAAATGCTCCCATTTAAGGAAAAATCTATAAGCTCCATTTCCAAGCAGGCTCCTGCTTTCCTGGCAGTCCATTATCCACTGTGATAGCTGTGTCTTGTACTGGAGGCAACATTACTTGGCTGCTTTAGCAAGAAATTATATCCTGGAGTCTGCATCTGTTTCAGAAGCATGGTGCAAGCTTCGAGTTTAATCCTAGATGAGGTGTTAAATCAAAGTAATTTCGAGATACCTACTATCGAGAAACATCATTTTAATGCACAGAGAGTGAATGCTTATAATCCCGTCATAACATCTTCTGGGTAAATGTCTGGAAAATAATCCATACTGCAGTGATATTTGTGCAGGCATTTGTTTGTCTCCTTAAGAGTGATTTGCAGCCCCCAATAAAATTTAAATTGGTTATTTGGTCTCTAAAACAACCCAGGTAATAATTGAGTGAGGCCATTAACAAGATGTGTTATCAGTCATCCATCTCCTCTGAGCACTGTATGCTTTGTCAAACTCTAATTGTCGTTCTGGGAATCCTAACCAACACATGTAAGTGTGAAGGCTGATTGTAACTGAATGTACTGACCCTCTTCTACTGGGCACATTAGCACAAAATAGCAATATCTACAAAATATATCATTTTCCCCTGAAAGTTCCCCCCTTCTGTATTTTTTCCATTAAAAAGTTACTATTAAAAGACACTTTCTTTTGGAGGCACAGGTATTTATTATGAAATTAAGAATTTCATTCTGGAGTTAGCTTTCTCCCACATATAAGAGAAAAAAAAATTAAGTTCCTCTGACAGCTTTACTCAGAAGATATCTTTGCTTCCAAGGAAAATGGGGGTGGGGTGGAAGGGTGGGGGATGTTCTCTGTAGGTGGCTCTTTATCATCAAACTAAAGAAATCTTAGACTTGTAAGTATATACAATTTATAAGGGTAGTGTCGTTTTGTGTGACAACATTTTTTTTCTCCATTTCCTGTTTTTTTTTTTTTTTTTTTTTTTTTTTTTTTTTTTTTTTTTTTTTGAGACAGGATTTCTCTGTGTAGCTTTGGCACCTTTTCTGGAACTCACTCTGTAGCCCAAACTCACAGAGATTCTCCTGCCTCAGCCTCCTGAGTGCTGGGATTAAAGGTATGTGCCATCACAGCCCGGCTTCTCCATTTCCTTTCCCTGTTGACTTGAAACACACTATGAAGCTGTTTGATTTCCTGCTCAAATAAGAAGCTCAATTCATTTCTTTTATAAGAAAAACCGTTATTAGATATGTTGCTAATTGTTTTGATAAATCACACTGAGTGGTAAATAACATTTAAAAGTTTAATTAATTAAACTAATCTTCATAATTAGATATGCATATGATTGTTGCAGAAATGCTTGGAGGTCATTTTACAGGAAAAACAATTAAACTTTCACGCCATATTTAGTGCTATCAAAAGAATTACATCTTCTATAAAATGTTTTAGTTGTAGTAGATACTTACATGGCTGTACTGTGTTAGAGAAGTATATAAAAATGCTGATGTTCTTATATTAGCTGCAAAATTCAGTAAAAACATTAATGTAAGAAAAAAAACTGTTAATATATTTGTGAGAAATTAACTCCCAACAGAGACTTTTTAAAGAAAAAAAAAAGCTACTGTGGGGTCATATTGTAATTTGTTATTTCTTCTGATGGGTACAGAAATGTTCAAACATTGATTTTTGGTGATGGTTACAGAACTCTGAATCTACAAAATCCCATGAAATCACACACTCTCAAACAGCAAGCAGAATAGTGTATGATATGTATATGTCTTCCACTGTCCTATCTAGCATCTCTCCTTATCATAGTTTAGCACCTCACCACTGGAGGGCAAAGTAGTGAAACAGTAGTGGCAATAATAATTTAGCATGTAATCCTTGACATACTACATGCTGGATAAAAAGAACTAATTCAGACAATGTAACAACAGGGAGAAAATGCCTCACAAGAAAAACAGGCACTGTTTAGATATATTAGAATAGAACTTTAGCCAATTGTCTAGTTTAAGTCTTTAAATGGGACATAAAACCTAGATCATAAACATTTACCCAAATTACTCACCATCATTTTCTTATCAAATTACTCATCTTGTCATGAAAAATGTACTCAACACTCAAGTGCTGAGTGACCTGCCTAGAGATCTATCATTTTCTGTACAGTTAAAAAAAGGATAGAGGATCGGTAGCATATAAGTCAATTCTATGGCTAACATGCAGCCACTAAGATGAAAAAAAAATCTGAGAAAAAATTAGGTAAACCCCAAAAGAAAATAGCGTCCTATAGCTTAGTGTAATCCTATCAAATCTCTCACACATATGCATAAAAATAGTGTCAAAGGTTACTTAATCACTTATTTCACCAATTGGGATGGTTTCAAAGAACTATTTTTTGAATTACATGTGTTACAGGAACTGTTTTTTATATTTGAAATATGAATTTACACATTTAGCACAAAAATGTGCATTTTTTTTGCTGAAAAACCAAAAACTAATGCATTCATTTTTTAAATTCAAATCAGTGTTTGTCAACTTGTGGGTCAAGACCCCTTTGGACATGTTATTTAGTTATACATTCCAAAAAAGTTCTCCCTCCTGGAAACAACTTAGAAAATAATTTGTAATGACAAATCTCCAATGAATAAAAAGTATATAATGTTGCAATTGAAAAAAGTAATTGACATTCACCTTCAAGGAAAAATAAAGTCTTCTGTTGTGTTGATGAAAAGTTTTTGGAACTACAAATGTCTTCATGCTGGTGCATAATAAAAGGTTTTTACATGAGAATTTGCATAGGTTAAAATTTCATGCAACTTTCTACACAAAGTTTAGAATTAAGGTAGAACAGTAACCAGGAAGTTCAATGTAGAGACAAAGCATTCCACAATGTGATTTCTTACACAACTTTCCAAGATCAGGATGAGGATAAAATCAGATTTCCTGCAGGGCTAGCGAAACAATCATCCCATTCTATTGTGTTTCTATTACCAAATAAAGGATGACGATCATTATGGCTCTAACACGTTAATATTGTCTTTGTTTTGCTTAGAAAGCTTAACTGTCTGAATTTGGAGAGGCACTGGAAAGCACTGCCCTTGTAATTAGAACAACAACCCTGGGTATAACTTGGATGTTTCAATGCTCAGTCCAGTAGAATTCAATTTCTTGTAGTCTCTGTCTTCAGTTTCTTAGCTAAAAGCCTGTTTTTTTGTAATGTTTTAACTTTTCAACACAGTGGAACTCATCAGCAGCTTCTGTGTGACCCTGTTACCCATGTTTCAGCATGAGTACTTTCATTACTTCATAGCCTCCAAGCACTTTGTATTCTTTATGTGTTATAGACGAATCTATGGTTCCATTTAGTTCTCCAATTGCAAAAGCATACAGGCTCCTAAATTAGCAAGTGTAAAATATTCACATTGAACATCTTTTATTCCTAGCTCATGAATTTCCCACTTTTAGTTAATCCACCTGCATCCTTATAACTTATTGTTTTTATCTTTAATGTTCAACAAACTCTTAGGAGGAAAAGGAAAACGGCAAGTCACTTATGCCACTCTGTCCTCTACCACAAGCCACAGCAGTGGATTTAATTGACATTTGGTGTACTTTGGCTTGGTGATATGAGTCTGAGTCTCTACCTAGGTTCTTTATTGATCAGTATCCACATACCTTTCACCCTCTAATCCTTAAAGGTTTTGTTGACACTGGAGGTTCAGCAGGCAGAAAATACAGTTTTACAAGTGTTATATTTCTGAGACATAATCGTAGATATATACTACAAAATTCAGTAACTGAAATTTGGATTTTCAGGTGAATGTGGCGGGGGGAGTCTATTATTTGAAGTAATTGCTCTAGAATCACTTCATTTTTATCCAGTCATCCCTTTAGAACATTTCCTTGAGGAGTAAGTGTGAGAAGACGTGTAATGATTTTCTTAACCTGAATTTGATAGGAAGTTGTTAGCTCTAATATTTTAGTGTGATTCTTACTTCGTTTCCACCTTTGTAGTGTCACTTACACAGCTGTTGCTACAGTCTGACAGTTTATGTCACACGGGTCCCATCTGTGTGGTGACAGTCTCAGTCTGATGCATTCAGCGATGGAGTGTTTGGGGGGTGATTAAATGATGAAGGCAGGAACAGTATATGGCCAACCAAAACAGAACTCAACAGCATCCTCAAGGGGTCCTTGTCTCATAATGTCATGTCAGAGATAACTCTCCACCCCTTTTAATATTTATTATTTTATTTAATTTATATATTTTCTTCTCTTTTTTTAAGCCTAAATATCCTTTCTGTCTATATTATGGCTTCCGGTTTAGGGTTGTGATGGAATAAGTGCCAACAAGTAAGTTTGTTCTCTTGGGATATTTCCCTTTGGTTTGTTCGTTTTGTCCAATTCTAATGTGTTAGTGTTTGTTTTATTTTTATTTTTATTTATTTATTTTATTTATTTATTTTTTTCCAAGACAGGGTTTCTCTGTGTAGCGTTGCGCCTTTCCTAGATCTCGCTCTGTAGACCAGGCTGGCCTCGAACTCACAAAGATCTGCCTGGCTCTGCCTCCTGAGTGTTGGGATTAAAGGCATGCGCCATCACCGCCCGGCTTGTTTTATTTTTATATATTATATTATTATTACATTTTATTATTATCCCATGGAAGCCCATTATTTTTCAATGAGAGACAGAAAGGGGAAGATCTGGATGGGAGGTTAGGGAGAGCAGAGCTGAGAGGGGTAGAAAGAAGGAGTACCATAATCAGGATTTATTATCTGAGAAAAAAAATCTATTTTCAATTAAAGGAAAATAACACAGGAAATTATGAAGGCATGGCCTTTGGGAGGGGATTTATGCCCTTATGAAAGAAAGGAGAAGCGAGGACTCTCAACAAATGAGCAGGAGTGAAAGGTGTCCTCCGTGGACCAGAGGGAGAGCCTTCATGAAACACAGAGTCTCTTTACTCCTTGATTTGATCTTTAGCTTGATTTTCAGAACTCTGAGGAATAAATATTCTGCGGCCCACGAGCCTCTGGGCTCCGGGTATTTTTGTCATAACAGTCCCAAAGCATCAGAAAAGCTGCTACAGCCGTCAGTGGATTCATTTTCATTCCCCAAGGAATCACATGTCTCAGTGGCAGTGAATGATCCAACAGGTATGTCATTATAAACTAGTCAAGACTCCACCAGAAAGGCTGTTCAGCTATCTGGAAGGGGCTTTGTTTCTAGCTTTGTCTTAGAGTCCCTTCAAATAGGTTTGGATGAGGGATCTTCCCTTTCTGTAAGTTACACTTTATATTTTATGGTTTATATTTTAATTGGCATGTGTGCTTTATAAGATAATTTATTCCAATTTTCAGGATAAAAATACAGATATTCTAAATTGATATTTTTGACAAACATTGTCTATACATATAAACACGAGAGACAGATTCAGTGTCTTAAAAATTCTGAGAACAACAGCAGTATTATTGTGTGCATATATGTGTGTGAGTGTACAGATATAAAATAATTACTCCAAGTCAAATAATTTGCTAGCAATTATTAATAGTTTTTGAGTTTCAGTTTTATATAAAAATATTTTTTCCTTATTTTTGAGAAGCATTTTGGGAAAAAAACCCAACAACATTTGCTGAAAACATGTTAAGGAGGATAAATTTATCTGAATAAATTCAAACAAATTATGTTGATAAATTGTAGCATCTTTAGAGCCTTGATTTAGAACTTTAGAACTGCCTTTTCTGTTTAATTTTTGAAATATTTTCATAAAACTTTTATTCTCATTATTAAAGAGAAGCAGCTGAATACAATAAATAATTACAATATCTGTATACTGAAAGAGAATTTTCTGTAAATCTCTCTCTATTTATCTATCTATATCTATATATCTATCATTTAAATTCTAGAATTAACTAGGACTAACATTTTTCCCTGTGTCATTATATTTATAGACTACTGCCTATTTAGCAGGATAAGCTCTTAAAGCATACAATTCTAATCATATTAGGGCACTTATCCCTTCTATTATAGAAATGATGAACACTTGGAAAAATTTACCTATGTGATATGCTTGATAGGTTTTCTGTATACTGATTTAATTAATGGACAAAACATATTTGACATTATACATTTATTTCCTTATTTCCTATTTTGCCTCAGCAGAATTCTAACCAGAGGGCTTAAAGACTCCTCTTTCACAACTAGACCCTTAATTTACAAAATCAAATGGAAAAATGGATAAATTTAATTATATCAAAATAATTAACTTAACAAAAGACATAATAAACAAATTTAACTGGTAGTTAGCCAACAAGTGAGGATAGTTTTATTCTTTGCTATTATGAAACACTAAGCTGAATTTTCAGTTTCCAGTAAGCATTTATTTGAAGATTACTGTGTGCCACACCCTAAGTGTTGTGCCTAGGGAAGGAATCTACACAAGGCATATTTATTCTCTTGATGCTTATTTATTTATAATAAAAGTTTCTTGAAGTACGACATCAAATAATTGAATACTTCTACAAATGGTTGAGTCTTACTACCCTTCTCTCAGTTCACAATTGGACTCCCAGAATTTCAATCCCACTGTCAAACCTCAAGTGACTGCACTCTAAAACATGTTGGATGTGAACCATAAACCAATGTGGTCAGTGCAATTACTTCTAAATTCATAGACTACAGTAGAAAATAATTTTGTCTTTCATGCCTCTAAATCTTTGACTATTTTGACATTGCAACAGAAAAACCAATGCAGGCTCAAAAGGCAGTAAAAACATAATGATCTCCTCTATGAATGGAAGAATGAACAAAGACATTTCCTCATGTCATTTCTATATCAACTTCATCTTGAATGAAAGTGAAATTTTGAAGAAAGCTGTGGTATTCACTGGATATTTCTAAAATGCAATATCATGTCATTTTAGCCAGGATTCATGTGCCTTAGCAAAAATGGAGAAGAAACAAGTGTCAAAACTGATTTTTTAAAAAAGTCTTCTACAAATCTTTCCATATTTTAAAAAAATTGAGAAATTGTCCTGCTCAACAAACAACTGAAGAAAGCAGAGAAAACTGTTGCCAGAGATAGTCATGAATATGTGAGGAAAGCGTAAGATGCTGATTTATAGAGCATTGAATTGCAAGGTGTTTCTAGAATGTCAATGCCAAAAAACTCAAAAGAAAGCAGAAATAGAAAATAGTTATTTCACTGTAAGTGGATATCATTAGACATAATGCCCATGTATCATAGAGAGAAAAGAAAAAACATTTCCCCAGATATAGTCTTGAAGGAAATCCTAATCTTTCCATAGAGGAAGATAGACTGTGGATAAATCTTTGAAATATACTTATGTATGCATATTTTAGATATTTTAAAGATATATCGTTAAATTATCTATAATGTTTGCTATTAAGTAGTATTCTATTCCTCACTACAAACATGTTTTTTCCTATGATTTGTCAAGTTTAAGAATGCCTCTATGCTGTGGGTTAATGCTTTTGTAAACTGGCTTAATAAAACGCTGATTGGCCAGTAGCTAGGCAGGAAGTATAGGCAGGATAAACAGACAAGGAGAATTCTGGGAAGAAGAAGGCTGAATGAGGAGACACCAGCCTACTGTCCAGAGAGCAGCATGTAATGGCACCCAAATAAAGCCATGGAACACGTGGCAACATATCGATTAATAAAAATGGACTGAGTTTAAATGTAAGAGCTAATCAGTACAAAGCCTGAGCTAATGGCCACGCAATTATAACTAATATAAGCCTCTGTGTGTTTACTTGGGTCTGAGTGGCTGCAGAGCTGGTGGGACACAGGAATACTTTTCAGATGCAAATTGTGCCCAATGTGGGACCTGAAACTTGAGAAAGCTTTAAAAAAAGATTCTAAAACATAGCTAAAAACAACTTCCTATTTGTGTCTCTCAGGCAAGCCATGAGCTACAGTACGGCAGATTCACAGCAGCCTGTGGGCTTGAGTACAGCATGGCAGATTCCTCTGCAGTACACAGAGGCATCTGCAAGCTGCACAGTTTGCTGTGCGGTGGAGATAGCTTTTGCTAGTACAGACAAAAAGGAAAGGTGGGGGGGAGGGAAAGATAGAAGAGGTTTCTGGGCTACATGCTGCTTTAATGGAGGCACAGACCCACTTCTTCCAAGAGCCCTGTAGTACACATGACTCTCAGAGCTGGCGGCAAACATACCACCACCATATTGAAAAGCTGAGGTGGGAGGAGTCAGAAGCCAAGGCTGCTGCTTCTCTGTCCTAACCACTCTTCAGTTTAAAGCAATAGATTCATGCCCAGTTGCCAGCCAGCAGGCAGGACGACTGCAGGAAGGCCCCCCCTCACAAAGACCTCCCAGTGGACCCTGCAATCTACATGCCCTGCTCCCATACCCATCTGTCTGAGACCCCAGCCACTTCCTGAGGCTTGGAAACCAAACTGCCAGCTCTCATTGGACAAAGAGCTGTCACTGGGCCAAGAGTAACCTCAGGAGACAGGGAATCTGCCAGCCCTCATTAGACCAAGAGTGGCTTTCTGAGAAGTAGAATCTGCAACCTCTCATTGGACCAAGAGAGGCTTCCTGAAACACAGAATCTGTCAGCTCTGACTGGACCAAGAGCCCTGATAAGACCAAGATCGGATCCCCAAGTCACAGAACCAACTAGCTTGGGTTGACCCAAGAGCAGCTCCCTGAGACACAGAAGCTGCCTGCTCCAATTAGACCAAGAGCTAAGATACACAACAAGCACAGAGTGGACCAACAGCAACTCGCTCAGACAGAGGCACCTCTTATACCTATTGGAGGAGGAGATGGGCAGATATCAAGGCAGAAGTACATACAGCAACATAAAGATCAATACAACATCACCAGAACCTAGCCCTACTCCAACAGCAAGACCTAAACATCACAAAGAAGGAGGAGGAGGAGGAGGAGGAGGAGGAGGAGGAGGAGGAGGAGGAGGAGGAGGAGGAGAAAGTGACCTTAAGAATAGCATCATGAAGATGCTAGAGGCCTTTCAAGAAAAAATGAAAAATGAAATGGAAGAAAAGACAAACAAAAAAGTGGAAGAAATCATAAGAAACTGAGAAAAAAACAAACAAAAAACTGGAAGAAATCTATAAAGAAATAGAGGAAAAGACAAATAAAAATTGGAAGAAATCAATAAATCCCTTAAAGAAAATCATGAAAAAGCAATTAAACAGGTGAGGGAAACAGCTCAAGACCTGAAAAGGGAAATAGAAACTATGAAGAAGATACAAATAGAAGGAATGCTGGAAATAGAAAATCTCAGTAAATGAACAGGAAACACAGATGCAAGCATAACCAACAGAATACAAGAGATGGAAGAGAGAATCTCTGGTATAGAGGATACAATAGAGGAAATAGATTCATCAGTCAAATAAATAAAAAACCAAAGCCAAAAAAGTCATAACACAAAATGTCCAAGAAATCTGGGACACCATGAAAAGACCAAACCTAAGAATAATAGGGATAGAGAAAGGAGAAGAATACCAACTCAAAGTCACAGAAAATATATTCAACAAGATTATAGAAGAAAACTTTCCTAACTTAAAGAAGGAAATGCCTATGAAGATACAAAAAGCCTATAGAACACCAAACAGACTAGAACCCCCAAAAAGGTTCCTCATCACATAATAATTAAACAACTAAACCTACAAAATAAAGAAAGAATATTAAGAGCAGCAAAGGAAATAGGCCAAGTGACTTATAAAGGCAAACCCATCAGAATAACACTCAATTTCTCAATGGAGACTTGGAAAGCCAGAAGGAACTGGGCAGATGTAATGCTGACACTAAGAGACCATGGATGCCAGCCAGGACCATATACCCAGCAAAACTTTCAATCATCGTAGATGGAGTGAACAAGACATTCTAAGACAAAGCCAGATTTAAATAATACTTATCCACAAATCCAGCCCTACAGAAAGCACTAGAAGGAAAATTCCAACTTAAGGAAGTCAGATACACCCACAAAAACACAGGCAATAGATAAAGCCACATCAGTAAACCCCAAAGAAGAGAAGTACACACACACTACCACCAAAAGATAACAGGAATTAACAATCACTTGTCATTGATATCCCTTAATATCAATGGACTTAATTCACCTATAAAAAGACACAGGCTTACAGAATGGATACAAAAGCAGGACCCAACTTTCTGCTGCATACAAGAAACACATCTCAATTTCAAAAATAGACACTACCTCAGAATAAAAGGCTGGGAAAAAACTTTCCAATCAAATGGTCTTATGAAGCAAGCTGGTGTAGCTTTCCTAATATACAGCAAAATAGACTTCAAACTAAAATCAATCAAAAGAGATCAAGAAGGACATTACATACTCATCACAGGAAAGTTCCACCAAGATGAAGTTTCAATTCTGAACATTCATGCCCCAAACACAAGGGCACCCACATATGTAAAAGAAACATTACTAAAGCTTAAATCACATATAAAACCCCACACATTAATAGTGGGAGACTTCAACACCCCACTCTCACCACTGGACAGATCTGCCAAATAGAAACTTAAGAGAGAAATAAGGGAATTAACTGATGTTATGACTCAAATGGACTTAATCTATATCTACAGAACATTCCATCCTAACAAAAAGGAATATACCTTCTCAGCACCCCAAGGAACCTTCTCTAAAATTGACCACATACTTGGCCACAAAGCAAGTCTCAACAGATTAAAAAAAATGGAATAACCTCCTGTGTCCATGGTTTAAAGTTAGATTTCAACAACAGCAAAGCCTATAATCTCATGGAAACTGAATAATGCTCAACTGAATCACCATTGGGTCAAGGAAGAAATAAAGAAAGAAATTACTAGAGATCAATGAAAATAAACATTCCACATACCCAAACTTATGGGACGCCATGAAAGCAGTGCTAAGAGGAAAATTTATAGCACTAAATGCCCACATAAAGAAGTTGGAGAAATCTCACACTACTGACTTAACAGCACACCTGAAAGCTCTAGAACAAGAAGAAGCAAAGTCACCCAGGAGGAATAGATGCCAGGAAATAATCAAATTGAGAGCTGAAATCAATAAAATAGAAACAAAGAGAACAATACAAAGGATCAATGAAACAAAGAGTTGATTCTTTGAGAAAATCAACAAGATAGACAAGCCCTTATCCAAACTAACCAAAAGGCAGAGAGAGAGTGTAGTGGGTAGCCATTCCAGCTTTGATCTGGAAGTTCCAACCCATATTGAGGCTTCTGTAACTGTCATGCTTACAAGGCGGGGCCTAGAGAGGATCCTGAAGACCCAAGATCGGGATGCGCCAGCTCTCTTGGTTCCTGGACACTGGATGCTGGAGGTAGAACGAGCAGAGTTCTCCAGAGAACACAGCCAGACTGCACTACACTTTTCCCAGACCTTGTAACTAATCCCTTCACTTGTAAATTACCCCACAAAATAAACCTCCTTTTTAACTACTTGGAGTGGCCTTAATAATTTCACCAATAAGAGAGCATCCAAATTAGTAAAATCAGAAATGAAAAGGGAGAAATAACAACTAACAATGAGGAAATCCAGTGAATCATGAGGTCATATTTCAAAAACCTGTACTCCAAAAAACTGGAAAAGCTAAAAGAAATGGACAATTTTCTGGATAGGTACAACATACCTAAGTTAACTCAAGACCAGATAAACTATTTAAATAGACCGATAACCCTTAAGCAAATAGAAACAGTCATTAAAAGTCTCCCAACAACAACAAAAAGCCCAGGACAGGTGGTTTCAGTGCAGAATTCTACCAGATCGTCAAAGAAGAGATAATACCAATACTCTTTAAATTGTTCCATACAATAGAAACAGAAGGAACGTTACCAAACTCCTTCTATGAGGCTACAATTACCCTACCAAACAAAGGTGCAACAAAGAAAGAGAACTACAGACCATTCTCCCTCATGAACATTGATGCAAAAATACTTAATAAAATATTAGCAAATAGACTCCAAAAACACCTCAAAACAATTATTCACCATGATCAAGTAGGCTTCATCCCAGAGATGCAAGGGTGGTTCAACATATGAAAATCTGTCATTGTAATACATCATATAAACAAACTGAAAGAAAAAAAATCCACGTGATCATCCCACTAGATGCTGAAAAGGCCTTTGACAATACCCAACACCCCTTCATGATAAAGGTCTTGGAAATATCAGGAATACAGAGAACATACCTAAATCTAATAAAGGCAATTACAGCAAGCCAACAGCCAACATCAAAGTAAATGAAGAGAAACTCAAAGCGAATCCACTAAAATCAGGAACAAGACAAGGCTGCCTCCACTTTCCCCATACTTATTCAATATAGTACTTGAAGTTCTAGCCAGAGCAATAAGACAACATCAAGAGATCAATGGGATACAAATTGTAAAGGAAGAAGTCAAGCTTTTACTATTTGCAGATGACTTGATAGTATATATAAGTGACCCCAAAAATTCGACAAAGAAACTCATACAGTTTATAAACACCTTCAGTAATATAGCAGGATACAAGATTAACTAAAAAAAAAAAATCAGTAGCCCTCCTATATACAAATGACAAACAGGCTGAGAAAGAAATCAGAGACACATCACCATTTACAATAGCCACAAATGATATTAAATACTTTGGGGTAATTCTAACTAAATAAGCGAAGGACCTGTATGACAAGAATTTTAAGTCCCCAAAGAAAGAAATTGAAGAAGATGTCAGAAAATGGAAAGATCTCCCATGCTCATGGATAGGCAGGATTAACATAGTAAAAATGGTAACTTACCAAAAGCAATCTACAGATTCAATGCAATCCCCATCAAAATCCCAACACAATTCTTCACATACCTGGAAAGAATAATACTCATCTTCATATGGAAAAACAAAAGACCCAGGATAGCCAAAAGAATCCTGTAAAATAAAATAACCTCTGGAAGCATCAAGATCCCTGACTTCAAGCTCTACTATAGAGCTACAGTAATAAAAAAACAGCTTCGTACTGGCATAAAAACCATCATGTGGACCCATGGAATCGAATTGAAGACCCTGGCATTAATCTGCACACATATGAACATAAAATTTTTGACAAAAGAAGCCAAAAGTGTACAATGGAAAAAATAAAGCATCTTCAACAGATGGTGCTGGCATAACTGGATATCAACGTGTAGAAGACTGCAAATAGATCCATATCTATCACCATGCACAAAACTTAAGTCCAAGTGGATCAAAGACCTCAACATAAATTCAGTTAGTCTGAACCTGATAGGAGAGAAAGTAGGAAGTAGTCTTGAACACATTGGCACCGGAGATCACTTCCTAAATATAACACCAGTAGCACAGACACTGAGAGAAACAATTAATAAATGGGACCTCTTGAAACTGAGAAGCTTTTGTAGGGCAAAGGACAGGGTTGACAACACAAAAGGACAGCCTACAGAATGGGAAAAGATTTTTACCAACCTCATATCTGACAAAGGGCTGATATCCAAAATATATAAAGAACTCAAGAAATTAGACATCAAAATACCTAACAGTACAATTAAAAATGGGCTATAGAGCTAAACAGAGAATTCTCAACAGAAGCTCAAATGGCTGAAAGACATTTAAGGAATTGCTCAACATCCTTAATCATCAGGGAAATGCAAATCAAAATGTCTCTGAGATACCATCTTTCACCCGTCAGAATGGCTAAGATCAAAACCACTGAAGACACGTTATGCTGGAGAGGATGTGGAGCTAGGGGAACTCTCCTTCACTGTTAGTGGGAATGCAAGCTTGTACAACCAACCACTTTGGAAATCAATATGGCACTTTCTTAGAAAACTGGGAAGCAACCTTCCTCAAGACCCAGCTATACAACTCTTAGGCATATGCCCAAGAAATGCTCAATCATACCACAAGGACACATGTTCAACTGTATATAAATAACATCATTATTTTTAATAGCCAGAACCTGGAAACAACCTAGATGCCCTTCAACTGAAGAATGAATAAATAAAATGTGGTACATATACACAATTGAATACCACTCAGCAGAGAAAAACAATGACATCATGGGGTTTGCAGGCAAATGGATGGAACTAGAAAAAAATCATCCTGAGTGAGGTAATTCAGACTCAGAAAGACAAAAATAGTATGTACTCACTCATAGGTGGATACTAGATGTAAAGCAAAGGATAACCAGACTGTAACTCACAACCCCAGGAAGGCTACCTAGTAAAGGTGACCCTAAGAAAGACACAGGGATTGTCCACTGACAGAGAAATGGGTGAGATCTACATGAGCAAACCGGGGGTGGGTGTGGGGATAATAGAGGGCAAGGGTCAGGGGAAAGCAAACTGAGGGGAGCAGGAGGTCCCAGCTGGGTCAGGAACAGAGTGGAAGAACAAGGAAAGAGAAACCATGATGAATGAAGACTCCATGGGAATAGGAAAAAGCAGAGTGCTAGAGAGGTCTCCAGAAATCCACAAAGATACCTCCACTATAGACTACTGGCAATGGTTGAGGGAGTGCCTGAGCTGACCTACTGTGGTGATCGGATGGCTGAACACCCTAACTGTCATGATAGAACTCTCATCCAATGACTGATGGAAGCAGATGCAGAGATCCATGGCCAGGCCCCAGGTGGAGTTCCAAGAGTCCAATCAATGAGAGAGAGGAGGGATTATATGAGCAAGAGGTATTGAGACCATGATTGGAAAAAGCACAAGGACAAATAGCCAAACTAGGGGAAACATATGAACTGTGAAACAATAGCTGAGGAGCCCCCATGGGAACTGGACCAGGATCTCTAGATAAGTGAGACTGTTGATTAGATTGAACTGTTGAGGAGGCCCCCAGGCAGTGGGACTGGGACATGTCCTTGGTGCATGAGTTAGCTTTTTGGAACCTAGGGCCTAGGCTGAGATACTTTTCTCAGCATTGGTGCAGGGAGGAGGCAACTGGAACTGCCTCAACTGAATGGATTAGACCAGGCTGACTCCCCAGGGGAGACCTTGCCTTGGAGGATGTGGGAATGGTGGGTGGATTGGGAGAGGGAAGGCTGAGGCATGGGAGGAGGGAGGACAGGGGAATTCATGACTGATATGTAAAATGACTAGAAAATCTCTTATATAAAATTTTAAAAAAAAACAATATATTCACAATACAGATTCAAATGAAATAAAACCTAAACAGTTTACAATGTGTGTCAAAATGTACATAGGATTGGAAGAACAAAGAAAAGGAGGATAGACAGTTAAATAAAGACATAGATAGTTTTAAAAAATAAAGTCTTTAAAGAGATAGTAAAAGTATTATTAAAATAAGCTGCATAAAAATAGAAACCACACACAGAGTCTGGATTATATTGTCTTTGGGATTTTCAAATGCAGAAAGACATTTGATTATAAAGGCTGTCAACTTAAACAAATATGTATATTTTAAAGATATCTTGATTTCAAAATCTATGTCTAATGACTTTGGAAAAGAGGTTCTGCTTTTGTTTCCACAGAAGATGAGAACATATGAATTGCTTTCAAGCTAATATGGTTTGGTCAAGGAAGACCCCCTGAGAGTTCACCAGATGTTCCAAAATCTAGAAAGGATTCAAGGTAATTGGCCTAGACAATGCAGCCTCACAGACTATTACACTTAGGACTTGACCATAATTCTTAATTTTCTCAGTATCCCCATAAGACTACCAGTGCCCTCTATCAGCAGGAAGTAGCCTAGAAAACTACACCCATCTTCCCTAAAAATAGATTATGGATCTTTGTTTATGTTTTGTTTGTTGGTTACAAATTGTTATTGGTCATAGTCAATATCTTTATAAAGAAAAAAGGGGATATGACATAGATATGATAGGATGACAGGGTAGATTATTGAATGTACTTTTAAAGAACGACTTGTTTAAAAATGTTTTACTTTTCTATGGATTTTAGTTTATTGATACAAATTTAGAGTTGATTTTGTTTTATATATATATATATATATATATTACTCTCATTTAAGGTATGCTTATGTATCTCATTTAAATTGTAATAAATAATTAAGAAATACAGATTAATAGTCATCCATAATAATTAAACTTATAGTTATGTTAGTTAAGTTTTCTAGGTATACATAGATACAGTTTAATTAGGTAGATAATCTTCAAACACTTCAAAGATCTACAGAATATAGCATTTAAAATGTTTTAAAAACTTAGACTTTCCTGGACAATGAGACATGTTGGCTCCTGGCAGCACCAATTTACTTCAAAGAGAAAGATGGGTATCAAAGACACTCCATATGGAGTTTATCTTCTTCTTGACAAAAATAGTGATTTGGGCAAGAAGTTGCTCTTGCCTGGACTGCTTGACAAAATGTTGTATTGACTGGACAGGCAGGACTTATAGGAAGGTGACCACTGAACTTTGAAAGGTCAGATGGTCCTTTAGGTTCCTACTTCACAGAAGAAACTGCCAGACATCCCTACAGGACACAAGAAGAAGTGACTGAGAGATCTAGGCTTGTGGGCCGAAGATTGATGCCCCAATGTTGCAGAGGATGACTGTCCAGGCAGACAGCTGTCTCTGTCATTCTAGATTTTTGGAAGTTGCTTACAATGCTCTTCCTGTTTACTAAGATAATATTGTATCCTTCTGAGGACTTTGATGTAGCTGAAGACTAGATATTTATAGTTATAATTTTCCTTGGTTATGATAAAAGATAAGTTAGATATAATTCCTTAGGCTTGCAAATATAAGATAAATAGAATATTTTCTTTAATTTTGTCAAACACAAATAGACTAGATATTGTAACTGTAATTCTTGCTTCATAACTGTTTGTTACATGTAATTTTAGTGTGTTAAAGTTAAAACATTCCTTTTTTATTAAATAGAAAAGGGGAAATGCTGTGGGATAATGCTTTTGTACACTGGTTTAATAAAATGCTGATTGGCCAATAGCCAGGCAGGAAGTATAAGCAGACAAGGAGAATTCTGGGAAGAGGAAGGCTGAGTGAAGGGATGCCAACCTACTGTCCAGAGAGCAGCATGTAATAGCACATAGGTAAAGCCACAGAACATGTGGTGACATATAGATTAACAGAAATGAGCTGAGCTTAAATGTAAGAGCTAATCAGTAGTTACCTTAGCTAATGGCCAAACAATTATAATTAATAAAGCCTCTGTGTGTCTACTTGGTTCTGAGCTCCTGCAGACCAGGCAGAACACAGGAAAACTTCAGCTACACCTCTAGGTAGAACTCAGTGGGAAATTTTTTCCTGGTGAATAGCGTTCAAAGCATCAGAGAGGTGTGCAGACTTTCTGGAAAATAAAATATATCATTGGTTTTGCTTATATGTAAATCCTATGAAAAAAAGACCAATTTGCTAGCACAATAGGCTGACTTGTTCATAGTGGCATCCATGCTTGGATTTGAAGCCCACTGTACAGAGAGAAGCCCATGACTACTCCTGTTAGCCTTGCTAACAACTCAGGTCATCGGCCCATTTGGGGATTTAGCAGTATTGCCTAACTAAATTAACACCATCATGAAACTGCCTTATAAATATCTATGCTTATGTTGATAGACAACAGCTTCTCTAAGCCTTAGTTAGAGAGCTTCTCTTTACTTTTAATAGTACTAAATGCAGATATCAGAAATGTCCATTAATTCACAACAATAATGGTTACCCACACTGTGTCCACAAAGGCCTTACATGTCATGGGGTAGGGTGTCTCACAGGGCCTGAACTCATGTCTACTTACAGATTCTAGGAGAGTAGCAATCATGGTCCCCAGTTGTATACTAACTGCTGATGATACAAGGCTGCAACATAAAGTTTAAAAAGTGGCCTCACAAGTGGTGGAACCCAGAGATGACAACACAAAATTAATAGGTATGAAAATGAGAGTGAGAGAAAGCAAGAGAGAATAAGAATGAGAAAGAGAGAGAGAGAGAGAGAGAGAGAGAGAGAGAGAGAGAGAGAGAGAGCAAGAAAAAGTGAAAGTGAAAGAATAAGAGTGAGAGCAAGAGTGAGAAAGATTGTAGGGAGGAACTACAGTTGACAGTGTTTATAGAAAAATGAGAAAGGGTGGGAAATAAGAGTGGTCAGGGGAATGGAGAGATGGGTCAGTAGTTAAGAGCACTGGTTACTCCTCAGAGGACCTGGGCTCAATCCCAGCAGCCACATGGCAGCTCCCAGCTCTCTGTAACTGCAGGGCAGTGGTGGCTTATGCCTTTAATCAAAGCAGAGGCAAGAAGCTCTCTGTGAGCTCGAAGCCAGCCTGATCTATAAAGTGAGTTACAGGACAGTGCAGAGTTCAAAAAGGAACCCTGTCTCAAAAAAAAAAAAAAAAAAAAAAAAAAAAAAAAAAACCAACAACAACAAATGAGTGGTCAGTACATATTGTCTACATGTGTGGAACTATGCAGTACCAAAATTTAATGATGGGATGATGATGCATGATGTGAAGGGCACAACGAATATGTAAAAAGAAAGTTAAAAAACTCTCTAAGTTTTAACATCTAAAAATCTACAATACCTGGTTATTATCAATAAATTTTAAAATATTATACTTATATAATTGGATACCTATGAGAAGCAATGAACAATAGAATTAATCACCAGATATGTTGTTAAATTTTCTTCTAAAAGTAAAAGCAGCAAGTATAAATATGACCACATTAATTTTACTTAATATTTATTTTCATGCTCTGCCTATATAATCTTCACAAAATGTCACTTTTTAAGGATTTTATTACATAAAACAAAGTGTTTCTTTTGATTCTTTATTTTAAGCTTAAATAAGTTGTTCATTAGTGTTATGTTTCTCAGAATTTTTATGTCTTATGTATATAAACATATTTTATATATGTTATCATTGAAACATATCAGTGTGAGAACTAGTCCATATTTTACTCAGATATTGCCCACTAGATTACTATTTTAAAAGATTAAAAGAAGTTTTAATTGTTTTAAATACATTTGGAACATATGCTACCTACCACACCCCGAGGACACAGTGGTGAATTGATTTTGATAACATTTTGCTTCTTATGTGAAACAGTCCATCTCTGAAACAGTCAGTACCACACACATGAATACAGGCACACATGTGTACAAAGGAGTCAGTGACACACACAGGAATAAAGGAGGACATGTGCATGATGGAGTCAGTAACACACATATGGTCATAGTCATCTAAGTGAACACACCACACACACAAAAATGCATGCAAAATATGAAACAACGAAATGATTATCATGAAGAAAATGCTTAATTATATATTTTTAGCAGATTATGTACCTGTTCTGAGATCTGGAGGAGAACTAGCTCCCATCCAATGATGAGAGAGGAAGGTACTTGGGACCTCTTCATCCATAAACAATAGTCAGAATGGAGGTTATGTGGAGAGTGTAATGTGTTGGAAAAGGGGGTAAGAAGCCAATGTAATTTGATAATACCAATCTAGGACATGATGGTTTGAAATGAGGCCTGGGAAAGTAACAGAAGTTATACAGCAAGAAGTAAAACTTTTATTTTATGTACAATAAAAAGTTATTGAAGCATTAAGTACAGGGCTAATGTAAATTCCACAGTTTATATGTATACAAACAAAAATTTATTGCTTAAATAACACATTAAATAATTACAGGACTAGATAAAGATTTAGATGTTTCCAAGTGGGCATGGTAGTTGCTTGAATGATCATAGTTACAGTGTTGATGAAAATAAAAACTAGTATTTTTTTCAAGAAATATTTTCAGTGTTACTGTCAATATTAATTGCTTAGTGAACTATGGTAGAGAAAGGATTAAAGAGATTTCCCTAAGTTTCTGGCTATGGTTTATTTTATGATTACCAGTTGCCATGACCTGAACAGTCTTGGATTGACCTGAATAGGACAAAAAGAACACACACACACACACACACACACACACACACACACAGAGAGAGAGAGAGAGAGAGAGAGAGAGAGAGAGAGAGAGAGAGAGAGAGAGAGAGAGAGAGAGAGAGAGAGAAGCTTGGATCAGAGGTACCATGTGATCTGATAGAGACATACTAGCATCCCAGAAAGTTTTACACATATCATGGTGTGAGGAGATGGGTTTACTGTACACAGCTAAAAGAGGAGGTGGATTTATTATTTATACTTGAATGAAGGGATGGTTTGTCTAATCTCAATGGAAGGTCTCTCTAGAGGAGAAGTTTCTAGTTACAGTTATAAGGGAGGAGGAAACTGCAGTTCATATTTTTTGCATATGCTGA
The DNA here is from genome assembly GCF_004664715.2 of Peromyscus leucopus. Taxonomy (NCBI): domain Eukaryota; kingdom Metazoa; phylum Chordata; class Mammalia; order Rodentia; family Cricetidae; genus Peromyscus; species Peromyscus leucopus. Next base: position 52,769,852 of record NC_051080.1, on the reverse strand, counting down.
TTTTCACTAACAGCCAGTCATTCATAATATCTGTACTTGGACCAGGGGAAGGTTTTGCTATTTCTTTGAGCCTGACTTGTGAAAGGCTGTCCTATTCTTATGGGACAGAAGTACAGAGTTCGTTTACAGCACAATGGTTATGTCAATAATAAACATTCACTAAGTACTTCATCCATACCCCACAGTCAGTGTTTAATTGTATTGGGAAAAAACAATCAGTATTGTTTAATAAATGCATGAGAATTGGTAAAGTTACTAGTGATTATTCTTGTTATCTAAAATAATGCTTTTTTCAACTCTCAAATTTTGTGTGTAGCTATCTTGCAAATATTGTACCTTCAGTACAAAAAAAAGTTATTTGAGCATTTCTGGATTTTGATATTTTATAATTATCTCTAAATTAGTAAAATAACTTGAACTGTATATTTAATATTTACCTTCATTGTGAATCTCCAGAAACATCCCCCACTGTTCAATATAGTATCAGTAAAAGCTTGCTGTAATACTACAAGACTCTCAGCAAGCAAGGGAAAAAGAAAGAGAGGAAATAAAAGGGATGGAGGGAAAGAGAAATAGTCAATTTGGAGTTTTCATGGTCATTCATAGTAAGTGCAGTGTCCTAAAGTACTTGTTTATGGCAATTCCTAGGGTGAGACTACTATTCTAGAATCTCTTCTTGGTTAGAAGGGAGGTTGCCTGTCAGGTATAATACTTTCTAATAGTTTAAAATGAGGTGATAGGAAGTCATCCCGTTCATTATTGCCCATTTTGATTCCCATCCATTTTCCTGACTAATGTGCTTTCCAGGCAAACTGTGAGTTCCAGGCAATACTAATGAAATTGAGCAGCATTTCACCTCTCTGCACTCTTGAATATGACTGTGAATAGAACACGAGTCATTAGATGATGAATATGCTCAGTGAATTGCAAAATACACAGAGAAACAACATGTATTGTGTCTCTAATGAATTTTGGCTAATGTGTGTTAGGCATTAGGTAATGTGTTTTAACTGTCGACTGTTGTAAATGTGCTGGCTCATCAGAGTCTGCAATAGAAATTGCTTATTCGGATCATATTTTTCATTAACTATGTTCTTTACAGAGGAATTAGTAAATCAATTGGTAGGATATATATTTTAGAAAATTACTAAATGAACTTTTAGCATATTAAGTGTTAGTCATATAATTCCAATAAAATAATTTAAAGTAAGAAAAATGTCTACCATAATAAAATGATATTTTACAGATGTTCTATGAGCCAAGAAAAGTTTCTTGCTTTTTAGTTAATTTACTAATTCTTCCATTACCTGTCTTGGAATGAGTTATTTGCTGTTGCATTTACTACCACACAGTTTATAGCTTAATCTTTCTTGATATTTTTTTCTCATTCACTGTTTCAGCTTGTCTTTGTTTTCACGCCTCTATCTATTCTATTGGAAGAATCTTCTCATGAACCCCTCATTAACTGTTAAATTGAATTTTACTTAAGATTACGCTCCATTATTTTCTCAGGAAAATAATCAAAGTTTTCCATATATCTGCACAGTATAACAAGAAAACATATCCCTGTAGTGATCATCACTGTTGAAAGTTTGCATTTGTACCATATGAACATGTAATTTTTATTCATCTTCTTTCATCATTGACTTTATGTCTCCTAAAAGAAAAATCTGTATCTTGACTCCCTGTAGTAAATAAGTCACAAAAGTACTTAATAATGGAATGAAGTAGGGAAAGAAAGTAAAAAAAGAAGAAATTTTCTCCTTATATTTGAAGTTATAACTTTGAGCTGGGTACTGTGCATTTGCCATGTCATTGTTCCCTCTCAATCTCTTTACAGAAGAGTCTTCCGAGATCCCTCGTTGAATTAAAATAAATTGGTCCAAACTAGCCCCTGTCAATTTCAGAATGATGTCTGACAAATTACTTCTAAATGAGTGTAATGCCAAACTGCATCAAGTCAACATCTTCTGTATGTCATGCCTTGACTTTCTGACTATAAAAAAAAAATTTACCACATTGCAAGAAAAGTCACTGTGAACCATCTTTAGTTTGGAACTTTGCCCAGTTTTAGAAAACAAGGTGTTGTTGCTCAAAAAGAAAGGCTTAGTTAAGTGAAGCTGGCCTTAGTAAAAAGGTAAGAAACCCAGTTTGTCTAGTAGTTACGGTGGAAACAAAACTGGAACAGACTGATTGCTTTGGTAATACTTTTGTCACCGGCTGGCTGTGTCTCAGTTTTTAAACAATGCAAAGATATTGTGAATTCTTCTGTTGAAAACAATGACCTTTTGTTCTATATGATGACTGATTTAACTGATATAAAACGCACTAAAAGGATGGGTATTCCAAGAATTTAATATGACTATTGGCATTCAAAGATTTCATGCCAGCCAACAGCATTATTGTTACCAGAAACTTGTTATAAATGCAGAAACTCTGAGATTCACCGCAAATCTAGTGCGTGCGTGCGTGCGTGCGTGCGTGCGTGCGTGCGTGCGTGCGTGTGTGTGTGTGTGTGAATAAAATCTATACAACAGCCAGGCATTTGTGGTATATTTAATCCTAGCACCTGCAAGGTACAGGAGGTGGATCTTTAAGTTTGAAGCCATCCAGGTCTACATAGTCAGTTGCCAGACAGCCAGAGCTACATGGAGAAACCGTATCTTGAAAACAAAAAATTACATATATAAAATCTCTCTCTCTCTCTCTCTCTCTCTCTCTATATATATATATATATATATATATATAAAATATATATAAAATATATATAAATAAAATCAATATATACATATATTTGTTTTTGTTTTATATATATACACACACACATACATATATGGGGTAGTTACATACTTAGAAATATATGATAAAGTAAAATTAAACCAACACATAGTAAAACTATATGCTCCCAATGACTATATTTGCATGTCATTAAACCAGTATAATTATTTAGCCATTAAATGTACCTCCTTTTTAATCCATATAAATACCCTCAATGTGTAATCTGAAATAAATTTTTTAAAAAAGTTTAAGTGTACCAGTCTTTAAAATTGGTGAGAATTATTATTGTTGATCAGTTCTTGTGAAATGACATATAATAACAATTGAACACACAACCTGACATTAGAAGAGTACATTTAGGGCAGAAAAAACAATGGCTGCTTGTCTGATACAGTTCTGGATTATGCCTGTTGTGTTAAGTTGATTGATAACTGGGCGCCATTTACTTTGTGCATTGTGCTTGTTTGGATGACAAATTATAATGTTACTCTGTCTATAAAAAACTAAATAAAATAAGTGATTGATGGCTTAAGGCTTTATAGCTATAGTTTCATAACAAACATGTTTCAGAATAAATTTCAGATTGTATGTTTTTCTGTATTGTCTAGATCATGAAATATTATATGTAAAATTGGTATAAATTTACTAGCTTCTGACTAAGAGACCTGGACTAGACCATGAAGCCCCTAGCTCAGAATTATGTACACTACTGTTCACTATATACCTGTGAGTGTTTTTCTGAAATTATTCCAAGAATACTTGGAAAATAAAGATAAAAGATCCAGGCACAAATAGCAACCAACAAGCATAAACTCAATGATCCTTCAGAAAGCTTTCTGCATTAAAATATAAGGGAATTCCCCAGAAGCAGACCTGTGTCAGAGGTTAGAAGACTAGAAGCTTAGTAGATAACAGTCTGTGGGTTGGGTAGACCAGGAGGCTGTATTACAAAGCACTTTTAGAAGATCCCATGGGTAACTTTTCGGCTGATATTTTTAATATTAAACAGTCTATACAAGCAAACAAAGCATATCCAAGCAACCAGTACTTGGAAGCAGGATCCTCTTAGAAAAGACATGACTTAACGATGGCTGAGAAATAAGACTTGTCTACCAGCATATACAGTTGCAATAAAAAACAAACAAACAAACAAAAACCTTAGTTTTTTTTAAGGATGCTTTTAGGGACTATATTTTAATAATGATCTATTATTTTATTATTCAAACAATTTATATTATGATGTTTGGAGTCTTTATAAAGTACATCAGTTTAGATATAGTTCATGATTGAGTTCCATATTATAAATGAATTACTTTAAGTTGTATATACAAAAATATTTTGAAATACATTTATTGTGTAGTACAAAGCATACAAATTTTAATTAATGAAATAAAGGAAACTAGATCCCAGAGAAATGCTATGAATTTAATTCAGTTAGGTTATTTGAAATCTTTAGCTAAGCTCTCTGGGACCTCTCGTTTCTGATTTGAATTACCAGGAGGTACTTTTGGGTTATTTCTTTCCTTTTTTTTAAAAAAAATGTAATGCTTAATATAGGAAATTCAACAGAGAAAAATGAGTGTGGGAGCTTAGGCTGTTAACTCTCCAATTTGAATTATTTTTCTTTTTAATTTAGATTATAGTATTGGGAGTAATGCCATATTATAGTGATAAACAATGAAAGAAAAATAATGTGATTTTCATGAACACAGGGAAAAGAGAATTGTATCTCAATTGATCTTTTTCCATGTGGTTGGTTCTTGTTAGGAGAGCATTGGAGCAGTAACCTCTTTGGGTAAGTAAATAACTGGCAAGTGCTTAGTTTTCATTGCCAACATATGCGACTCCCACTATCCTAGTCAGGAGACACATTAGAGTTGATTTGTCTTTGTGCCAGGTGACAGAATTCTCATAAAAATATGAAATGGGGGGATTTAGATACTTGCTTAGCTGCATTCTTAAAAAGGAAGAGACTTCTCTCCTCGAATTGGTACCAGGTAGAACCCATCCATCATAACTCAGTTCCCTTTTAAAACCTATACTCATCACATGTTTTAAGGAAACAAGTGTTGACTTGGTATTAAAAATACTGGTTTTATGCATTTCTGTGAGTTCCCTACTTCACTTCCTTTGCCCAGGGACATGGCTTTCAGACTGCATGTAATCATGGATTTTACTAGTGCAGAAACACCCTTTTTGTGTTACCCCTGAGAAGAGATACCATCTTTCCACTTTGCAAATGCTTTTTGAATTTTATTCCAGTGCAATTTTTAGAAAACTATGTATGGGAAATTAATTTGCTTAGTATTAATAATTGGTTAAAAAAATCTATGTCACCAAGATTCAGAATCTTTAGTTTGTTGGTCATTTCCTAGCTATGAATTGTTACTAATCACCAATACATATTTTCATCACTAAAATGAGACAATATGCCTTTAATTCTTATTAGGGACAGAAAGGTAGCAGAAAACTAGGCATGGCTGATCTCATAGCACCTATCCTATAATTTCTTCAGGTCATTTATAATCATTTCCTTGGTATTAAAGACTTTTAAGGTGGAAAATTGGCTTGATTTTAAACAGACTAACAAGTCCTAAAATGAACTGACATGGCTCAGATTGTTCCTTGAGTTCTGGCTTTACCTCCTGTGTGAAATGATGAATTTAATGGCAATTAGACAGAAACAAAGGAAGGCATTTTCAAGCACAATTATCAAGCTGCTAATATCCTCAGTGAAACACAGCATGATGCCTTTCTTTTGCCTCGTTCTCTTCCATTTGGCTGGAGTCCCAATTTATCCCAGCTTTCATGTATGGTTAAAATCAGCAATAGTCTCATGCTTCCAAGGTTTCTCCCCACCTCCTTGTCTAACCAAACACCTGCTTTCTTAACGCTTTTCCTTTTGTTACCAAGAAGCTAGAAAGTAAAGTAGAAAGTCTTGCCCACAGTCATCCTTGAGGACAAATTTACTTCCGTTTTTTTTTTTTTACTTTCAAATATGAACCTTATTAATTTTACCTCTTTATTTCATTGATTTTGCCCTTTTATATTTTCAAGTTTCAAAATATTGTGTCACCTAACTAAATTAACTTGAATATATGTATGATGTAGAAATAATATTTTAAAATATTTATAGCTAAAGAGGTACAGCCACTGAAAGGTTTCAGAAATACAAATGTCAGACTTTTAATATTTCTAAGTTCATCATTTCTGACTTTTATTTCTCCCAAATAGGATTTGACTGAGTTATGCTTCTTTAAACCAACACTATGACACCTAGGGTTCATGTCGAGACTAGCCATTGAAAAGAGCCCAAAAGACCCAAATTCTCCTTAAGACAGTTTTTGTTGTCACTTACAATAATGTTTGGACTATCTTAAAAATTAAAATGTCTTATTCAAGTTTTGTCTGTTGTATAAAATATAAACACAAGTATTAAAAATATCCAAAATGCATCTATGATTTATAAACAAATGATATCTGAAAATGAAAATGAAATATATAGAGCATTGTCAAAAACGTTGACAAAGGAGAGAAAAAAAAAGAAAGATGTGAGAGATAGTGAGAGAGGGGGAGAATTAAGTTACTTTGATTCCTGAGCAAAAGTGACATGATTATAATTTGTCAGGAACATGCGATATGTGACACATGACATTTTATATAAGTAGAAAATTCCATGAGTTGTACAGAAATTGTCAAACCTTTACTACCTTGAGGATCAATGTTATCATACTAATATAAATATCAACAAATAAATGTAATTTAAATATGATTAAGTAGAAAACTCAGTTTTATTACAGAACTCCTAAATCTGTAAACACTCACATAAGGAATACACCAACATAAAACAAAGACCTTCTTTTGGAGAAAAAAAATGCTTCTTTGAACAATGATTCATGAGACTAAGAAGGACCAAAATCATAGGCAAGTATACAGGAAGGGTTTCCGAAGAAGACAGGAGAAACCCGTGAAATAGCTTCTTAGATTTAGTAACCTTGAAGGTGATATTTCTCTGATATTTAAAATGCAAAACAGGCACTGTATTTTGTTTTGTTTTCAGCTTGACAAACTTAACAGCCTGACTCAAGACACCTGTCTCACCACTGTTTACCATAGAACATACACTGCAGTGCATGTGCATAAGCCTGAAGAGCTTAAATATATTTAGCATAACAAAATCATGTAAGATTCTGGGTGCAGGTGTTCTGATTAAAAAAAAAAAAAAAACAAAAAAAACAAAATAACCTACTAAGCCTATTTAGGAAACCCTGGAAGCAAGCAAATAGAAACTAAAGTAATTCTGTGCACTCAAAACATCAAAATATGAGACAATGCTTTGAGTTACAATACTAGAATTTTCACTCATGTATAGATTGCCATTAATATTTCATTAATTTTATTAATTAATCAATACACAAAACAATTTCTTCCAAATGTCTGTTGGATATCATTTGTTATGATTACATTTCTATAATAATCCTGTAGTATTTAAAACTTCATTTCCTTTTCTAAGCACACCTTCTAGCCTAATTATTTGACCAGTGTCAAATCACTATATTTAGCTAATCACAAAATTGTTGGGAACATGACTGGATTCTTCTAGGCATTTCTCAATTGTTTATTAAAAATTACTCAGGGAATTTTATTTTCATTTATTCCCAGTGTGTAAAACCAATGATAATTTTTAATGAATGTGAGTATCCATGCACAAACATGTATCTGTTTCTACTCAACATCAAGTTGTCCTAGACTCTGAGGTTTGCTGTTACCCAGAGATATTTCACTGTAACCTGGTTTTTAAAACACACACCAAATTGTGCAAGAAATAAACCCTTCCACCAAAAAATGACTTTTGTATGTCTCAGCTTTTGAAATATGAACACCACACAAATGCATGCACATACATGCATTTGAACAAACACATAAGAGCTTTAGAGAATTATCATATATCAAACAGATTATTTCAGATTTTTTTTTTTTGTTTGTTTGTTTGTTTTTTCGAGACAGGGTTTCTCTGTGTAGCTTTGCGCCTTTCCTGGAACTCACTTGGTAGCCCAGGCTGGCCTCAAACTCACAGAGATCCGCCTGCCTCTGCCTCCCGAGTGCTGGGATTAAAGGCGTGCGCCACCACCCCCCGGCATATTTCAGGTATTTTTTATGCTGAATGTGCTTTCTAGGCCAGAGAGAAATTTATGCATTCCCCAAGTGGAACCTTACAACTATTAAGATGTTTTCTCAATAGAAACATTAAGAGTTAGCATTTTAGATTCCACGCTGCTTTTTAGGCTACTTTTCTTTCAATTTAAGGATTATCTTCCTTCCCTCCTTCCCCACTAAAAAAAAATAAACTTGAAAGAGTTGATGACAATTATTTAAGTATCAGTAATACTATGTCATGCAGAAGTTGGTAAAAATATTTGAAATGAGTCTACCTGAAGTGAAGAACTGCATGGTGGAAGGTGACAGAATTTGATGGGTGATGATTACAGTAATAGTGTATGATATACTTTAATGAAAATGACTCTATATTTCATATACCTATTTCCTCACTTCACAGTACCACAAAAGCTAGGACAATTTGCTGTTCCATCTCAGGCTTTGAATATTAAATTTTTATTTGCTTGATTTAATTCATCATCACTTATATGGTAACATAAAACTAAGCCTTGACAAAATTTGATTATAACACCTCTGTAGCAGACTTTCTCTGGGCCACCAACAAGCTCCCAATCATGTAATAGAAAACTTAATAATAGTTATGAATGCTCAGATGTAGGCAGAGTTTTGTTGGGACTGCTGGCTCCAGAACAAATGCATAGAAACTTAATATTAATTATAAATGCTCAGCCAATAGCTCAGGCCTGTTGCTAGCTAACACTCACATTTTAAATTAACACATTTCTATTAATCTATGTACTGCCCCAGGGCTTGTGGCTTTTAACTTTGTCCCATTTTTGTGAGTCTGACTCATTCTATGTCTGGCTGGTGACTCCTCTGACTCTATCCTTTTTCTTTCCATCATTCTCAGCTTGACTTTTTCACCTAACTTTACCACATTCAATTGTTGGCCAGTCATTTTTTTTAGTAAACCAAGCCTAGCAACATATATTCACACAGTATAAAGAAACATTCCACACTAGGCCTTACCTTATGCTTGTCCCACTAGCTCTTACAATATAATTTAACCTGTTTCTCTTCATCTACATAATTGCTTTTTACCTTTCTTTCATTCTGTATGTACCACTCTGTGTCTGTCTGTCTGGCAACCTCTCTCCCTTGTTTTCCTCTCTTTGTCCTCTCTTTCAAGCCTAGATTCATCCTCCTACTTAGTCTCTCTGCCTGCCAACCACACCTATCCCTCTACTGCTTAGCTATTAGATGTTTAACCTTTTATCAGACCAATCAAGTACTTTAGACAGGCAAGGTAAAATAATTGCAACATATCTTTACAGTATTAAACTAATGTAGCATAAACAAATGAAACACATCATTAAATAAAGCAATATTCCACAACATACCTATTTGCCATTTGTTAAATATTTACCATTTCAGCATCCTTTCAGTTATCCTGTATTCAGTATCCTGTATCAGTTACTTTTCCTTTCTATGTAATGAGTACCAGGTAGAAGACTCTTTAAGAGAAGGGTTTACTTTGGTTTGCTGTTTGAAGGGATACAACCCATCATGATGGAAAAATCATCATGCAAAAAGTGTCGGAAGGAAGATATAATTGCTTAGTCACATCTTAGTGTACCATGAAATAGAGAGATATCAGAGGTGGGACCAGGCTGTAGACATGGAGGGCAGTTCCTTGGTGACCTATTTCCTTAAGCTAGGCCTCATGTCCCAAAGGCTCCACAACTCATGTAACAGTCTCTACCAGATGAGGACCAAATTCTCAAACACATGACGTTTCACAATCACACTTTGCAAAATGTACTGAGTTGCCAGATCTAGAGGGAAGACAGGCCTATCCTATGAACATAGACATGTGAGCTTGAGATAGTGGATCATATTTTCTTTCAGAAGAGAATAAATATTAACAGAGACTCACAGAACTCTAAGAGAGAGAGAGAGAGAGCATTTGAAACTATAGTTAAGATCCCTGTTATGGTATATAGAAATGGTGGCAGGTTGTTTCTTGTACTGATAATGCTAGGAACGGCTTCTACACAGTCTGCTTAAATAGCCTCTTGTCTGCTGGCTAGTAATTTTATTCCCAATATTAATTTAGATTAAAAAAAATGTCCATCCAGGTTCATTCTTGTTATCCAGGTTCTCCAGAGGAGAAATTTCTATTGTCCCAATAAAGTATTTTCATTCTTATGTTACATTTCTGTGTTTGCACCTAGTGCAAGAAGTATAAAAATGGTACATAAAGCCGGGTGCTGGTGGCGCACGCCTTTAATCCCAGCACTTGGGAGGCAGAGGCAGGAGGATCTCTGTGAGTTCGAGGCCAGCCTGGTCTCCAAAGCGAGTTCCAAGAAAGGCGCAAAGCTACACAGAGAAACCCTGTCTCAAAAAACCAAAAAAAAAAAAAAAAAAAAAAAAAAAAAAAAAAAAAAAAAAAAAAATGGTGCATAAATATAAATAAAACATACTTTTCCTAGGTTATGTATTATGGAGGCAGAAACTCAACAATGTGTTCAAGGCTAAGAGAAAATGGAAATGTTCAAATTATTTTACACTATCAAGCAAATATAAAAATATAGCCTCAATATCAAATTCACTGTGTAATATAAAATATGAAAATATTATGACTGAATATTTCTTCTTTAGTAATCCTAAGTTGTTAATGTTTTATGGAATAATTCTTATAAGTTTTTTGGCAAATAATATTGAATTATTACACCCATATAAATCCTAGTATTGATACATTTTGAAAATACTAATTTTAAAAATTAAATTATAGTTCAAAATTTAATACTAATATCTATCTTATAAAATTGTACTCATCTTCTTAGTTTGATAATGACTATAGCACATTGTTATTAAAAATCAAAAATGAATAAAATATTTTATTCAAGAAAACACATGAAATTTGACTAACTTGTGCTGCTTTTTCTAATGTTTCTTATTGTATATTGAATCTGTTCTCAATTTATAAATATTATTTTATATTCCACGTGCATCTATGAGCTCATTTTTAAAGTACATTACTGCCTTGTGATCTTATCTAGCTTAATGACTTCATATAACATTAATATCTCATGACATTTCAATTTTTTTATAAATATGAACTTGTGTCTGAACTCCTGAGTCATTTTTGTGTGTATATAATATTAGATGATAAAACTGTTTGAAATTGATGGTATTTGTTTTATATAGAAAGAATATTTCCTATGTTTTAGAGAAATCAACATTTTTACACTGATAGTATAGGGTAATCACATACTCTACATTTTCAAATTCATGATTTCCTCTTGCTATTACTTAACATACTAATCACCCAGACTTTCTTCTTACTAACCATTTCACATTGTTGTTAATACTTAAAACCAGGAAGAAACTCTTGATTTTTTTCTCCTTTATACATGACATTCAGTATATCAGTGAACTGTCTTTTTCTAATTTCACGATATCTTTTCGATCCTGAATGTGACTCTATTGCCCATTAGGCTGAAAAAATTTTCTATGACATTCATTAATAATTCCATGCAAAATTATGGCACCCTCTAAATTATAGAATTTATAAATGGAAAATTTTAGAATTATAGCTTCCTTCTGGGAAATCCCTTAAAGAAAATTAAATAAAATCGTTCATGTAGTTAGGATATTGAGAAGCACATGAAGTTGTTAATTTTACCCTGAAAGAGAAAGTGTGAGATATAATTATCTAAATTGATTCATGACAAGTGGTAAATTATTTGGTTGGTTGATCAAGGACAGGGAAAGAACATCATTAGAAAATTGGTGATAAAGCATTCTAGGGAAGAATTATGTGAACAGACTTTTTTTTATGAATGAGTATGAAGTATGAAGACATTCGAGGTATACATAAAAAAGGGAAAAAGTACAATGCAGAATAGGAAATTGTCAAAACTATGTGAACAAAATGTTCTATTCTACAGATGTAATTCTGTCTCCCCAGATGTTCCTGTTGTGTCCCACTAGACACACCAATTTAGTAGTTATTGCAGTAGGGCTTGATGTTATATTGAGTTTCCTATTTCAGAATTTGGCAGACAAGCTAAGTATGACTGAGTGACTAACCTGCCAAAACCAGAAATCAATAGTAAGCTCTAACATTATGCCATTTTCTGGAAGTCCAACAACTCTTCTGCTGGCATGATAATCATTGTGAAAAGTTTCCAATATGGACAGGGAATGATCTGTACTCTGTGGAGTGGGCACTTAATTGTGGATAATGATTTACCTCCTCTAATATTTTTTGGTAAAACCTATCATTCACAGATTTATAAACAAGTTAATAGTACTTGGAGTATCCAATGATGCATTGCTTCTGAACATCAACTTTATTTTATAGCAAGCAAATAATAGCACACAGGACTTGGATGAATTTGAATTTGAATTGGCCTTTTCGCTATTTGAGTCTTGTAATATCAATGAATTAATCACCAAAGAAGGGGAGTTTCTACTAGTAAAGATGGTCATAATGAGAGACAATGCAGTAGCTTTAAAAACAGGATTGTATTACATAATGATAAAAAGATTTTGTTGAAATTTAGGTGATTCTCTTGAAGGGTGTTTTAAAACTCCTGTATCTGTACCTATAGTTAATTTAAAACTACGAAACTCAAGACCCAGAACTTTCTGAAATGGTTTAGCTCTATGTTAGACACAAGCATATGAAGAGCCACAGAAACCAATCATGGCACAAAGTGAAGTATAGAATAAAGTAGTTGTAAAGTCAGTGGTACAATAACTGCTTCAGAAACAAGGGCACTATTCATTTAAACACTTTTTTTAAATTCTAAACTCATTTGGATATACATACAACTATTTCTTCTCATCTGCATCTGTCTATTAAACATGTTCGTAGAAATCAATGAGGAAGCTTAGTGTGTGAACCAAATAAAAGTGTAAGAAAAGTGGTTTTTCTAGCACTGCAGTGAGCAGCACACAAAAATGCTGAGGTGGCTTTTATATCCTCTTTTGGGGAATAGTATATTCTGGTTTTCAACTGTATAATAAATGGCTATATTATTCCCGTTATATTATCACATCACCTCACTGTTAACAATTTTCAGAAGTTTTGCATTGTTTAAAACAAGATGGCAACAAATGGAATATGGGTACTTTGAAGTTTATTGATTTATCTCAACTTGATTCCTATTTTCTTAATTGCCTTTCTGTGGGAAAATGCTTTTGTACATTGTAAGATTTGTCACTCAAAATGGTTTAATAAAATGTTGATTGGCCATAGCCAGGAAGGAATAAAAGGCAGGGCAACCAGACTAGGAGAATTCTGGGAAGAGGAAGGGGTGGAGGTGAGGGAGCAAGAGAAGGGAAGGGAGAGGGGAACTAAGGTTGGTGTGTAAAATGAAAAAAAAATTTAAATAAAATAAAATGTAAAAAAAAAAAAAAGAGTTACTGCAGCATAGCCCTAGCAGAGATTGTGATTACAATTTTTGTAGGCCTTGAGAAATGGCTATGTTATATACTTCCTACCCAATATTTCTCATCTGCTTCTCCATGTCATATGTATAATGTGAATGTATCTTCATGATCAAGTGTACCAATGCTTTTGGTGGTCTCTTAAATGATCAATTCTCTCATATACTGACTTGCCATTATTCTCTCCTTCATGATGTCCTATTCCTTTTCTTTTCTCAAGAATTCTGGATGCAGAGGGAATTCAAAGTTGAATTGATCCACAATCTACAGACTTATGGAATACTTTATTTTTTCTTTAATTATTTTTTTTAAGACAGGATTTATCTGTGTAGTTTTGGTGCCTGTCCTGGATCTCACTCTCTTGACCAAACTGACCTCGAACTCACAGAGATCTACCTGGTTCTGCCTCCTGAGTGCTGGGATTAAAGGTATGTGCCACCATCACCTGACTCTCATTTTTTTTGTGTTTCTTTTCTTGAGATACAAAAGTTGCAATAAAGGGATAATTAAAATAAACTTCATAAAACTGAATTATTATATTTTATATTATATCTACTTTTAGAAAAATGAAAAATATATGACTTGTTTCTTTTATAAATACTAAATTTAACACAGTCAACAGACATCAAAAGCAATAATCTGGGACACATATTTTTATAGATATGTAGTTTTATAATATATTCATATGTTTATGGGATTTTCATTATAGTATTATTACTATATGATTATAATTATTGTTATTTATATTTATCTGTCAGAAATGATGTAACCCTAAGAATAATTATACAATTATACTGGTCTGTTCATGAAGGAAAACAATTTGTCCTTGCAGCCCAGCACATTGCACAGACACATTTTCATATGCTTAACTGGTTTTGACAAACGAGTAAATGTAGTCATTTATAAAGTATATGTTTAATAATTTAAAAACAGAAATCAAGCTAAAAATTAATATACATACATACACACACATATATTTGGAAAATCAATCTTTTTAATTACCCAACACTATAGATTTCCACACAGAAGATATACTATTCTGAAAGAGAAAGCCCTTAAATCATGATATCCATCTGCTTTTTGATCACCTTTTCTCACATCCTCAGGTTTTGTCCCATCCCATAAACAGCTCTGAATATTTGTATATCTAGCTTACACATTCAGTACTTTTCCATTTCTCCATAAATATATCCTTAAACCCACTCTTCAGTAAAATTAGTAGAAATGCAGTTGAGAAGATGGTCCATGGAAAGGATCTAGAGATGAGAGGTGAGTCTTCTTTTAGTACTGAATTATGATGAGAGTGTATATGCACTCTCCTTCTTGTCTTTACAGACTCCCATTTATAGAAAGTATGCAATTGGAGAAAGGCCAGAATTTGATCACTGAAAACATGCAGCTCTAGGGAAGAGATGTGTACTTCCTAAGTCTTATGGCTATAGCCATTTGATGACTAGCCAGGAGGCCATAATGATTTGAAGAGTTTAAGGAAAAAAAAAAAAAAGGATGAAGTCAGGGGAAAGTAAGAGCTAGACATAATCGTCTAATGGGCCTCAGCTGCCCATTAAGATCACCAGTCTAAAAGTACTCTTTCCTGGTCAGTAATTCCAGACATTCTGATTCAATTGATCTGGGCTAACATCCAGTCCTGGACAATTTTAAAAACCTACCCAGGTGAACCTGGTACAGAGCCAAATTTGAAAACTATATACATAGACACATTGGCTCTCCCTCTGAGACAGGAAGCCATTAGAGAATTTGGAACAGAAATCTGCCACAATGATTTAAATTTCAAAAGAAAATTAACATAGCGGCTAGATAGTGAATGGCCTCCAGTAAATGTAGAGGAAAAATGGAGAGTTCCTTTCAAAAGAGATAATGATGCTTTCTGCAAAAAAATGGTATCAATAATAGATATTTAGATGGTCATGTTGATACAGAAGTCTGGAAATTATGTAGTACGTGTGCATGTATATATATGCTTGTAAAATAACTTTGATGTAAAGAAGATTTTGTATGTACCTTACATGAGTAAATAATTTCAACTTTTCAAGAGTAAAACCTATGCAAGAGTTTCAAACAAGTCTCTTTTTTATAAATAGTAAGAAGAAATAATAGTTCAAATAAAACTCAAATAACATGAAAAGCAATTGTATAGTTTTTCTAAAACTCTGGCTATGGTAGTAAAAACACCATTCTTAGATAAATTGGCTTGATTGATGTTTTATTTTCAGTACCTTTTAACGTTAAACTTAACATTTATTTGGTGTGTGTGTGTGTGTGTGTGTGTGTGTGTGTGTGTGTGTGTCATGTGTACATGTACACATGCATGCAGGCAGGTGCTGTTGAGGCCAAAAGAAGACATCAGATCCACTGGTGCTGTAGTTACAGATTGTTGTGAGCCACCATGTGGGAGCTAGAAACTGTCAAGTATGTCTATTATTTCACAGCAATGAGAAAAGTAAACAACACAGGTACTCATAGAGTTACCTGTCATATTAGATAAACATGGAATCTGTTCTCACTCCATCAAGGAACAGGCTATTTCAAACAGCAAAGCCTTAGCCAGATAAAGGCTATAGGTATAGGCAGGAAATGACGACTACCATCCAGTGACCACTGTCATATTGCCCATTGTTCTTCCAATATGTTTTATCCAGAAATGGTCTGGGGACTTCACAAACACTTGACTCACCTAGAAATAAGTGGAAAGTTAGTATCTCCTAGTCTGGTTTGCTGATGTCAGTTTACCTGGGCCCATTACCCTATTGGACAATATCTCTACTCTCTCACTTCCTTATTAAAGATCTTTGAACACCAGAATTTGATCTTCCTAGGGTGTGTGTGTGTGTGTGTGTGTGTGTGTGTGTGTGTGTGTGTGTGCATACAGGCTGTATACGTGGCATTTGGGGGTTAAAAATAAGCAGTTTCATAATACTGCACACACCATGACCTTTATTTTATCTTGTTTCATAAAATACATTGCACAAGGAGCTGGGGATTTGCTTCAGAGCTACAGCTTCCTACAATTAACATGCCCTGGCTTTCATTGTCAAGTTTAACAACAACAAAATGATAGGTAACAAAAATACAGTATCTGAGACGAAAGAATAGAATACAGTAAAAGACAAACCATTCTTTGTAAAACATTTTGAAAGTCTAAGTAGAATCCTATTTTGTAATTATTGGTGTTGATTGGATACACTTAAACATATGTACTTAAATGATAATCAGAAAATCAACATGCATACAGTATGATTAGTTTATATTGGGATATTTAGTGTGCTGTGTGGTTAAGAACAGAAATTTTTTCCTACATTATGGCATAATGTCCTGTCATATACTCTAGAAAGCAGAGATATGAATAAATATGCCTGTGCATAACCAAGTCTGCAGGACTCACTTTAATGATGCTTTTGAATCAAAACTGAGAAAGGTGTTTTAGAGAAGAATACATCAGGGTTTATTATTTCTGCTTCACTGTTTGCTTCAGTTTTGAATTCAAGTCAGAAGAACTTTATTTTTTTTTAAATACGACATATATATGCATAGCGTAGTTTGTATCTAATTTAAGTAACATAGTTCAGCTATTTCACTGTGTAAATTTGATTACTAAATACATTTACCTTTAGTGAAAAACTTTGTAAATAGGACATGAATTTAATTTCAAGTAAATGAAAGTTCTAATGCCTGTTTATCATTCTTTCTTCTTTTCCATCTTTTACTGTTTCCTGTATTCTTTGTAAGTTCAAGTAAGTAGGTTTCAAACACTAAGAACTTTTCAGCCGGTCCCTATGCTGTCATAGAGATATAGGTTAGAACATTTTCTATCCTCATTATATATTGCAGCTTATGCTGTTCAGTAAAGGAATATGATTATTTATTGAAGTTTAAATACCTTAATGACTATGTCTTCTAGGTAAAATAAAAGTAATAATGTGCTTTATAAAATCCTTATGACCTAGATTATTCTTCCTGACAAATTTCATATTCTGGTTTCATCTAATAAATAAATATTTCTATTCTGGTGTCAGTGTGAAAATCACATGTAAATGAGGGTAACTTTCACCCTATCCAAGCCAGAAACATAGGTTGTCGACCCACAACTATTCTTCTAGCACACCAAAGACTCCTTTCTGTGTATCGTCTTCAGCATACTGATAGCTTGCTTGCTATAATTGTCACTACATTGCGAGCTCAGTGCCACAAGGGCAGTGTAGATTTTGTCCCTTATTGAACCAGATCAATGCCAATTCTTACATTCCTGGAGCAATCCATAAATAACAGCTGAGCAAGTGAACAAATGAATAATTTAGTTTCTGGTTTTCAAAAGATTGAGATTACCCACCTCAACATGCACATTTTCTTAATTAAAATGTTGTCTTTTATACAGCTAGTTATTTTATGAATTCTAATGATTACCCTTTCCAAATATATTATTTACGACCTAATGATTTGCAAATGGCATATAAAACTTATTTTATATTTGTAGTTATCATCTTAAGATATTTTTAAATATTCTAATGTGAGAACACTTTGAATTTTGTATAATGAAGTGTACAATGAAATCATTTGCTGAGTTTAAGCTGTATGTCTTCTAATCTATAGCTCTTCTGTGAGCTGATTATGAAATTGAGCAGAGAGTTTAGGGACTGTACATCACTAACTTTCCATACAAACTTGTCAGTTCAATTTTTCATCTTTCCATTTTCATCTTCCTTCATGTCAGAGAAATTGCCATAGGCTACTGAACTTGAATCAAATTTATCTGGAATTCAAACATAATGAAAATGGGAAATGATGAATGGAAACTAGTCATAGCCATCAATGTTGATCATAAGTAAATAAATTCTTCAAGCCTGAGAACATCAGCACTTATACCTGTGATAATGGCAGTAGCAAGATAAAATGTATATGGTCCTGAGTGACAAATAATTAGTATTCATATTGTGCTAGTGAACTGCTTAAAAGGTTTAAATAATTTCTACCATTTATGGACCTATTATACATACTGAAGATTCAAGAAATTATCATTGATTCTTTTTCTGCATTTGCTATGAAATTGAATTATAAAGTATGTATTATACAATAAGAATTGATTTTTATGCATCAAACTCACACAGACACATAATTTAGAATTTGTGAAGACAGTGGGTATATTTCTCACTGAGAAAGAGAATAAAAACAAAATTTCTATTCTTTTCTTAGGTCATAGTCAAGCTTCACCCATATTGAGACTATTCTCAAATTTTGTGATAATATTAAATCTCACAAAAAACTATGAGTATATTTAAGAAAAACACTGTTATTCTTATCAAACTAGTTATTAGCTGGGGTTCTAGACAACATGGCTTTTCTCCAAGTATAACTGTTTTAAAACATTGCTTTCTTTATTGTTGTGACTAACAAACCCAAAGTAAAAAATATGCTACACATTTTAGTAAGACTTTAATTAATCTGCCTTTGAGGTCCTCCAAGAGAATCTGCTAGCTTGGTATTGGCATAAAAACAGATACATGGACCAATGGAATAGAATTGAAGACCCTGGCATTAACCCACACACCTATGAACATCTGATTTTTGACAAAGATGCCAAAACTGTACAGTGGAAAAAAGCATCTTCAACAAATGGTGCTGGCATAACTGGATGTCAAGACATAGAAGAATGCAAATAGATCCATATCTGTTTCTATGTGAAAAACTCAAGTCCAAATGGATCAAAGACCTCAACATAAATCCAGCTACACTGAAACTGATGGAATAGAAAGTGAGAGGCAGCCTTGAACACATTGGTACAGGAGTCCATTTCCTTAATATAACACCAGCATCACAAACACTGAGAGCAACAATTAATATAGGGACTTCCTTAACTAAGAAGCTTCTGTAAGGCAAAGGACATGGTAAATAAGACAAAACAACACCCTACAGAATGGGAGAAGAGCTTCATCAACCTCACATCTGACAGAGGATTGATCTCCAAAATATATAAAGAACTCAAGAAACTAGGTATCAAAATACCAAATAATCCAGTTTTAAAATGGGGTACTGATCTAAACAGTGAATTCTCAAGAGAAGAATCTCAAATGGACAAAACTCATATAAGGAATTGTTCAACATCCTTAGTCATCAGGAAATGCAAATCAAAATGACTCTGAGATATTATCTTACACCTGTCAGAATAGCTAAGATCAAAATCACTGATGATAGCCTAAATTGGAGAGGATGTAGAGTAAGTGGAATACTCCTCCACTGTCAGTGGGAGTGCAAACTTGAATAGCCACTTTGGAAATCAGTATGGTGGTTTTTCAGAAAATTGGGAGTCAATCTACCTCAAGTCCAAGCACTACTACTCTTGGGCATATACCCACAGAATGATCATTCATACCACAGGGACACTTGCTCAACTATGTTCATAGTAGCATTATTTGTAATAGCCAGAATCTGGAAGCAACCTAGATTCCCCTCAACCAAAGAATGGATAAAGAAAATGTGGTATAGTTTTCTATACATGTATACATTGTACATACAATGGAGTATCAATCAGCTTTAAAGAACAATGACACCATAAAATTGAAAGGCAAATGTATGGAACTAGAAAAAAATAATCCTGAGTGACATAACTCAGACTCAGAAAGACAAACATGGTATGTACTTATGCATTCATAAGTGGATACTAGATATAACTTGAAGGATAACCAGACCACAATCCACTGCTAGGTAACAAGGAGGATCCTAAGAGGGATCATGGATCACCCTGGGAAGGGGAATGAGATGGAATCTTCTGGATAAACTGGAAGAGGGGGACAGTAACGGAAAAGGCATGGGGGATGAGAACATGAGGGAACGGGACGGTCATGTTGGGGGATGGATGGAACCGGAGAGCGATCAAAGAGATATCTTGATAGAGGGAGCCATTATGCCAGGCAGTGGTGGTTCAACCTTTAATCCCAGCACTCAGGAGGCAGAGCCAGGTGAGTTCGAGGCCAGCCTGGGCTACAGAGTGAGTTCCAGGAAAAGCACAAAGCTACACAGGGAAACCCTATTTCGGCAAAAATAAATAAATAAATAAATAAATAAATAAATAAATAAATAAATAATAAAAATAAAATAAAATAAATAAAAAAGAGGGAGCCATTACAGATGCTAGGGAAATTCCCAGAAATCCACAAGGATTACCCCAGCTAAGACCCCTAGCAAGAGTAGAGAGGGTGCCTGAAATGGCCTTCTGCTGTAATTAGATTGGTGACTACTATAACTGTCATCACAGAACCGTCATCCAGTAACTGAATGAAGATTCAGATTCAGAGACCCACATCCAAGCACCAGGCTGAGCTTCAAGGGTCCAGTCAAAGAAAGGGAATAAGGATTATAGGAGCAAAGCGGAGTGTCAAGATTATGATGAGGAAACCCACAGAGACAGATGACCCAAACTTGTGGGAGCTCACAGACACTAGACTGACAGTCTTGGGGAGCATGCATAAGAATAAACTAGGCCCTCTTGCATGTGGGTAACAGTTTTGTAGCCTGGTCTGTTTGTGGGATTCTGGGCACTGGGACCAGGATCTGTCCCTGTTGCATGAGCTGGCTTTTTGAAGCCTGTTCCATAGGGTGGGACACCTGCTCAGCCTTAGCCTTACCCTTTTACAAGAGTGGATGTGCGTGGGATGAATGAGGTGGGGAGAGCAAGAGGAAGGGAACTGTGTATGGTATGTAACATGTTTATTCATGTAACATGAATAAAAAAACAAATTAATTAAAAGAAAAAAAGAAAAGTCAAGCAAAAATATCCAGGAAATTTGGGTCACCATGAATAGAAGAAACCTACAGATATTAGGAATAGAAGGAGAAGAAACCTAAGACAAATACACAAAAATATTTTCAAGTAATCTTAGTAAAGCTAAGATTTTCAAGTAAATCTTAAATGGAAATTTCTCTAAGGTAAAGAAAGAGATACTTATTAAGGTACAAAATTTATACAGAACAACAAATAGACTGGACCACAAATGAAAGGGCTCTTGTCACATAATAATCAAATCACTACATGTATAGAACAAAGAAAGAGTATTGGAAGCTGCAAAAGAAAAGGACCAATTAATGCAAAGTCAGACCCATTAAAATAACACCTGAACTTTCAATGGAGACTCTAAAAGACAGTAGATTCAGGACATATGGTCTACAAACTCAAAGAGACCACAGAAGCGAGCTAAGAAAGTTTACCCAACAAAACCCTGAATCTCGATGTCTTAGTTTTAGTTTCTATGACTGCAATGTAATGCTATGCCATGCCCTCCCCCCCGCCTCCACCAAAAAAGGCTGAGGAGGAAAGGATTTATTCAGCCTATTCCAAGTCAGGACAAGAACTAAAGCAAGGCAGGAACCTAGAGGCAGGAGCTGATTCAGAGGACATGGAGGGGTGCTGTTTGTTGGCTTGCTTCACATGGCTTTCTCAGACTGCTTTCTTATAGATCCCAGGAACTCCAGGCCAGAGATAGCACAACCCACAGTAGGCTGGGCCCTCCCGCATTGATCACTGATTGAAAAAAAAAATGCCTTATATCTGGATCTTTTGTAGGCATTTTCTCAATTGAGGGTCCTTCCTCTCTCATCAGAGACATTAGCTTGTGTCACATTGATATAAAACCAGCTAGTACACCCAATATATGGAGAAAGACATTTTATGATTTTCAAAACCAAATTTAAACAGTATCTATCTAAAATCTACCTCTACAGAGTTTCTGGAAGGAAAGCTCCAACCTGAAGATGTTAACCACACCCAGGAAAATACAAGGAGGAAATAATCTCAGACAAGAAATTCCAAAATTGCAGATAAAATACCCACATCAAAACAACAAAATAATGTGAATCAGTAAGCAATGCTCATTGGTAAGTCTCAACCTCAATGATCACAGTTACCTGATAAAAAGACACAGAATAACTGGTTAGATTAAAAACAAAACAAAGCAAAAAAACCCAGAATAAATCCTTAGCAGCATCCAAGAAACATACCTTAACACCAACAATATACATTATATCAGGATAAAAGAATAGAAATATATATTCCAAGGAAATGGACACAAGAAGCAAGCCAGTACACCTTATTTAGTATCTGACATGGTTAACTTCAAACAAAACTAGTCAGAAGACACAGGAAAAGAGTCTACATACTCATTAAAGGAAAATAAAGCACCAAGAGAAGATTGCAGTGCTCAATGTCTGTATAACAAAAACAAAAGAACCCAAATTCATTAAAAAAAAAAAACTATTACAGCAAAAAAAAAAGAACACATTGACTCTTACACAACACCAACAAGCAAGTCACCTAGACAAAAAATAAACAGAGAATTACTGGAACTAATTGATATCATAAACCAAATAGTTCTAAAAGATATTTATAGAACAATTTTCCCAATCATAAAAGAATATACCTTTGTCTCAGCACCTCGTGAATGGTTGCTCTCTATGAACAGATGTCAAGGCCAAAATGTTGAAGACAAGAGCTCCACACAGTTCATTGAATATAGAGAAGTCATGTTGGTGCCCACCTAGAGCCTTGTCCCCTATGGCCTAATGTTCATACTACTGGAGACTACTACGCATGCTTTTCCAAGGAAATACACCAACACAGCTACAATGTCTTTAATCTACAGCGATAATGTGCCTGAAAAATGCTCTAAGGTAGCACAAAGCCTGTGGGAATGAAAAACGAATATCTTAAATCTGATTATATTTAAGGCCTAATCCATTATATGGAACCTGTCGCTGATGAAGATCAAGTATCCAAGACATGAGACCATGCAGACCAGGGGACTAAGGAAAAACAAACAAACAAACAAATACTACTGTTCAATTAAAAAACAAAAACATGGTCATAAAACAATTCCTAACGATGTTCTCTTATATCCATAGATTGCTACCTTTCTCAGACATTATCAGAGATTCATCTTCCTGCAGTAGTTGGAAACAGAGACCCACGGCAAGAAAATGCACGGAACATTAGAGATCTTGGAATACTCAGTCCTATATAGGACATCACTATCAAATTCCTCCCCTCAAGGGTTATGGAACACTGTAGAAATGGAGGCAGGAAAATTGTAAAAGCCACATAGGATGGAGGACATAAAACAAGGACCTCAGCTGGGCGGTGGTGGCGCACGCCTTTAATCCCAGCACTCGGGAGGCAGAGGCAGGCAGATCTCTGTGAGTTCGAGGCCAGCCTGGTCTCCAAAGCGAGTTCCAGGAAAGGCGCAAAGCTACACAGAGAAACCCTGTCTCGAAAAACCAAAAAAAAAAAAAAAAAAAAAAAACAAAACAAAAAACAAAAACAAGGACCTCTAAACATAGCAGGACTAATGTACACCTGAACTTACAGGGACTATGGCATGATGTACAAAGACAGCACAGGTATGTTTGAGAAGGGATCCCAGTGCTGAGAGGAGACTTTAAGACATACCCTATTCATATTCTGGGAGAAACCCAGAAGCTTTCTCCAATTGATAACCACTAGTTCTCTCCAGTAGAGTCTCACTGGTGATATAAACCAGTCTCAAGGTCAGGCCCTATTCACAGCAGTAGATGGATAACAGAACAAACACAATGGCACCTTTGGAGGTTCTTTGGCTTATAATGATGGGTCGGGGAATTTTTTTCTTTGACCTTACAGTTCCTTTGTGTATATATTATGGCTTTTGTTTTTCTGGTTTTATGGGGTTCCTGCTTGTGAAGATTTGTGTGTCTTTCAGTCTATATGTGTTTCTCATGCTTTTTCTTGGCTTCTCTCTTGTTTGTCCATTTCTTTTGTCCTATTCCAGTTTGTTTTTGTTTTATCTTATTTTATTATTTTTCTTTTGATGTCTGTTTGTTTTTTGAAGAGAGACAGAAATGGTGTGGATTCAGATGGGAGAAGAGGTGGGCAGGATACTGGAGGAGTTGCTGGAGGAAATGTAATCAGAATATATTGTGTGAAAAAGATCTATTTTCAGTAAAAGAAAATTTTAATCCTCCCTCTTTTCCTACTGTAATTTGTTTCAAAATAAACAATATCCATGTGTATCAGTTTACAATATTAATCTTTGCATACCTCCTGTGTGTCCATGAAAATGGAGAGTCCTGATGACTTGGTTATACAGAGGTTTTGAGCAACTCATAGATAAACATAAAAATCCTGCTTTTTATCTCTACATCCTCAGAAATTCAAAATATAGACCTCTCAGAACATGCTATATTACTAGGAAGAGAATATTATTCATATCAATCAACATCATTTCTGCAATCATATCAGTGGAACTGGATAAGTATACAAACTCACCAGCATGTCATATGGGTACATTCCAGTGAGACCATTCAATGTTTATTTTGCTGTATAATTATACTTTATAATACACACACACACACACACACAACACACACACACACACACACACACACACATATATATATATATATATATATATATATATATACAAATACATAAAAATAAAATTGTTTTTCCCTTCATGGTCTGAAAATTGAATGATTGAATACAAGGACTTAACTATATTAGACAAGTGCTATCCCCAGACTAATTTTATAACAGCGACTTGATAAATTACCCAAGTTGGCTCTGAAATTATGTGATCCTCCTGCCTCTATACCCTGTATCACCTACACCACTGGGCTACACCATCAGGTTCAGCTTTGAACACTTTCACAATAAGAAATAACAGGTTTCAGACCTGAGATGATTGTTCTGGAGGTAAAGTGCTTTTGTGCCAGGCAATTGTGAGGAACAAAGTCAGGATAACCAGAGCATCTAGTAGTCTTGATGTTCAGCTGTAATTCCAGCCAGGGAAGATAGCACCAGGAGACCCTTACAGCAAACTGGCTATTAAGACTAGCCATATCCGCAAACTTTGATATAATTAAGATCCCCAGCTTCCTGTGTCCTCTGCATATATCTTGTGGTTGTTTTGGCATAGTGTTTTTGTGGCTGTCCTAACACTGGAAGTGGAGGTGTCTCTGACTCTTTTGCCTGCTGTGGGAATGCTTGTCCTCATAATGGGTTGCCTTGTCATGACTTGATATGAGGGTTTGAGTCTAGTTTTATTGCATCTTGTGCTGTATTTGGTTGATATCCCTTGGAGGCCTGCTCTTTTCTGAAGGGAAACAGGAGCAGTGGTGGATCTGGGGGAGAACAGAAGTAGAGGGGAGGCACTGGGAGGAGTGGAGGGAGGTGAAACTGTGGTTGGGATGTACTGTATGAGAGAAGAATAGGTAAATAGTAAAAAAAACAAAAAACAAACAAACAAAAAAAAAACAACCTTTGAATGAAGTGGAAGAATTGAAGATGGTTTTCTCCTCCCTTCCTCCCTTCCTTCCTTCCTTCCTCTCTCCCTTCTTCCCTTCCTCCTTTCCTCCCTTCCTCCCTTCCTCCCTCCCTCCCTCCCTCCCTTCCTTCCTTTTCTTTCCTCCCCTTCTTCCTTCCTTCCTCTCTTTTCCTTTCTCCCATTTTCCTTCTTTTATGTCCATATTCCTCCCTCTTCATTTTATATGGGGTTCATATTTGTAGAACATTTGATTATTTGTGTCCCTACATAATGAATACCTAGTTTCCATTTTCTACCTCTATTAAACTCTTACTATATGCTACAAATAAGTAATGGTAATGAGTTATTATTAGAAATATGCACACTTCAATTATGTCTAAGTTTTTTTTGACAAGATCTTACTATGTAGCCCAGGGTGACATCACACACATGACTATTCTCCTAGACTTTACATTAGTCCAGATTGATTTTTTTGAATCCTGATGTCCTATATCTCACCTAGTGTATTGTAGTCATCTGCTGTTCATATCTTCTGCAGCTTGTCTTGGTTGTAATAAAGAAAGAGAATCTGCTCTTCCTCATTTTTACGGTATTGACTCCTTTGAACAATCCAGACCAGGAACACAGTAGTTTGCCTTTAAGTTGACATTGGTGTGATGTTTTTCTTAGGAATAATTGGATTAACATTTGGGAAAGAATATTACAGATATGATGACAGTCCCACTATAAAATCACAGGTTCCTATCAAGGTTGGTTATATTCATTATTCTCTAAATCAATATCCAAAATCAGTTCTCTAAATAATGTATAAGTAGTAGTTATTTTTTCCACATTTTGGCAAATATAGAATGGTATGTCTCCATGGTTTACAACACACTCAGAATAGATTCAGCATCCTAAACATCTCCTACATTTTTTTCAGTTAAAGTATTTCTTTTTTCCCCTTATTCACTGACAGCCAATGATTTCCATTTACATTTTTATAGTTTTGTTCTTTACAGCATTTCTTGTATGATTTTGGTGTTAGTTTGCTTCATTGAGGAGTATATACTCACTTTTGTCTATATAGGCTATGCCCAAATGTTTCTCTTTACCACCAAATATTATTACATTGCACGATATACCATAATGTATTCATTTATTAAATGTCGTTTGTGGTTTTTTTCCCATTTAATGTGAGTGTGAATGAATATGTTCTCAAATTTGTATAGAGGTTTCACATGGACATATCTGCAAGTGATTGAGGAAAATATTATAGGGGCATTTTTTTCTCAATCACATAGCTGTCTATCTCCATTTAACTCTAAGAGTAAGAGTATTGCCAACCTGTGGGATGTAGTGGTACAGTCCTGTAATTCTAGCTCTCAGAAAATGAGCTAAGAAGAGTGTTGTGAGTTTTAGGACACTTTGGGACAAAGAATTAGACCAGGTACAGACTGCAAAACTATTAAGAATAGGTAATCTGACTTTCAGCCTTTGTTCATATGGTATGAATTTATATAAAAGCCCTGTTGGTTTGTATCCTAGTTAGCAATTGTTATTACCTAGCAATTGGATTTTTAGCAATGTAACAGATGCTTAATGATATTTCATAATTTATATTTGTAATTCTATTATATCACACTACTTATAATTATCTTTCATACATTATTGTTCTTTTACAGAAATTTTGATGAGATAGTATTTTAATAATTTTAAATTATTTTCTAATTGACCTATAAGTGTTTTTATTTAATATACAAGTTATTTTTCATATACCAATAAACTTTGCAAATATGTTTTGGTAGCTTGTGGTCTGACATTGTAATTCCTGGAACTATCAGATTAGCCAGAGAAATGGAAATAATAGCCTTCATTTATCAATGCATATATACTATTTGTCTGTTTTTATAGGTGAAAGGATGAGTGGACAGTAAGATAAGAGCAGACCTAAACAAAGAGAAATATATGGAAGTAATTCATTCCATAATCTGCTTATTTTGGTGAAAGTAATCTGCCTTGGATGGTTTAATCAATTCAGAAGATCACTTCAATCAGAAAAAAAACAACAACTATCTTTCAAACATAAAATGGCACTTAGGTTATTAATACATAAGCATCCTATGTCCTACTCAAGATGATGGAAAGATCTAAACAACAGTTTTTAGAATATGCCTTCTCAAAGGACCTTTTAATTGTCAAAAGAAGAGTCAAAAGAAAATGCTATTATGTATCAGTATTCCAAAAGAAATGATAACAAACAGGAAAATGACTGTGAAAAGGAGAGTCCAGATATCGAGTTACAAAACTAGGAACTTGAGATGCTTCAGAAAAGAACCAAAGTAAACCTGTGGAGTAAAGAATATTTTCAACATAATTTCAGTACAAAAGCATGTGACAATTATGTGTCGATAAGCACATAGATGAATTCATGCATCTATTTTACACTTTAAAAAATATAAGTCAGGCTGGAGATACGACTCAGTGGGTAAAGAGCTTGTTGAGAAAACATGAGAACCCGGGTTCAAGTCCCCAGAACTTATACAAAGTCTGATGGTATAACATATATTGGTAATTCCATTGCTCTTATGTTGAGATGGGAGACAGGAAGAAGAGAATCCTTAGTTCTTGAGGGCTATCAAGACTAGACTACATAGTGGTAAATAACAGGAGACTGTGTCTCAAAGAAGGTAGGATAAGACCAAAGACACTCAAGGCTGTCCTCTGACCTCAAAACAAGGCAGTGGGATGCATGTGTGTTTTTGAACTAACACAAATAGGTACACATACATGCACACACATCCTCTACATACATACAAATATATTTTTAATATAAATAAAAATGAGCCAGATGTAAATGTAGCAAACTCAACCACAAAATGTTTAGAATAACACAGATCAATAATTTTATGTGAATTCAGATTTAACAATGATTATTTAGATAGAGTATCCAAAAACATGAGTCATGAATATAGAGCATTATCATATTTATTAAAAAATATGTGCTCGCTTCGGCAGCACATATACTAAAATTGGAACGATACAGAGAAGATTAGCATGGCCCCTGCGCAAGGATGACACGCAAATTCGTGAAGCGTTCCATATTTTTTTTTTAAAAAAAAAATATATATATATATATATTCCTTTCATTTATTTTTACTTATTTATGTTTTATTTACAAGAGGAAATCGTATACATTTTATTATTCTTCAGGTACATGCAGATCCTCATGAGAGACTAAAGATTTTAAAAAAGGAAACTTTTATATCTTTTCAGACAAAGACTCATAAATCTGTGAAAAAAAAAGATAGGACCAAAGGCTAAAAGTTGGGGCAATCCTTTCCAGGACATCACTAGGAGATATAGGGGAGTTGTAAAGCTGGCAGGAGAAGGGTTGCCTTAGTAAATAGATTTGTGCAGGCTCATTGCAACAATTCTATGTTACTGGTGAGTAAAGGTTATTTCTCATCCTGGCACAGAGAAGGCTGCCTCCTCAAAATAATTCTTACTGTGTACTCAGTAGGAAAGAAGAGGCCACTGAGACATTTCTACAAGTATACTTTCTTGAAGAGTTCAACTGAAATAATCAGCAAACCAAATGGATGTATTTGGGGGTAAATCTACCTTAACCCACTTACATGGTACCCTCAAAATCTTGTTCCATCTTCAGACTTCTGCAGAGGTTGTTCCTTCTTGTGTTTATGTTTCCTCCCATGCTTTACATATTCTTGTATTTGTTGCCTCCTGTAGAACAGGACCAATGGGATCCCTTCTGCTAGAGTCATGTGACATATCAATGTCTATGGTAATAGCAAATACATTCAGATCCTTTAACCCTTTCAAGAATAATAAGCATTTAATGAATAAACTCTATCATGTTTTGTAGCTCTCTGAAATGATAGAGTCTCTATTCTGCCTAGAAAACAGATTGAGTTCTCAGGAGGATGACTCCCAGGGGCAGATAGGTGTACATGCTGTTTAGCAGGCATACTCCTGGCACCTGCACTTGATGAATATCACAGAGATAATGGAGTTTGACTAGGCTTTCTGTCAGTCCAAGATGGGGAGACTGGACTAGGTGTTATGTTTTGGAGATGAGCATGAACTTTGGTGGGACTGACATTATCAGCCAAGAACACTCCCAGAAGAACACTGCCATTGCTGTCTATCAGCTGCAATCCTAGTTCCTCAGAACAGTAAGATTTCCTTTCCTGCATTAGCATCCCAGGAGGTACTATAGCATCTACTGAAAGAATACAGACATAGAGAAGTCATGGAATTTCCCTGAAGTCACACAGGTGTGTGTGTGTGTGTGTGTGTGTGTGTGTGTGTGTGTGTGTGTGTGTGGTAGAGGGTGCTTTGGTCAGTGGTAAATTTGTTATATAGCATTGAGGAAAATTCTTGTGTGCATTTATTTTTGTATATTTTGTAAATATTTCTGATCTTTGCTTTAACTTAGCACACACAGTGAACTGTTTCATTATTGCTTCCTCATTTATGCTTTGATTTTTACTGATCTTGTATTTATTCTCTTTTCTCATTCTCATCTGCTGGTTCCTCTCTTACCACATTGGCTGCATTCCATTTTCATGCCAACTGTATTGTATTACCATCACACTCCATTTAAGAAATTTTTTCTCCTCTCCTGGTTTCTATTCTAGTTTCATGACCTAGAATTTCCCCGACAGACACGTATGTACACACACATAAAAATTAAAATCTAAAATCTACATATAAAGGAAGAAACATTGTATTTGTTTTTCTAAGTTTGGGCTACTTCACTTAATATAACTTTTAGTTCTATTCTTTCCTCCGCAAATATCATCCTTTCTTTTTCTTTGTGGCTGAAAAAAATATTCACTGTGCATATACAGCTATTGCTAAAATTCCTTTCATGGAGAAAACTTAAGAAATGTCTTCTTTTCCCTTCTAGTCCCAACACCAAACCAAGTTGGGATTCCAACAAAGCTTAATCTGAGGAACCCATGCATTTTCAGGGCTTCTGTGCAGATCATGGGTGAAAGATTACTTTCAAGGGTGTGGGTATTCCCATAACAGATAACACTTGGAAAGACCTACCCATCAGGATCCAGGGCTTCCCCACAGCTGAACAGATGGAGCAGCAGCTTGTGTCTTATCCCACCTTTATATAATTTAACACCTCTCCCAAAACACATGCTGAGCTTCCTGTTGATAAGAAGCAGCAGTTGGACACTCCTGGGTGGTGTGTGTGTGTGTGTGTGTGTGTGTGTGTGTGTGAAAACTATCACAAACCTAGCTGGGATGCTACTTTACAAGGACCACTGATAAATGCCCCAAGATATCAGTCACTTTGGCTGGGAGGACAGTCACTCAGCACAGCAATACAATGACTTTATCCATTAATTTGTTCATGGACATCTAGCTATTGTGACAAATCCCTTATTAAATATGGATGTACAGTGGCTCAGTTCTTATGACTCAGAATCCTTCAGAACTGTAACCACACTTGGAATGGCTAGGCAAATGGTAGTTCTGATTTCAGTTTTCTGAGGAACCTCCATTTGTTCCAAAGTAGTCTCACCAGTTTATATTCCCTCAAGCAACAAATAATTTTCTTTTTTCCAATATCTTAGCCAACCTTTTGTCATTTATTTTCTTAAGGATAGCCATTTAGTTTTGGGTGAATGGATTCACAAAGCTCTTTTAATTTGAAAATTTCAGATGATTAAGGATTTTTAATACTTTTTAACATTTCTACTAGCTATTCAATTTCCTTCTTGTGAGAACTTCTGGATGTTAGCCATTCTGACTGTAGTGAGATGGAATCTTAAAGTAAGTTTAATTTGCATGTCCCTACTGGCTAAGGAGTCTCCTCTACGAAAAGGACATTTCAACAGCTCATTGATTTGGAAAGAACTAAATATCTCAAATGCCATCTGATTTTTTTTCTGACCTAATTCTATAAGCATAAAATGGTGCTCCAAAAATAAGTAAAATTTAAAATGAGGGTGATAAGAGAAAGGAAGAAGAGAGGGAGGAAGAGAGAGAGAGAGAGACAGAGAGACAGAGAGAGACAGACAGAGAGAGAGAGACAGACAGACAGAAACAGACTGAGAGAGACAGACAGACAGAGACAGAGACAGAGAGACAAAAAGAGAATTGGAATTTTATCCATGTTTTGCCCAGTTGCATTGATTGAATCACTGAGTGTAACAAAGTCTGAATTCGGGATTCATAATCAGTGACTTTCAAAACATTCTACTGAGAGGATGAATAAATTGTTATCTTTCCCACTCTCACCCAAACATGCTGTCCAGTCATTAAGTCTAAAGAACAAAAGCTAATCTCTACTGTTACAAGAACCAAAGAAACCTGTAGTCTCTGCTGTACACATTGACTTTCCATGCTGACAAACAGTGCTCACTTTACTATTCATGTTTCAATGTGATTATTTGTTGAAATGCTCTTGAGAAGAATTAAGGTGAGAGTTAAAAGCCAAAAGAATAAGCCTTTCAGGGCCCCAAAATAAAATCAGCACAATTCAACAAAGAACAATGTGAACTGTCAGGGGAACAACAAAATCATTTTGTATTCTGTGCAGAACAAATCCAACTAAGAGGATCCTGGAATTAGAAGTGTGTTTTGCTTTTTCTTGGAGCTGTGCTGATCTAATTGACCAGCTCACTTGTTGAGGGAGATGCATGGCAATGGGCAGCACAGTGAAGCTTAGTTACTGCTAACTCAGCACATTATCACATTGCCACTTGTTCTAACTGAAGTATTTATGCTGAAATCTTTTCAGCACTGAAATAATTTACCTCTCCATTGCATCCTATGGATTTAATCCTTACCCCCACCCTACTAACCAATATAGAGCTTTTCCCAGAGCAACACAACAACTTGTATATCAAAGCTCAATGATGATGGTTCTGCTACATAAGATACCTAGCATCAAACAAACTCGGCAATAAAAAAAGCATGTATGTAGCAAATGCTAAGTTCTCTTGTCTTTGGCTCTGGAGATTGATATTTTAATAGAATGATCATGACATCATATGAGTTTCTTGCTGGATTCTAAGAGGTAAGTAAATAGAGTAGCATATTCTTTATTGAATTCCACATGCTACTCACTGTATCTAGGCAGTTGAGTGTGTAGATTACATGTAGTTACATTTTTCACATCCTTGTTTTGTTATTGAAGTGCAGATACTCTACAGAAAAGCATCATTCATAGAAGCTCTCTTTCATCCTTTGTAATTATGCTCAGAGATTGAAACCTAATTTCAATATTAGTCTGAGAAAATAATAATTAGGATGGCAAATCTGGAAAGGTAAAAACAAGTAGAGCTAACATCAACAATGAATAATATTTGTGTTAAGTCTTTATTTCTTTATAATCATGTTCAGATCCAACTGTATACTAAAAAGACTATGCACATGAGTGTACCCTTAGGCAAGTAAATATCATACATTGTAAAATGAGATTCAACAAGTTGAGGACAATACAGAAATATAGCATGATCTATTTGGTATAGATTCAGTATGTTAATAGACACATGACAGTTGCATGCTGTGGTGGTTTTTTAAGCTAGAGCAATTACCAAGAGTGAGTGTGAATTTTCTTTGGACTTCTCTAAAATTTTGATGGATAAGGGATGGCCTGCTTATAGTCCTTTCAAATTGGAACACATTTGAAAAACCTTCTACTGTGAGTCTGAAGGCAAAGGTGAGGAGGAAGAATGTTTACTAGCTATTACACACAAGCACAACATCTGTATTCTGTGTCCTCACATGTGGTGAGTACATTTTATTTGTGAAACTTAGAAAGGAAAGAAATTTAATTCTAATTAAGTAAGTTGTAAAAGACAGCACAGATGAAAAATGGTGAGTTTGGACTTTACCTATAGTTTATTTATTTTATATTCAGTATTTATTATTATTTTGTGGGGAGTGGGGAGGAGACATTGGCCCACAGCATGCATGTAGAGGTTAAAGGACACCTTGACAGAAGCTGGTGCTCTCATTTGACTAGGTGAGTCCTAACGAGTGCAGGTCATCAATTTTTAAAGGACCCTAGTCCACAGAGCCATTTTGTTGGGCCTCACATATCATTTTATATCCAATTTCATAGCATTTTAACACCTTTTATTTTCTTCAGGGAAAAGCAAAAATGAGAATTTTTTTTTCTATTTTATACAGAGCAAATCTATTTTAATTCTTAATTTACTTCTCCACAGTATCTCAATATGCATTTCAAACTTTATTTCCTATGCCATTCTACTGAAGTTTTTTAGCGATCCTGTAGCGCAATTAGATGAGTATGTCTCTTTTATCTTTCAGATGTGAAATTATCAAAGCAAAGTTGTCTTTTAAAATAATCTACAAGTTCTATGATAACATAGCACCACACATTTTAGCACCTTCCGTTATTATCATTTCACTGGAGAGTATAAATATTCATATGTTGAACTGAATGATCTTACTATATCCAAGAAATGGCATGATTATTCTCACTCTGTCACTTTTACCTTTCCATTTTCCTTTAAAGGGGAAGACTGAATGGGAGAATTTAGGAGAAGTGTTAGGGGAAGCTAAGTATGATGAAAGGACATGATATTCATCTTTGAAACTCTCAAAGAATTAGTAAAAATATAATTTAAAAAGCAAAAATGTTAAAAGAGTCATTTTTGTTTATTTGGCCATATTCAACTCTCTACCATTGCTTATATTTGAAGTTTTAATCAATATAGAGAATATAGGAACAACTTTATTTTTCAAATACAATGTATTTCATAGAAGCAATCCCATGTCTGGAACCCAGGTGTCATGATCTTGTGTCATTTTTTCAGGATCCCTCTGACTTTCATCTGTTCTTGCAGTTTCTTATTATATGGATAGAATTGTTTTTTAACCTCTAAGAGTGGCTTTAAGAATGCTGCTATTGTCAAATGTACATTTACAAAGTGTTCAAAATGCCACCATGCAGAGTATATTGCTATAATAAAGCTGTTAAACAGAGACTTAGTGCAATTTTAAAAGGTAACTGCACAACTCAAATCAACAAACCCAAAAGTCCTGTCAAAAGAATGTATGGACTGTCGGAATGATTCTCATTATTTCTCCTTGACAGCTTTTGAGCGAGAATTCTGATGTTTCATCTGGTCTGCATGTTACAATGACAAGGTAAGTTCAAAGACATCACACAATTAATGTATGTGGGGAACTTGACCATAGTCTAAGCCGTGGAGCTTATCAGAGGAATGTCAGGTTCAATAAAAATTCTAACTAATCTTGTACTATAAGAAGTTATCAAACTCAAAATCAAGGGAAAAAATTGCAAAAATAATCAAAGTACATATACAGTATATGCAATTTATTCTGACAGCAAATACTTTGAGGCTACTTTCAAAGAAGGATTCAAGGAACAGATTCTAAATAGTACAATTTGTGGTAAATGTCAAGGAACATTATTCTGATAAATGTCAGTGTAATAATTGCATGGAAATTGTTCTGAACACTACACACTATATAATCAGTTTTGATAGAAGGATCAAAGGTGTAAATTTCATGACCATTCAGCGAAGGCATTTATCAAAAACTTTATCAGAAAGTGTAGAAGAAGAGAGGATAACTATTTGTAAAACCACTTTACTCAGCCATAATATTGATTCCACTGACTTTTAAAATAATATTATCCACTTAATGTTCTTTTGAGAGAACAATTATAGTTTTGTTAATATAGGAACTAAAATGGTACCCATTATAATTACATTTAAAATTATTATAAAATATACACAAAATATTTTCTGAAGTTAGAATACAGACTCTAACGAGAGACAGTCAACTTTTATAAATTAAGATAAAAAGAGTTAAGACTGTTTGTAAATGCACACATCAGTAATCCCAGAGCTGGGTAAAGGAGAAATCTTGGAGGAGGATATGAGTTCTAGGTCTACTGGACCAACATAGTGAGATGTCTCAAAAAGTCAGCAAACAAACAAAAAAGAGTTAATAAAGACTGGTGGTTGACTGTATTTTCTTCTGTGGAACTACTACTGAGCTAGTGAATATTGGGTAATACATATATAGGATATGCATACCATACATACCATACATAAAATACCATACATAAAATAGCTAAAATATATGTAACACATTTTATAGCCTTGGAAAGGCAAATGCTATGCATTTATGTGTTATGGATTTCTTATCTGTTTTATATGTGTCATATTTTTTGAAATGGTCACAAGTGTCTCACTCTGTGTCTCGAGGAGGGCATTATAAGAACTCATCCACTATTCAAGAGATAGAGCTCCTCTCATCTGAGTTTCGAATGCTTAGTTCAAAAGAGTCATGGCTGCCTGACACCCTGTCTGGGTTTCAAGGCACACTGTCTCTCTCTGTCTGTAAGTATTTTGGCATAAACAAGAGGAAAAAGTGAGAGAGAGCCAAGGTGCTTTTGGAGCTGCGTAATTGATTCGTCAATTCAGGAGTCCTACAGAACCCAAGGTCAGTCTAAGTCTGAGGCAGAAAACCCAAATCAATTTTGCAGTGACTGAATGCTGAGAGCAGCAGAGGCACAGTCAAACCCACTTGTGAGAATCTATTACCTCAGTGAGTTAAGTTTATGAATCAAGTAGGACGTATATCTGCCCTTTAACAGAACAAAGAAACATGGTAGCACCCCCCTAAAACGATGAAATGTAGTCTAAGAGATTAAGCATGTAGGCTCTCATTACTAGCCATTCAAAACTGGAAGCAGAACAGAAGTCACTGATTTTACAGTATAAAGAACCTTGAAATCTCTCTGGATCCTTTTTGTGGCTCTATTTTACTGCAATTATAAAGACATAGCCATCCAAAATATTTATAGAATATCTTTTCAGAAATTTACATTATGATATTATAAATGATTTCCAAATTTATTTTACCCCAAAATAACACATACAGGTTTAAGGTATGTCTCTTTGTTTGCTGTAACTTTTGGGTCTCTCAGTTTGCAATTGCCTTGATGTAGTAATAACTTGTAACTTTTAGGCAATGTATATTTATTCAAGGATGAACAAATTTACAGAAATGCTCTCATTGGGGAAAAAAGGCTCCAGTATCTTTTTATTTTAATAAAATAGGCAAAGCAGTAGAATGTTATTTGAAGTAAGCTTAAGAAGTATGAGATTTATTATCATGCTATCTGATGTGCAAAGTGCTGTACACATTTTGTAGGTGATTTTTATATTTAAAAAGCCTTTCATTTCTCTGAGCCCACTATTTAAATGGCTGACAGGGGATAATTTGTTTTGTTCAGTGAATTCCTGATTGTTGTACAAGGAACAGTTCTTTCACCTTTCATTCAACAATCCATCTTCCTGTGGTGATTTATTTTAGCATTTCTAGACATGCTTTATTACCTACAGTCTTGGGATTGACTTTTTTTCTTCTTTCTGGGAACTGAGTGAGCACAAAGTAGCTGCGCATATATTATGCTAAGTTAGAAACATACATTTTACGTTACAATAAACAATTTTTTCTTTATTTGCATATTTACATATTTTTGAGATACGCAATTATATACTGTTGTATTAAGTTGCGAAGAATGCTGAAACATGCCCAGGTGCAGAGCACTTGTGATATTATTTGGTTAAAAAATATGCAATAATGTTTCATGTTTTTAGCAAAGATAGTTGTGAAATATCATTTGAGGGAAACAAAAATATTTCCTGTTTCTTAAGGTTGTGTCTTCATTTGATTAATAAGGAAAGTGTTTGATTAAAGTAGAACTTATGAAAGAGAAAAAGAAAACAGATTACATTATATTCATATTTTCTTTTGTTCTTACAATTTAGTTTAAATTGCCAATGAAAGTCTTTAGAGACTCTAGAGTTCAGATTAAAACAGCCACAAACACTGTATTTGACATCAAGTTTCATTTTCATAAATTCTACATTTATCTTTTGTCAATATATAACAGTTATAAAAATCTATGGCATTTTTTCTCACAAAAATTATGCAATATTTAACAATACATGTCTTCATTAGGGTGCTTCCTGCTCTTTCAATGGACATAATTGGTTTTTCCATAACCCATATGTGGTTATTCCTCGCACCAGAAAAATAATGACATTTTTTTTCTGCTTATTAATACATGTAAGCTGTGTCAATGCCTAATTTGAATAAAATATTAAAGTTAAGATTCACTCTCATCTGTATTATTTAAAAAAATTATCAAGGCACAAAGCTACACAGAGAAACCCTGTCTCGAAAAATCAAAAAAAAAAAAAAAAAAAAAAAAAAATTACCATGCAAAACCAAAGATACAAAGTCTACCTACCAACACTCCAGAATTTTTTGTTGTATAACTAAATGAAAGCAGCTTAGGTATAGTACTAAGTGTTGTTTTTGTTTGTTTGTTTAGTTTAGAAGTATGTATAAAGATGAGAGACTTATGAAGACAACTAAAGATCAAAAGATAGAATCAAAGGATGGAGATGTAGAAGCTCTAAAGGAAACTGGAATTGCAACAAAGTCAGCAAAATAAGCCCCTCCCGGGAGAATCAGTTGTAAGTACGGGATAGGAAGAGTAGCAATGATTGAAGGCAAAGGAACAAGCTATCTAGGACACTTCTCTTCCTAAATTCTCTTCAAACAACAACATAAGACATTCTTAAGGTATGATTCACTCACCGCCTAAAGGCTATTGTTCCAATCTAACATATTAGGTCATAATTGAAGTCACAATGTCATGTTTTGCCTCTCCCTCAATGTACTGCAATCCTGATAAGTGTACACTGATTTCATATTCTACCTTACAGGTATTAATGAATACTTTCTAGTAAAAAGACATCCATGTCATATAGTTTAGCTGGAGATATCTTGATGGGGTGCATTTTGGGGTTAGGGCAAGACTTTGTGCCATGGAAACTCCTAGGAATCCAAAAGGATGACCCCAGCAAAAACATCTAGCAATAGTTCAGAGGGTGCCTGAACTGGCCTTCCTTGCAATAGAATTGGTGACCACACTAATTGTCATCAGAGAGCTTTCATCCAGTAACTGATGGAAGTAGATGCAGAGATCCACAGCTAAGCACTGGGCTGAGCTCCCGGAGTCCACTTGAAGAGAGGGAGGAGGGATTGCAGGAACACAAGGAATCAAGATCCTGACAAGGAAGCCCACAGAGACAGCCTTCCTGAGCTAGCAGGCTTTCATGGACTCTACACAAACAGCTAGGGAGCCTGCATGGGACCCACCTAGGCCACTCAGCATGTGGATGACAGTTGTATTGCTTGGTCTGTTTGTGGGGCCCCTAGCAGTAGGAGCAGGACCTGACCCTGGCACCTGAGCTGGCTTTTTGGAACCTATTCCCATGCTGAGATGCTTTGCCCAGCCTTGATGCAGGGGGAGGATCATGGTCCTGCCTCAACTTGATATACCTTTTTCCTTGACTTCCATGGGAGGACTGCCCCTTTCTGAATGGAGGAGGAGTAGATGGGGGGAGGTAGGTGGGATGTGGGGGGAAGGAACTGGAAGAGAGGTGGGAGGGGAAACTGTGGTTTGTATATAAAATAAATGAAAAATTAATAAAATATATATAAAATAAAAAATAGAAAGTAAACTCATGCTCCTATTCCTTATTAATCTTTTAAATATTTATTGCTTTTGAAATACTTCACAATGCATGAAGAGAATTAAAAAGAAAAACCAGGATAAATGCTTTTAAATTCTACTGATGACATCACTGGAGCTCATTTTATTTGGAAGAGAAAGTTCTGCAGTTTTTAAAAAGGACATTTTTATAATGCTAAATTTTTCAAATATCCAAGAAATTATTATCTTATTCATAACTGAGACGATAATTATTTTCAGATTTGTAGACATGATAAGGAGAGGGGAAAATAAAATGCTTTTCTTAATCACCTGGATGTGCATTAGGTCCTGACAAAGAAAATGTGAGGAATACCTACACACTTCTTAGGCTGGAACATTAAGAAAACAAGTAGGCAGTGAAAAAATTATCCTACTGGGAAATCTGTGATCCATTTCTGGGGAGAGTGATGGCTAATACTGGTTTCCAGCTATTTCCCACAGCTTTTGATAATTACATTATGGTATTCTCTAACCTTTACAAAGGTTTGGCGCATAGAACCACTTGCTGATAGGGTTAATCTGGGAAGACTGAAAGAACAGGGACTAACTCTAGCAAAGGACCACATTCTCTGAGCAAGCAATGGCTAAGGAAGTAGCAGCTTCAGAGTCTGTCAGTAACAGTGATACAAAGAACATGCTCTGAGGCTGATAGAAGAATGTG
This sequence comes from Peromyscus leucopus, assembly GCF_004664715.2. Lineage (NCBI taxonomy): Eukaryota > Metazoa > Chordata > Mammalia > Rodentia > Cricetidae > Peromyscus > Peromyscus leucopus. Next base: position 52,729,930 of record NC_051080.1, on the reverse strand, counting down.
ACCTTTGAGGACTTATGGTGGGGTTGGACTCAAGGTTTGTATAACTCCTAATGGTGGGATGGCCATGTCATGCAGTCCTGTAATCCCAGAAATTTGGGAAGCTGAGGCAGAAGGATAGAAAATTCAAAGTCAGTCTGGGCTACATAGTTTAAGCTACAGTGAACAACTTATTGAGACTCTGCCAACTCAAAACAGAAAGTAAAAAGGTCACTGTGGATATAGCTCAGGATAAAATTCTTGCCCAGCAAATGTGAGGCGCTGATTTCAAATCTCATGACTTGATAAAAATCTTGACATTACTAAATTTACTCATTCCAATGAAAACTGTGAGGATGAAGAAGTGTGTGTGTGTGTGTGTGTGTGTGTGTGTGTGTGTGTGTTGGGGGCATGAACTATGTACTGCTGCTGTGAGGACCAACCTTCAGAAGCTCAGGGATTGAGGGAAAAGCCATGGAGTCTGCAAACTAATAACTTAACTTGACTTTTCTATCTGAATGAGTAAAACTTAATTCTTTGGAGCAGGCAAAAGGGGCAAAATTCTCTGGGTCCAGTGAAACAAGGAAAAAAACACATACACACACCTTTAGGGTCTCTTTATCATCGTTTTCTGCTCTCTTTATTTCTTTTCTTACCTCTATCCAGATGTATCCCTTCTGTTTCTCTTGATGTCTTCCTTTTAACTAACTTTAGTGTTTTCGCTACAACTTATATATCCCACTAAAATCTTTCAAGCAGTATAAAAATTATAATGTGGTTACATTCTATTTTAAGTGAATGATTACAATGAATACAAGTTAAAAAAAACACATGTTTTCCATATCCCTTACTTGATTTAACATTTTATGTGTTTACAATTGAAAAACAAGTTGTCCCAAGAACCCACATACATTCATACCCAAGCAACTTGTTATAGATTAACAGAATGTAAGTAAGCAAGGCATTTTTCTCAGCCAGTTCTTTTACTGGCTGCTGCATTTTGTGGTTACAAAGAAAGGACCAACTATTTTATTTATCTCAACAGGTAATTGCATAAAAAACCTTAAAGGAATCACAAATCTAAACTCATATATGAAAAAGAATCAGTCATCTCTACTTTAATTCCTCAGGGTACATACCAACTTATCAACAGTGTTTTAGTAAATCATATCAAGAAACTGAGAGCAAAAATGTGTATAAGAAATTAATCATTGCCTTTGTTCACCAACCCATCCTAGCAAGAAAAGCATGTATCCAGGCTACCATTGTTCTTGTTTCCTGACCTCAATGAGTCCCTTCTTCAGCTATTAAAAGCATGCCTTCAAGTTGTTTTTCTAGATATCTTAACACAAAGCCATCAACAAAAACAACTTAACCTACCTTTAAGTCATTATTTAAAGATTTGTTTTAGCTATGATGTACACCAAAACCTATGAACATATCTCCTAACATTAACATTAAAGGAATGTTAGCTGACTTAGCTTCTGGGACTCAATTGTTTCTCTTAATCATTCATTAACCTAAGTCACAGTTGATAGGGCTCCTTAAGAAAAACTAACTGTGTGACATTTCCTTGTTCTTATTTTATATTCCCTGCAATCCCTATATATCAGGTGTAGGCACAATACTTTAAACAGTACAGCTTAAGAGGGAATCATTTTCATAAAAATTCACAAGTAAGAATGCCCAGTAGAATAGGATATTTCCATGAGATAATCACACTACATTAAAGGCAATGGAGATCTCCCCATGCCCATTCACACCATGCCAGATACCAGAGCAAAGTGGCAGGGACAAGCATTTAAAGGCACAGCAGTAGCAAGAGACATTCAAGGGCCAATGACCTCCAAGGCTTGCCTATCTGAGTTTTATCCATCAGAACTTTGCTTCCTGGTGGGCCAACCTCCCAAACTTCAATTGCCATCTGCTGCTCCTCTGAAATGGCCACCAGCAGGCATGTCAGAATTCCTAAAGCTGAACCTTGTAGATAGAAATCTGGTCTTGATCACTTTTACAACACATATTCAGCTACATTATATGATTTTAGTTTCTAATGTAATGAGCACTGAATTTAATATTCATTAAATGTATATGTAATAGCTTTCACATTATATTTCTCTCATCCCTTTAAACATTAGTTATTACTAATATAATCATTTCTTTGTGAACTTGCACATTCTATGGTCCTATGTCTCTGCTACCCAAGAATTTGAATTTAGAAGTCCAAAATTGATATTCTAATTATTCTTGTTTATAAAACTGTATCAAAAATTTTGGTTAAGAATAGGTAAAATGAAGTCTTAATTCAGAAGTAAGTAGTGCTTTAACAAATTTAGATTTAGCTTATGACTTTTATTAAATTCTGTAGAAAGGGATAATTATAAATAAACTACATTAATTAAGCTCTGCTATACCATTTACCATAAAAGAAATTGTTGATTAGGTGTGATATAAATCAAACATTACACGTAAATATTTCATGCCATATATTTTTCTAATATATTCAACATGTGTTTTTCGGCAGAAATTTGTCCCTAAAAGATATTAGAGAGACAGGTGGGATGAATTAAAGGGTAAAGGCACTTGTTTACCTGGATTGACCACCTGAGTTCAATCCCTAGAGACCCTGAAAATGTTGATGGAGAAAAATCAATCCAAAAAGCTGTCCCCTGGCCTCCAAATGTATGCTCTGGCATATGTACACCCATACAAAAATCATCATCATCAGTCACACACAAACACACACTAATTTATTCTTAATTGAATTAAGGAACTTTCAAATAAGGACAAAATTTCAGTAACTAGTAGCATATATTCCTTTGCATAAAATTTTCACATATATACTCATCCACCAATATGAGTAGTTATTAAAAACAAAACCCATGATCCAATGAACATGTAAAATGCTAATTTTGAAGGATATTTAATATCTGTTTCATAGTTTGTGACATCACCAGGTTGTCTATTTTTGCTCCTATGATAAAATAATGAGATCAACTCAAGTTTACAACTTCCTAAAACATAAAAATACAGAACATTAATATTTTTTTCTTTAAAAACCTTTTCTTTATTCTTGAGAATTTCATACATATTGAGTGGGATCATGTATAAACCCCATTCCACAGTTCAATTGTCCCATGTCCTTCACAACTCCATCAACATATAACCCTTGAATCCTTGGTACATAGAAGATACATTGAATATACATAATTTACTCAAAGCAAAAAATATAGATTAAAGATGATTATTTAATCCATATTTATGCCTGTCTGGCTGACCAACAGGTAGGATGGAGACAGCACCAGTCCAGCTAGTCTCTCCCTAAGGCTGAGCGGGATGGTGAGTGTTGATGGCCCAGATCTCCTCTGTCTGCCAGAGAAAAGCACACTGAGCTGGGAGTCTTGTCAAAGCAGGAACTCATTTTATAGCACCAGGAGTGGACTTATATAGGCTGGGGTGACGGGGCTGGGGGGATGGGGTGAGGATAGTGGGCCAATGAGATGATGCCATCTCAGAGGCCATTCTAGGTCAGATAGAGCTGGGTCACTTGTATGCAGAAGTCATTTCCAAAGAAAGGTAACCAAACTTGAACTAGTTACACTGAGCCTCACACCCAGGCCTTATGGGGCCCAACACATGCCATTGATGAATGAAGTGCATAAAATGTTTTATGAGATGTTTCTTCCATATGATGAACTTGTCTCTAAAAGTTTTAGAAAAGCCCTACATAAATGGCATGTATTATGTATTATATATTATACTTCAATGTTAGTTAATTTCTCAAATAATAGAAAGAAATAAACAAATTGTTACCAATAATAGAACCATAATTACTTTTAGCATTATACTGAAATTGGGAAGACAGAACAGTAAGTAAAGCACTTATTGTGTAAGCAGGAAAACCAAAGTTCAACTCTCCAGCACTCACACAAATGCTAGATTATTGTGGTGACCTGCCTGTAATCTCAGCCCTCAGAAGGCAGAGACCAGTGATCCTTGCAGCACCCTGGCTACTTATTAATTTAGCTGAAATTGTGACTCAGGTTGAAGTTGAGAGATAGAGAAAGATACCAGATGTCAACCTTAGACCTTAATACACAAATTCATACAGGTGCACACACACACACACACACACACAAACACACACACATACACATGTCTATGTACACAAATATGTATGCATACACTGCACTATACACATGCAAAAAATAGCTAAACATAGGCTTTCAGTTTATACTCTGGCATGTACAGAGTCTGGAAGAATAAACAAAACATTCACAATTTCTCTTAAAGGTATCATAGAATTGTTGTCAAAGACTAACTTGTCACAAAACTGCAGATCCACACAGGCAAAGTATAACGCAAGTGTCTTGAAGAGCTGGAAGATGGCTTAGGTTGATAGTGCCTACCTTGTGTGATGGTTAATTTTGATCATCTACTTGGTGGGTTAAGAATCACCACAAACAAAACGACTGTATCCCTTCTCACCAAAACAGGGCTAGTATCATTTCATGTGTTGAGATATCCAACACAAAATGAATAGAGGAAAGCAACCTGAGCACAGGCTTTTCGCCAATATCTCTTGGATCATTAAGCCAAGAAAGTAAACCTGTCCTTAATATGTCTTTATCAAACATTTTGCCTCAGAAACCATTAAATGCATGTAAACCTGAGGATTTGAATTCAGATTCCCATCACACACAAAAGTGCTGTGTTGTACCCAATGCCAGCATCTGTAATTCTGGTCCTAGAAGATAAAGATAGGTGATTTCCTGGGGCTTGGTAATTGGCAAGTCTAGATGATCCTGAGTTTGAGGTTTATTGAGAGATCCCACTGCAAAAAATAGAATATAAAGGGGGTTAGGGGAAGCAGCTGATGTTCACTTCTACTCTTTATCCTCCCATCAACAGACATGTATTGCATTCATACAGACACTTATATACACAGGAACACATGGGGAGAGAGAGAGAGAGAGAGAGAGAGAGAGAGAGAGAGAGAGAGAGAGAGAGAGAGAGAGAGAGAGAGACAAGACTGAGCCAGAAACAGAGAGAGAATACACAAAAATTTAAAGAAGTAACCATCTTGAAATACATTCAAAGATCTCAGTTTTCTTTATCAGGGCTTTTCTTCAAGGGGAATGAATTATTTTCTCACAATGCAAAAATACAGATTTTACAAAAATGAACTCAATTTGAAGAAACCCTGTTATATCTTAAGCCAGTTTATCCTGTATCTTAGGCAAAGAGAAATAGCCAATTCTAGCTCACTAAAAGAAAAGATTTAATCAAAAGACTACATAGTTCTTCATCACATACAGATAAATTCCTAGAGAACCATGGGCGCATATTCTGTTCACAGCCATAAAGAATATTTGAATTCAGAGAGTACTGTAATAGGAGAACACTAGACAGTTACAACAAACAGGAAAGAAACAATGACATCTAGCTATTTAAACAAATACTCTTGTTGAAGTCTTATTTTTTTATTGTATTCAGAACAAAATAATTTTCAACAATAATAAAAATATGAGCCACGCTGAAAGATAAAACATTGTGTAAAATATTCACTCATACTGGACTTCAAAGTGGCTGAGATTTTGAATGCTCAGACTTGAAATTGAATCTACCCATGATGACCAAGCTAAAGAATAAGAAAAAGTAGAAAGCATGCCAGAAGACATTTGTAACATAACAGAGAAGGGAAGTGAAAGTGGAATAAAAGAAAATAAGCTTTGTCAGTAGAAACTTTCCAAACTGAAATATGAAAGAAAATAAAAGTGAGAGATCACAGAACAGACTGTTTAAGAATGATGGGGCAATTATAAAGGTCTAAAGCCATAAAATGAACATTCAGAAGGAAAAGAGAGAAAAAGCCAGGAAAAATATCTAAGTAATAATGTTTGAGAAATGTTTAGAACTAACGCCAAACGCTAAATCACAAATAGCATGAGCTCAAAGTACACTATGAAGACTGAAAAAGATCCATGTCCCAGTATATCATTTTCAACCTGCAGAAAATCAAAGAAAAGAAAGAACATTGGAAGACATTGGGAAAACAAATGGACACCATATCTACAGAAGAAAAGGGACAAGAGTTACCTTGAACTTTTATTGAATACTCACAAAGTCCAGAAGAGAAAGAAGTGGGATATTTAAAGGTAAGTGCTGGAAAGAAAATATCTTCAACACAGAATTATGTATCCAGTGAAATATTCTCCAAATGTTAAATGGAATACATGTTGATTTTTGCATAAAAAATAAAGAAAAGATACAATCACTAAGCATGCTGTGCAAGAAATGTTAAAACAAATTCAATGAAAAAGAAAATGATAGAGGTGATCTGCTTGGATCATCTTCCTAAGGAAGGGGAAATTGCTAAATAAATGAATGTCAGATAAAATGCATTTAAAGTTTATTTGATCTAATATGCGAAAGTTTGAACCAAGTAGCAAGACATGAAGTTTATGATTATAGAGCATGGAGTAGCAAATTGAATGTCACCATTTTCTGGGACAGAAAAGCATAGTTTGGAAAGTTGTCATAAAGTACTTAATTTTAGTAATGAAGAGATTTTGATATTTAAAAGGAAACTTGGATTAGTTGTAAGTATATATATATTTCAACATCCAGGATGACTATTTGTGGTGATATTGTGTTCCCAATAGTATTGTGCACCCTAATAAACTTATCTGGGGTCAGAGAACAGAACAGCCACGAGATACAGAGGCCAGAAAATGGTGGCACACACGCCTTTAATCCTATCATTTGGGAGGCAGAGATCCATTTGGATCTCTGTGAGTTTAAAGCCACACTGTAAACAGCCAGGCATGGTGACTCACGCCTTTAATCCTAAGAAATGAGCCTTTAATCCCAGGAAGTGAAGGCAGAAAGCAGAGAGGTATATAAGGTGTGAAAACCAGGAACTAGGCTGGTTAAGCTTTTAGGCTTTTGAGTAGCAGTTCAGTTGAGATCCATTTGGATGAGGACACAGAAGCTTCCAGTCTGAGGCAACAGGATCAGCTGAGGAACTGGCAAGATGAGGAAGCTGTGCCTTGTTCTCCTTCTCTGATCTCCCAGCATTGACCCCAAAATCTGGCTCCAGGTTCGTTTTTGTTGATAAGAACTTTTAAGATTCATGCAACAACAATTAAAATACTTTGAAAACTATAATTGTCATAGCACATGAAGAAGGAAAACAAAACTTACAAAAAATTATAAAAGTTAGCAAATATTGTAATCAACTGAAGAAAACAAGAAGAAAAATAAGAGATTAGTAAATGAGCATTAAATTATCAACATATGAAGTCTGTTGATCCAACTATATGAATAATTAGAACACACAAAGACAGAAGATGTACTGAATAAAAAGTGAGGCTCAACATTGTCTTATCTATCAGAAAAACACAGGCAAGAAAACTGAAGGGATGAACAAGTACTTGCTTTGTTAACACAACTTGAAGGAAATGTAGAAAGACCAATTCAGAAAATACGAAAATAAAAGTGGACGAAAAATGATCAGGAACATGGAGGAGCACTGAGTAAATGATCAATGTATCAATTTTTCAAAAATGCACAACAGTTATAATGTGTGTGAGCATCATGAATTAAGTAAGAAGTGTTAGTAGTATCAACCTCATGGACACTGAAATGAAAATAAATGTCTAGAGTATAAAAGTTTATTTTCACTGACCAATTCTTTAAAAACTACAATCTACTAACTCTCAGAAGATAAGACAGAGGTAAACTTATTGGATGTATATAGACTAAGAAAACGTAATCAACAATAAATGACTTCCTGATATAGAGAACTTGAAATATAAACATTCAGATTCACAAATAAATTACAAATTAACAAGCAAGTTTCTTAATTCTTTACAAATTTCTCCAAAATTATAAACATAAGTGCCAGTTGCTGACACATTTGATGAAGTCAGGCTTGTTTTAATACAGAAGCCAAAGTTAGAATACCATAAACTAGCCACAAATGCTTGAACATACATGTGAAAATCTACGAAATGTTGGCACATTGAATCTCAGTGTGCAAAGAATTTCACTCTAAGAATAACTGAGGATCATTCACTCTAGTCATTTAGTAAGGCTAGTTTAAGGAGAAAATCTACTAATACTTATCATGGACACTAGCTAAGAAGGAAACTGAAAGATTCCTACCAGCAGCTTCATTAAAAGCACTTGACAAAAACTAATGACTTTTAGGATATGAACTTTCAGAAACCTAGAAAAGGATTACAATGCTCACAATTTATGTATGATAAAGAATGCATTTTGAAAATAAAGCATTCTTCAGAAATAACAACATAAGCTACCAAGTGTTCAAAATGTAGCAATGTTACATTCATGTTATTCAATAAAAATGTCAAACAGGTGGTGTACTATGATTTCAATGACAGAGCATCACATAAGAGGCAAAGTTCTGCTGACAATAAAATAAATTGTTGATTGTGGTTTAAGAAAAATGAAAAGGCTGGTTGGAGGATCTCAGAGAATTTTGCAACACTGAACATATCCTGTATGTACTGAAATCCTTATGGATTTCATTTATATTCATTTATATGTGTTTAAATTGAGAAGAACTTTTCAAAACAAAGTAGAAATATCTACTAATTTCTAGCTAATAAAATATCAATAATATTTCCTTATTTTTAACCCATGTACCATATAACACAGAATGTTTATGGTAGAAGAAATGGCAGGAGAGAAAGGGGAGTCTAGTTTTTATTGAATATATCTAATTCTAAGTCTAATCTGTGAGTAAACTCCATTAATTAGAAATACGAACCATTCATGATAGGCCTGATGTTTAGGAGTAGTTGATCAACATATAATGGACTACATAGATTTGGGTTTGTTTTTTTTTTTTTTTTTGCCTTTTTGTGTGTGAGTGTTAACCTGGTTAAGTTTGGTGTTTTATTTTATTGTTTTGTTTTTGTGGGTGGTTTTAATTTGTTTTATCTTGGTTCTAAGGTGTTTTGTTGTTATATTGGATTTTGTTTTTTGAGAAAGAGCATAAAGCTTAGTGGGTAAGGAGGGGAAAAAGATGAGGAAGCACTTAGGGGAGGGAAAGAATATGATCAAAATACATTTAAATTTAAAAATTGTTTTAAAAAATATATCAAAGAAATATATAGGACACTAAAAAGATTAGAACATATTTATTCAGAAACTTCTATTATCTCTAGTCAATTTGTACACTTAAACAGCTGAAACTGCTGTAACAGAGCTGTGCCTGAATTTTAAGGGACGATATCTTACTGTTTATTTATATTTTTATTTTAATATATTTTTTAAAAACATTTTAGCTCATTTTTTCTTTCTGAAATACAATTATAGTACTATCCCCTTCCTGCTCTTCCCTGTAGATCCAAGTTATCATCTCTCATGCCTACATGTTTTTCCTCTCTCAAGCTGTTAACTCTTTTTTTCTTTATTATTGTTATGTGTATGGGGTGTGTGTGTGTGTTTGTGGTGGTCCACCTGCTGATTCCATTTTGTTGTTTGTGTGTGAATGGTTTCAAGGCTGACCACTCTACATTGAATAACCAGCAAGGAGGTTCATCCTTGGGAGAGGCTAACTCTCCTGTCTTACAAGTCACTTTTGTCTGTAACTTTTTGTCTAGTGGTGGGAGCTGTGCAACATTCCCTGTCTCACATTAGCATATCCATTCATCCTACCATTGCTCCAGTCTTGTTTGTGCAACCATCTTTAGGTGAGACTGTTTCACAACAGATTTCCTGGGATTCTGTCTCATTCAATTTTTCTGTATCCTCTTTTGTGATGTTCTTGGAGCCAAAGACATTGTAGAATATTAGTTGAAAATATGTTACATTTATTGATGCTTGACATCAGAGTGAAACATTTGTTTAATGATGCAAAGGTGTGTTGCATTCTTTCATGTTGCATTGTTTAACCCCGAAGTTGTGTTATTTTGACGGTATAAACACTTGATTGGTCTAATAAAAAGCTGAATGGCCAATAGAGAGGCAGTAGAAAGGATAGGCAAGACTGTCAGGCAGAGAGAATAAATAGGGGACTGAGGAGAGAAAAAAGGAGGAGAGGAGAACATTGGGGGGGAAGTCACTCAGCTCCACAGCAAGCCACAGATTAAGAAGCAAAGAAAGGTACATAAAACAGAGAAAAATAAAAACCCAGAGGCAAACGGTAGATGGAATAATTTAAGAAAAGTTGGCTAGAAACTAGCCAAGCTAAGGTCGGCCATTCATAAGTAAGAATAAGGCCCCGTGTATTTATTTGGGAGCTGGGTCATGGACCCCCAAAGAGCAAAAGAATAAAGAGGAAAAACAACTGCATAAAGGTGTGGGAACTGTGATGTTTATATTTCTGTAGAAACCAAGCTCCCATGATTTTTTGATCTCTATATTGTGTGTCTAGTTGTAGAGTCTGTGATGATCTCCATTTGTTGTAGAGAAAGACTTCTTTGATAATGGTAGTAGTAGTTACACTTATCTGTGGAAACATCCCAATTGGTGGTTATCCAATACTAATGGTCAACCCTTAAAAATGAAAGTTCAAGTAACATTGTACAGACTAAGCAGGTTGAATTTAGGAGAATATATATATATATATGTGTGTGTGTGTGTGTGTGTGTACACATATATATGGTTTATACTTGTACATATACACATATATGTACATTGTACATGTATATGTATGAATTAACCATGCATGTGTTTATATATAGATATATATAAAACATGTGAATATATATATATATATATATATATATATATATATATATATATATATATATATATTACTATGAATGTGGTTTGACTGACCAGGCAATAAATGGTTGAGAAGTAGAAAGCCACCATAGTGCAAGTAGCCTTTTCCTCTGCCATCTGTCTTCAATGTTGTGAAATGTTCTGCTTGAACATACTCTTTCTACTTGATAGACTGAAACCTGTAGAGTTGTGAGCCAAAATAAATGATTAACCCTTGAGGTTATTTAATTTTTTTATATATATTTTGTCTCAAGGTTGAGAAAAGTAACTAACACACAAAGTGAGAACTTTCTGAGGTTTCGTTGACTGAAAATGCCAGAATATTTCTTTAGGAAAATAAAAAGAAAATAAAAAATATTTTATAGCTTAATTCTAGGTATAAACTCATTTACACATTGAAAGCGATAATTAAAATTTTAAAATAGTGTAGGCTATTTTGTTTTTAATAGTTTTTATGAAGCAATTATAATTTAACCTCCTTGAAGTGTCCTATTGTGAATATTGCTGACAGCATAAATTCTCTGTCTTATTAATTGGAATGGGTTGGTACGAGCACTTTTCTACATAGTTGAATATATTATTTTTAAAAGCCTGTATTGCTTTATTATCATGTTGAATGCTCTATTTCTCATCACAGTAATTCAACACAAGAAAAAATTCTATAGACAAAAATTTGTTTATGCATGCAAAGTCTTGAATGGAAACAAAATAAGGTCAATTTTATTGAATAGACTATTTCTAGACTAAACATATAGACTTAAGAAAAACTATTCATGATGAGTACAATGAAGTTTTTTAAATACAATAATACAGGATAGTGCTTTTAGAAACAGAAAATTTCTTCAAGCCAAAATATATGCTGCCTTCAGCAATAGGGTCTTACCATGGAGTTATGGTGGGTAGCCAATGACAATAGCAATAGCCTGTGCAGTTTGGGAAATGTTTAGGGACTCTTTGGCCAGTGTTTCATAGTTACTTTTATGTTGCTCTATGATGTCTTAGTTATTTTTATACTGTTATGATAAGACAACAGGTGAGGGCAACTTATACATAAAAGAGATTAATTTGTAGCTCATAACTCCAAAAGGTTAGAGTCTGTGACCATCATGGCAGGGTGCATGGCAGTAGCTGAGAATTTACATAATTTTTCTCAAGCATGAAGCAGAAATATATAGCAAGGAATAATATGGACTTTAGGGGCTTTTGAAACTTCATAATCAGCTCCCAGTCACTTATTTCCTCCAAGAAGATCATGCCCCCTAATCCTTCTCAAACAGTTCTACAAACTAGGGAACAAATATTCAGACATTCAGGCCTATAGGAGCCATTCTTATTCAAACAACTACAAGAGGTATCCCATTTCTTGCACTGGAATTTAGTTTAATTGTCTGTATTCTGGGAATGGCATTGCCAAACTAGGTAGGCTGTGCCTTTGGAATACTAAAATAATTAGTATTATTTTAAGTTGTATTTTGAAATGATCCTACACACTACTGCCAGGGAAGCAAAAAGACCAACAGCTGATCTTCACCTCTCCCTCTGTTCCTCTAAGTCTAATACCCCCAGTCTTGCCCCCAGCTCTACAACAGGACACCTGCTGCAGCTTTCCATGGCCCGCACCTCCACCAACTATTGATTCCATAGATCTTCCTCTCCTAAGTTAATCCTCCCACTCATTGCTTTATCTCTGCTGCCAACTCCATTAGGCACTCCCTAGGAACACAAAGGCCGCTCTTGCCAGGGAAACAAGTTGGCTAACTGAAGATCTTCACCTCTACTTCTGCTCCTCCCGTCCAATTCCCCAGTCTCATGCCCAGCTCTGCAGCAGAGTACCTGCTGCAGCCGCCCTTTTCCTCCTCCGTCCATCTCCAATGGATCATATAGATATTCCCCTCCAAACTTTATTCCCTCCAACTCATTGCTTTGCCGCTGGCCCCAACTCCACAAGGCACTCCATGTGAACCCACAGGCAACTCTGAGCAGGAAAGTAAGTAAGCTAACTGCAGATCTTCATCTCTCTGTCCATTCTTCCATGTCCAATCCCCTGGTCTCATTCCCAGCTCTGCAGCGACTTACTTCTAAGGCCTGTCCTCACTTTCTGTCTCCTTTCTCTGAAGACCAACTAAGCAAATCCTGGTTAAACATTCTGTTCTCCCTCTTGTGAGTCCCCTTATTGCCCCTAGCTGATCCCCATTTCACACTGTCAGATCCCAATACCCAGAAACTTATCTCCTGTCCCCCCAGCTATCAGAATCCTTGAAGATTTTCCTATAGGTAACACACAGCCACCACAACACCCTAAGAGCCAGAAATGGCAAAGGAAACCAAGGAACAAAACACTCACCCAACAAAGACAAGACAAGACATCAGCACCTAGAATTACAGTCTTCCCAGCTAGACATCTTTAAAACACAACCAATAACACCCAGGACAATACATCTCATTAGAGCCCAGCAATCCTACCACAGCATGGCCTAAATATTCCAACATAATCAAAGCACAAATAAAAGATCTTAAAATAGCCTTTACAAATATGAAGAATATGTTTCTTCTTTAAATAAATGAATAAATCTTTTAAAGAAATTTATGAAAATATGTACAAATAGTGGAAAGAAATGAATAAAACCATTCTAGACCTGAAAATAGAAGGAAATTCAATAAGGAAAAACCAAACAGGAAAAACAGGAAATGAAAGATTTAGGTACCTGAACAGGAACCACAGACACAATCTTCACCAACAGATTATAGGAGGTAGAAGAAAGACTCTCAGGCTCTAAAGACACAATAGAAGAAATGGGCACATCAATTCAAAGAAAATGCTAAATCAAACAAAAATAAATCAAAACAAAACAAAACAAACAAACACAAATGGCACAAAGCATTCTGAATATCTGGGACATTGTGAACAGACCAAAACTGAGAATAATAGAAATAGAGGTAGGAGAAGAAACCCAGGTCAAAGGCCTACAGAATATATTCAATAAAATCATAGAATAAAATTATCCTAGCCTAAAGAAAGAGATGCCTATCAAGAATCATACAGAACACTAAATAGATTAGACCAGAAAGTAAGTCCCCCCAACTTAATAATAATCAAAATACTAAACTTACAGAACAAAGAAAGAATATTAAAACTGCAGAAGAAAACACCAATTAACATATAAAGGCAGACTTAGTAGAATAAAACCTGACTCTATGCAGACACTAACAGCCAGAAGGGCCTGCTTACATGTGCTACAGACTGTAAGCAACTACAGATGCCAGCCTAGACTACTAGACCCAGCAAAACTAAGAGGTTAATCACACCAAGGAAAACAGAGGGAATAAATAATTGCAACCAAGAAAACAAAATAACTGGAATCAAACCCTGCTCATTGACATCTCTCAACATCAATGATCTCAATTTCACAATAAAAAGACATAGGCTAACAAAATATATTCAGAAAAAGGATCCATTCTGCTGCTGCTGCTGCTGCTGCATCCAATAAATACACCTTAACATCAATGATTAGACACCATGTCTTCTCTCTTTATAGAAGAAAAACAAATACAAATGAATGTATTCAACCCAGTTATTTTTTTAAATGTGTGTATTTGTGTGTGTGACTTAAGCCCTGCCAAATTTCTTCTGTATGTGTTCTGTTGTGAAATGCATATGACAATTCACAGATATGAGGTTTTATTTCTAAGTTTTATTATGTATTCTTACTTAATTACAAATGTAGTACTATGATAACCACACACAATAGCACTATGCTATGATGTCATATGAAAAACACAATTTTAATCAAATTATATGTTATATATACTTAACTAATGCTAACTGTTGTATGAGTTAGGTGGTGTTTCATCACTGTATGCTTGTATTTATTTTATTAACTATTTTATCCAGTGTATATTAAAGCATAATATGATAATATTCTAGTAATACATCCACAACACACTTTCTCAAAAGATAAAGAATCTTCCCTAATGTCTTACTTTGGAACAAATGATAAGTTAAGCCCATGGTACCTTTTCACCAAATCATTCTCTTGCTTTTCATAGATTCATGTAATACTTTCAAGGTAGATTGCCTACAAAGTCTTTTCAGTTTATATATCAATTAAACACCTTTCATTTTCTAATGAAAATGTTTTCTAACACTGTATACAATATCAAACTCCCTGGCATTATCAGAAGTTAAGAAAATATAAATTTTATAACCCTTTGCTGAAATACATTTTAAAGTACCAATTTAAAACCTTCCTGAAATATATTTTCCATGTTTTTAGTTCTGATACTTCTCTTCAAGTTTCTCTCTTTGAGTCTCTTTTTATATCCTCTCCAACTTCCCATATTTTCAGATACAAGCATACAAAACATTATAAACTCTATTTCTATAACCAAATGTTTTGCACAAACAACGAGAATATTTGATCAGTTTTCTTGGGTGAGTAATCTTATCTAGGTGCAAGGTGTTAAATCATGATTACCATCCAATAAATCTATTTTTCCATCCTAGGGCTTAATAAAAATCTTCACTAGTTATTGATATTTATATGTATGAAAATTCTGCTGGACACTGTGTAAGTTTGAAATTTTTTGCTGAATATTAGTTTCCTCTATGTATGTGCATGTATGTGCACTTGCATATGGAGGCCAGAGATTAATATAAAGTTTCTTCCTCAAACTATTTCACTTTTTTTAAAACGGTGTCTCACTGAACATTATCCCATCTATACAATGTGACTGGCTAGCAAGCAATTCTAAAATTGCAAAGATTTGGCATTATGAATGTGTGCTCTCCATGTCCACCTTTTTACATGAGTGTTGGCATCCTAACTTGTGTCTTGACCTAGTCAGCAAATACTACTGAATGAGATATCATCAGTCCAGTAGTCACTCTAGATGACATACATTTTCTCTACTCTTTTTCCATCCTCTCTGTTTATTTATTTGGATGTCATGATACCTGGAGTCACATTAGCTGTTTTCTAACCAGATGGTGTCTATCATAAAATGTCAATAGAAGCATGGATGTGTAGAGAGCGCTTTTAGGCATTTTTGAGATAGCACCTAAGCCTTGGCTTCTAATAAAATGTCAACACTATTACCTAAGCCAATGCAAATCACATGGACTTTGTCAGTATGCCATATTGGCACAGCTACTTGCCAGAACAAATCTGTGAGGCAGATTTATTTGTTTATGTGCTGCTGAAGAAAAATCCTGGATTGAAAAGGAAATGTATCAGTGAATAGTGATGTGAAAGATTTAGAATAAAGAGCGAGAGTGGGAGAGCAAGAGAGATAGAACAAGAAAGAGAGGCAGAGATAGAAACAGAGACAGACAGAGAGAGATGCAGAGAAAGAGTGACAGAAGAGAATGAATGCTCACTGTTAGCAGATGATATTTTCTATGCCCAGGAAAGTGTTGCTTAGTGACACCAGAAAAACACAAATAGAAACACATAATATATTTGTGTTAGTATTGATCATAGATTTCTACTGAGTTTATCTCCTGTGTATTTTTCTTCTGGACCAAGTTAATCTTTTTTATAATGTGATGCTTCAGGTGTTTTGGAACTTAAACATTTAGTGTGATATTATTTTCTCAATGTAATTGGTGTTTCCAGATAATAGTACAAGTATTCCAAATAGCTCATGTGATGGAAGTCATCACAATTATAATTACTTGCTTTGATTTTGTTTATAAAGGAAATGCATTAGGTGTTTTTGGTTGTTAAAACAAACAGAAGGTCACAGGGATCCCATGATTCTTAGAAATAGAGAAGGACTTAGAATGTGTTGCTCATATGCAATTAACCAATTAATTTTATACTGTGGTGGTGGTAAATAAGCTAATTTCACCATATTTACCTTATCTATGAGTAATTAATGACCAAATCTTACAGACCCAGTGACATAGAAAATTTAGACATCTAAGAGAGCTCTTATATTTGCAGTTTCTCAAGATGGGGTTTCTCTGTGTAACAACAGCTTTGGCTGTCCTAGAACTCATTATAAACCAGCTGATCTAGAACTCAGAGATCCACCTGTCTCTGCATCCTGAGTGCTGGGATTAAAGGCATTTGCCACCATGCTTGGGTAAAAGTGCTTATTAGTGAGTCAGTGCATTGGCATATGATTTTGATGTTTTACTCAGAAATTTTGGGTTTCTCTATTTCTTGATTGTCATCCTTAATTTTACCTTCAGGATATTTCCATACAAATGTCACTCTTTCAATATTTTATCTCCATTCTTGGGATACACTAAGATTACACTGTACTTCAGGTCTCTGTTTATCCCCAAATCTTTTCTCTCTAACACCTCTAAATTAAGTGTCCTTCATTTGGCTTCTCTATTCCTTAATTTCCTAAAATATAATACTTTTTGGTTTTTTATTTACCTCTGTGAAATCAGCATTAAAATAATCTCCTTTACTATTATATTTTGTCCATAAAAGATAAAAATAAACATTTAAAATTATAAAATTGTCATTTTATTTAAAATTTTAAAGAAAACATTTTCTTATGTTTGATCATTAGAGAAATATTTCTTGCCTACAAGATACTGTTCAATTTTATTTCCATATAGTCTTATCTGATTGGATTCATGATTGTAGATATATAATGCATTAACACAAATTTATCAATTTATTAGCTTAAAGGATAGTAAGTGGTGGCGAATTAACCAAACTAAGAATCTATGAACAAACCTCATGTAGACCCACAAGTTAATAAAATAACTTTAAAATACATTTAAAAACAAAACAATAGTAATTAGTCTACATAGGTGGGTTCACTCCCAGAACACATGGGTTATTAGATGAAAATTGCAATACAGTGCTTGAGATGCCTCATTATTTATTTTTCAGGAAGACTCCAGAGGTCTCCAAAACAAAGCAGGCTATTGCCATTTTAACAGCTGAAGATGGGAACTTCCTTCTTGTTGGTCCTGTTGCTGTGGGAGATCCTTATTGCTATGCCTTCCCATCATTATACACTCTCCCTCTGGAACCATAAGCCAATTCTTCCAATAAGTCACCTGAGTCATGGCATTTTATTACAGCACTTGGAAAGTGACTAATAAAGATAACAACCATAAATACATGGTAAGACCCTATTTCTGAAGAACCCACAGATTTGAGCTGCAGGACACAGGCAAATCAATCTAAAATTGATAAAGAAACTTCCTGTTGGCTTGCTTTCATAGTGCCTGAAAGTGATGTTCAGGCCTCCCCTAGGAGAGAGATGACATTAATGATATTATCCATGCTAAACCCTGCATACTGCAACACAAACCTGAAAGGCAAGATGTGTTTATTGTCACAATGGTCACATGACTGTGATGGATACCTTACCACATTTTGATTGGCTTGGAGTCCTGCTCTACAGAAGGCAAATTCATAACTGGTATTATAATCCTGGTTGAAAGAGCGCAGATGGGGAGGTCATAGGCCCTATGGTAGAATCTGCCATTATTATTTTTCTAAATGATCTTGCTGTCAGATTTCCTTCTGAATATTTATTTTTCTATCAATAGACCTGCGATGCACTCCAGGTTGGTCAGAGAAGCTTCTTTTGCTATGGACTACAGTCAATGAAGTGCTGCTTAACTAACTGGTCAGAATGATGCAGATGAGAAACTGAGTGTTCAGCCCCAAATTATTGCATCTGCTTTCAATCTCCAACCACTAAATGACAGGAAATGTGTAAAAGAATATTCGGAAACAATGTAAGAGCTAAAGGATGTGGAGGAATCCTGGGAAATACTGTCTTTTGGACACGACATAGTCACTGCAGTTATGAACTCACAGAAGCTGCATTACCTACACAAGATGTACACATACATGATCACACCAGCTACAATACACCCATAGATGGGGAAGATTGTTTACAGGCATGTTGAGGGGATATAAGAGAGTTTGAGTAGGGAAATGGGGAGTAGCTATGATCATATATTTCATTATATTCATGTACAAAATTCTGAAATATAAAGAAATATATTTTTATTATATATATTAATAACAAAACAGTCCAGTAAAATGTGTTAGTTAGTGTAAGGCCATCAGAGAACTGTTTATACAACACCTAAAAAAGTATTGAGGACACAGATTCTTTTTAAAACATAGAACTTTTGGTCTCCAGTTTCTCTATTGAAATATCAGAGACATTTTTGAGAACTTTTATTAAGTGGAATTCTCAGAACAACTCACAAAATGTATCGTGCATTTCATTCCCTAAATTGAGGGATATTTACAAATATAAGTGCGGTAGAGAGCAACACTTTAGCTAACCTCAGAAGAAGCAGGGTCAGAAGACTAAACAAATGATTCTAGCCCTCAGGACTGCATTTCTTCAAAATCAGATCATTACTGCTCAGATCCTAGTGACAAAATGTGTTCTTAGAAGGGGTCTGAGCTCGAGATCCTCCTGCCTCCACCTCTTTCAGCAAATCCTACCGGCGTGTGCCACCACAACCGGCCTTCTCTAAAGTTCACAAAGCCTGTTTTAGAAGGTGACAACCAAAGTTTCCCTTGTTGGTAATTGTTCATATTCTTTTGGTCATTTATTCAGTTGTTGTTTTTTGCTAAATAGTGCTGTGGATATTGTTCTATATAAATAAAACACTGATGGCCAGTGACCAGGCAGGAAGTAGGTGGGACAAGGAGAGAGAATTCTGGGAAGCGGAAGGCTGAGGGGAGAGACACTGCAGCCACCGCCAGGACAAGCAGCATGTGAAGACGCTGGGAAGCCACCAGCCACGTGGCAAGGTATAGATTTATAAAAATGGGTTAATTTAAGATAAAAGAACAGTTAGCAAGAAGCCTGCCACGGCCATACAGTTTATAAGTGATATAAGCGTCTGAGTGATTAGTTTATATGTGGATTGTGGGACTGTGGGGCTTGGGGAACCTGGAGAGAAGCCCTCCAGCAACAAATGGTGCCCAACGGCTCGAGTTTCCACCTTAAACCTGAGAATATTTAATAACCAATTCTAAACAGAGCCAAAACCAGGTTCCTGCTTCTTGTCTCATACGGGCAGCTAGACGCCGCAAAACGAAGGTTTGAACATTGGCGGGTTCCTGGCATGTGTGTTTGACTGGCAGTATGGTGGAAATGAGGCGTCTGCCAGTGGCACATTAAGCTGTGTGATAGATTTAGTCTTTACTAGTATTTAAAAAAAAAAAAAAAAAAAAAAAAGAGGTTTCTGGGCTACACGCTGCTTTGATAAAAGCTTAGACCCACTATTTCTGAGACTTGATGACTCCAGAGCTGGCAGAAAACGTACTACTGCCATGTTGGGAAGCTGAAGTGGGTGGAGCCAGCAGCCACAGGGCCAGTGCCTTTTCAGTCTTAGAAGGCTAAAGTTTAAACCAACAGGCTCAAGGTAATATAAAAAATAAACGATGTAAAGATGGCTACCACACAGAGAATCTGGATTATGTTGTCTTTGATATTCGTAACTGAAGAAAAACATTTGATTACAAAAGCTGTTGAGTTATGCCAAAATGTATATTTTAAAGGTACCTTGACTTCAAAATTTGGATATAAGGATATGTTACTTTGGAAAAGAGGTTCTGCTTTTGTTTCCACAGAAAGCCAGAGGCTGTGGATTTGTTCCAGATTAAGATACATCAGGTTTCACCAGCCAAGACCCCCTGAAAGGTCTCCAATGACACCATGGCCCAGATGACCCAACATCCAGAGAGGTTTCAAGGCAACTGGTTCAAACAATACAGCCTCACGGACTACCCCATAGGTCTAAAATTTTCTTTGCATCCCCATAAGATACAGCGCCCCCCTCCAGCAGGAAGTAGTAAGAGATGCTATGCCCAAATTCCCAAATATACCAAGCTGGCTTTAGAGGTGGAATTGGCTCACTCCCCCTCTAAACCCAGACATATTGCTTTAAAAAAAAAAATGGTTAGGCGATTCTTGTGTCCCAAATCAGAAGAGCGCTCTGGTGTGGGGCAGAGAAAACCAATATTTTTATTTAAAACAGGTTGATTATAAATATGATCTCTTTCTAAAAAAGAAAAGGGGATATAATATAGATATATAGGAGGATATAGAGATGATAATATAAAAGGATAGATTAATCCTGTGCTTCCATTCGTTTGGCTATTTGTCCCTGTGCTTTATCCAACCCTGGCTTCAACAATTCTCGCTCATATAAACCCTCTTCTTTCTCACTAATTAGACTCCCAGTGCTCCACCAGGGGCCCAGCCATGGATGTCTGCATCCAGATTCCTCAGACCTTCCTTGGATGGGGTTTATGGCACAACTAACAGGGTGTCTGGCCATCCCATCACCGGAGTAGGTCAGTTCCTGCCGTCTCTCGTCCATTGCCAGCAGTCTTTTCTGGCAGTATCTTTGTGGATCTCCGTGGGCCTCCCTAGCTCTCTGCTTCCTCCCCTTCTCATGTGGTCTTCATTTACCATGGTCTCCTATTCGTTGTTCTCCCTCTCTTTTCTGAGTCTACCAGGTCGATCCCGGTCCTCGGGGGAGACCTTGATCTGGAGGAGGTGGGAATGGGGGGTGGGATGGGGGAAGGGGGAAGGGGGGCGAGAGTGGGAGAACAGGGGAATCTGTGGCTATTATGTTGAAATAAATGATGTTGTAAAATAAAAAAAAAAAAAAAAAAAGGATAGATTAATCAACCTACTTTTAAAGAACAACTTGTTTAAAATGTTTTACATTGGTATAGATTTTAGTTTATGTTTAAAATGTTTTACATTGGTATGGATTTTAGTTTATTGATACAAACTTGAAGTTAATATTGTTATACTGTGTATATATATTTTTCTATTCTTGTTTGAGGTATTATGTTTATGTAACTCATTTAAAATTGTAATGGATAATTAAAAAATAGATTAATAATTAGTCATCTATGATAATCATATCTGTAGCCATGTTAGTTAAGTTTTCTAGGTATACATAGATATATTTCAGATAGATAGGTAATCTTCAAACACTTCATAGACCTAGAGAATATGGCATTTAAATAACTTAAAATTCTGTTGACGTGAGACACAATTGCTCCTGGCTACACCAATTGATCCCGAGAGAATGTTGGGCTTCTAAGACATTTCCATTTGGAAGTTTGTCTTTTTGGCACAAAATGGCCTACTGGGCAAAGAACTGCCCTTGCCTTGATGGCTGACAGTACAAATGCAATGCTGTCCTTTCTGGACAAGCGGGACACAAGGAAAGCGACCACTGTACTCTGCCAAGACAGGGTAAGACGGTCTCTCAGAATTCCTGCTTCTAAAAATGGTCTGTCAGATACTCTAGGCCTGTAGCCAATTTAAATGCACCAACAATGCTGAGAAACATTAGGTGACTGTCCAGGCTGCCAGCTGTCTTGGTCTACTTTTGCAAGATTCCCGAAAGTTGCTTGCATCCATCTACCATTTCTCAGGTACCATTATGTTCCTTCTCAGGTCTTTGATGTGGTTGAAAACTAGATAGTTGTAATTTCCTCAGTTATGATAAAAGATAAGTTAGATATAAAACCTTAAACTCACAAATATAAGATAGATAGGACATCTTCTTTAATATTGTAACTATAATTCTTGCTCGGTAATTGTTTTGTTATATATAATTTTACGATGTTAAAGTTAAAACCTTCCTTTTTTAAAAAAAAGAAAAAGGGGAAGTGCTGTGGATATTGTTCTATATAAATAAAACACCGATGGCCAGTGACTAGGCAGGAAGTAGGTGGGACAAGGAGAGAGGAGAATTCTGGGAAGCGGAAGGCTGAGGGGAGAGACACTGCAGCCACCGCCAGGACAAGCAGCATGTGAAGATGCTGGGAAGCCACCAGCCACGTGGCAAGGTATAGATTTATAAAAATGGGTTAATTTAAGATAAAAGAACAGTTAGCAAGAAGCCTGCCACGGCCATACAGTTTATAAGTGATATAAGCATCTGAGTGATTAGTTTATATGTGGATTGTGGGACTGTGGGGCTTGGGGAACCTGGAGAGAAGCCCTTCAGCAACAAAATAGTGCATTTATATGTATGTATACAGAGATGTTTATATCTCCAGTTGAATATGTTGAGATTTGTTTTTATTTCCATTTATATCACTTGGGCAATATTAGTATTTACTGCTAGAAAAAAAGAAATCATGTGAAATTACATTCTAAAGAATACATAATTTGTTAATATACCCATCTTGTGTAAATGAAATTAAATTGATCTGTCAAACAATGTGCAATGGGGAAAAAAAAAAGAAGGGGTTTGAATTTCAAGTTTCAGTTTAAACTTGAGGGAAATCTTTACCACATTCCTTTGGGTCATTTCATATGATGGTGTGGTAGTTTGAATGTAACTGGACCTTATAATCTCATAGGGAGTGGCAAAATTAGGAGGTATGTCTTTGCTGGAAAGAGTATGGCCTAGGTGCAAATAATATGTCACTGTGGGAGCAGAGCTTAAGGTTTCCTATGCTCAAGATCCCACCGAGTGTGTCAGTCGACTTCCTGTGGCCTGCATCTCAAGATGTAGCCAGCACCAAGTCTTCCTGCACACTCCCATGTGCCACCATGACGATAATGGACTGACCTTCTGAAAATATAAGAGAGCCTTAATTAATTGATTGCTTTCTTTGTAAGTGTTGTCATGGTCATACTGTCTCTTCATAGCAATAGAAACCTTATCTAAGACAGATGGTATACAGTCAATTGTCTGAATATAATTTATTTTTCTTATACTAATAGAAGACAGGATTTTGTTACATTGTATGGTAAATACTACTATTCTTTTGCAAAGAATAATCAACATTTTCTACAAAACTTTAACTGGAACAAAAAATCCCATCACTGACTATATCAAGATATGATAGTCAGTGTATTCAATAAATACTAGTTACTTGAAAGAATAAATACATGATCCATGTTGTTTTTCTTTTTTTGCTTTAAAGTATTGAATTCTAGGTATACTGGTGTCAATAATTATTTATAGCTATCCTCCCAAATTTATCACGCAATTATGAGAAGTGAATGTTAATCTTTAAAAACAGAAAAAAATTATTCCCCTACTCAGTAATATAGTAAACTCAGCAAATTAATTACTACAAAATTGAATATTTTAAATGTTCCCAGAGCCATGATTTAAGTAGTATTTTTCTCTGTTTTCAAACAAATTTTAAATAAAAATAGTTAAAATGGAGTACATAATTCTTTAGAAATTTTTTAAAATGTCAGTATATTCACTGTACCTAGACATTGTGAAAACTCTCTTAATACCTGGTGGTACATTTGTCTATGTATGTATGATATAATAGAACTGAGGTTGATGACAAAACAGGGCTTTAGGCTTTATTAACTGTTTACAAGAGAAAAGATTTATTAGTAAAAGAAAATGAAAAATGTAAAATATATTTACATAGATTTTATCATGTAAAATTCTTTTAGGACACTTTACTCTTTATAGCTTCTTACTCTACAATATCCTCCTTTAAGCCATCAGAACTATGGTTGAAAGAATCTGAGTAATTTTCCAACATCATGGATCCATTAGGAATGAACCTAGGTCTTATCCTTAATATGATGATTCTTTAGCCAGTTGTTGATAGTGGTCACATGTATTTCTTAATTTTATCTCAATTGCTTGGAAATTACTATATACATATAAATATTATGTACATGAATACACTAGCTTATTGAGGAATCATGCATCTATATGGTATAATTCTTCAATTTTCAATGTAATATAAGTAAACAATTTGATGGGTAAATATAAAAGAAATAACAGAAAATCTGGAAAATTGTAAACTGTAAAAATGATCTTGAATAAGCTTCAACTTGCTTTTTAATATTATGCATTTTTAAAGATAATTAATTCTTAAACAAATAATGGAAATGTAATCTTGTTTGATTTACACTTTTATTTCTGGATTTCCTATTTTACAGCATTACTTTAAGAGTTTTTATTGTCATGGAATTAAACTTCGTCATTGCACTTCACTTCCAAATAAAATAAGGAGAAAAATATTTTATCTTTAGCAATAAAACACACATAATATTCTTAGACAAGAACTCAAACACAAATATTTGTTTGCTTCATGGATGATATTGAAGCAGACAATGAACCATAATGTAATTTATATCTTTTGAATTGAATGCTACGTTGGACCACGTACAGATGTAATCTTATTTGTTCAAGATAACAGCTATAACTATTGAAATAACTCAATTTGAGAAAATAACTTTCACTCACTGAAAATGATATAATTTCCCAGAGAGTCCTGAAGATAGTCACTCAACAAAACTGCCTGTGGAGTTATTGCTCAAGATGTTTTTGTCATCCTTCATTTAACTCTCTTTATGTAAATTCTAGAGAGATTTTTAAAAAGCCTAATGCAAAGGCATAACCAAATCAAGTTCCCAAGAAAATTAATAACACACTAGCCTAAGTTGTGATCAACACCAAGATGTCTTTATGGAGGCCATCAGCTGGCCCCCTCAGCAGAAGCAGATCAGGGCTATGGGGAGGGTTGGTACCCAGCTGCATGGAAATCTCACAGCTAAGACTCAGCAGAGATGGGTTTGTGTCATGAAGCAGTCTAAAACATTAAAGCCATACATTACTTACTAGAGATTTACAACCTTATTTAAGTCTGAAAACCATTGATTAAATCACCATACCTTAGAAATATATTCTTTAGATGAAGTGGGGGGCAGTTCTGCACATTGCAAATGATTATTGGTATAACTTGCTAAACTTGAAGGGCAGCCAACTGTGGAATCTTTTCAGCTAAAATAAAGATACCTTTTTAGATGCATTCAAATCCTAGAGATGTAAAAGTCCTTACAGAACTTGAAGCATGCCTCCCTTCCTTGTTTTCCCTGGGAGTTCAGGAATCCACAGGAATAAATTCTAGTGAGTGTCAAGTAAATTGCTGTAACTGACTCTATATAAATACACAAAAAAGGCAAGTCAAAATCATTCCCAAATTAGGCATTGTATGATTAAAAAAATCTTATAACACCACTTACACCATCAGTCTTGGATTTTCATTTAAGATAATTAGCCATTATATTAAGTGACATGTCTGAGGAAATCTTTGCCTGCCAATTATGTGCATGGTCTACTATTTCAAAACTTGCAAAACAAAAAAACCTGTAACACATTATTTGTGCAGTGGTCATCTAGGCACTGCCATTCTTGCCGAGCATCATAGTTGTCAAAGTCATCTAGATATGATTCCTTCTCCAAGGAGCAATATCCAGAGAATAAGAATAAGATTAAAAAGAAATCATTGTTTCGAGAAATGGAAATTCTCTTAGTTTATCAATACACACTTTTATATATGTATAAGATATTCTACTGTCAAATAAACACAATTAACAGATAATGAAATAATTTTTTACAAAGAAAGATTTGCCTTCAGAGTGACAGATGATAGATGTTTTCAGAAAAGCACATTTTGCACATAAGCAGTGAGGAAATCTGAAGAAAGTGCTGCTATATTTAAATAGGGGAAATAATATACAGATTCTTTGCAAGATGACTGAGAATATTCCAATAAAAAGTTTACTATATGTGTAGAAAGAGTTGTAACAGGCAGAAAAATGTCAGCAAAATTGTCACCATCGTAGACTTTTTCAGAGTGAAGATGGGGAATACAGAGAAAATTGGAGAAAGAATTCCATATTAAAGAGACTAGTTTTCACAAAGTCACCAAATGGACAGATCATTAAACATATTCAATGTACTGGCAACACTCACATTCAGACCAAAGGAAGGCTTTGTCATCCCT